>NW_023270807.1:17229646-17559648 GCF_011800145.1 Mirounga leonina
GCCAGACCCACAACACTCTTCATACCGTTGACATGCCTGCAATCGCATAGAGAGAGCAATAGTGTTGCATTGTTCACCTCAGCTACTTATTGAGCAAGTCGATTAGATACATATTAATTTTTTTTAATGTGTATCCTGGGTCTTAGGCACATTTGGAAAGGTTGGAAGTATTAATTCAGAAAAACAAAGTTGTTGACTTAGAGCAAACTCATTTTTCTTAGCTAGATTTTCAAACGGTGATCTCTGATGGTGTAGCTATGTTGTATGGAAAAACATGGATGAAGAACCTGGAAAAAAATACAGAATTTAAGGAGGTTACAGAAGACCCTAAGAAACAGGTGTTTGGGTGATATTATATAACTGAAAGTATGTCTTGGCTCCTATCTTCTTGGTATGCCTGTGTTTGAGAAAGAAGGAAAGGAAAGGGGGGAGAGAGGGAAGAGAAAGAAAGGGAAGGAGAGAAGTAATTACTGCAAATAATAAACAGATCTACATTTCCACAGTTCCTTATCCTATCAAAATATTTTCACATATATAATTTCCTTTTGTCCTTAAAAATAATATGTGAATTAACAAACATGAGTACTGTTATCCTTGGAAGTAGATGGGAAAGATAAAAAGTCATGGATTTGGGAGTTATATAGGTCTTGCTTTGAATCCAGACTCTATCACTTAGTAATTTGGGTCTTTGGATAATTTATTTAAGCCTCTTGGATTTTACATTTTTCATTTGTAAAATGTGGAATACAAATCCCTACCATATAGGTTTATAGCGAGAATAAAATGAGATAAAGAAAGCAAAGTGTCAGATAATACAGCAGGTGGTCAATAAATGCTAGTTCTCTTACTTATCCAGTGTCACCCAGCTGCGGTGGAACTGATTATACTTTAGGACTTTGCTGCTTTTAAGCCGGCAAGTAGAAAGATGTTAAACTAAGAAGAATCCTTCATTCATAGACTATAGAGCATTCAAATGAGAAAAGATATTTCCCAACTCACAATGAAGACTTGACATTTTGACAAGACGCAGTTAAGGCACAAATGTATTTTTTAAGACTTTATTTATTTATTTATTTATTTATTTAGAGAGCTCAAGTGTGGGGTGGGGCAGAGGGAGAGGGAGAGAGAATCTCAAGCAGACTCGGTGCTCAGAGTGGAGCCTGACCCCGGGCTCGATCTCACAACTCAGAGATCATGACCTGAGCCAAAATCAAAAGTCAGACGCTTAACTGACTGAGCCACCCAGGCGCCCCTGAATGTATTTTTTAAATAACTTCACCCATATTCGTTAGTAGCTACTGGTTACCTCTCCCCTCTCAACATTTATGTTTTAGTTTTCATTGTTTTTGAAAGTTCTCATTGGGCAGGGAGGTGCTCACCAGAAGTTTCTTTGCAGGCTGAAGCCTAAGAACAGGCCACTTCTACCTGGTATCAGAGCACTTCAGTTCATGTGAGGAATTGCTTCAAGCTGACAAAGGAAGGTAGTACTAAGAAGAACCAAAACTATTTTAAACTTCTTTTTTATCATTTATATTGAAAGATGAGAGAGGTTAAAAAAAAGAAACAAAGAAAACAACTCAAACAAACACCGACCAAGATACTGAAATGCTTTTATTTTCCCAAGGGTTGTTTTCTACACAGAGAAGCACTTCATGAAACCATAAGCACCTTCTGGGGTGTGATTTGGAAAAAAATGGTAGCCTCAACTCTTCACCGTGAATCTCCACGCTCTTCCCAGAGACATCAAGGACACACGCCTGACTATCTGGGTGAGAGATATTAAAACTGTCCAAGGACCGAGAATTGGTGTTCACTGACCCAGTCCTGGAAGAACAGGCTTTGTTCTCGGACACAAAGGCGCCGCCCCAGCCTCTCAGGTACAAGATCCCAAATGTATTTGATTGTGATCCCCTTAGTTCACTCGCCAGTGATGAAGAGACTTGAGGAGGAGCAAATTTTAAAAAAAGGAAATAAGGCTAAATAGCAATTATCCAGAAATGAGATGATAAATTATAAGGTAAGATATGATAAAACTGATAAAAGGTAAAATGTTAGCAGGAAGTCTGTGATGTTTTTCATCATAATAACAGCTACAATTGAAGAGTATGTCTGTTCAAGATTTCAAACTGTTCTGTGGTTGGTGTCCTTGTCATGAATAAAGGAGCCATGCAAATAGCTAAGCAATGATTGGTACTCTGAGGTTTTAGCAGAAGGCTGTATGGGAACTTAAACTCTAGTCATGTGTTAATTCAGGTTTTCGAAAAGCAAATTTTAACAGCCCATAACAACTTACTTGATAGGTTACTAATAGTCAGCCCTGCACTGTATGGAAAAATTAAAACCTATGGAATTGAACTGTCTGTAAGAATTATTAAAGAATTCCCATTTTAAAAATCAGATAATTTATCAGGAGAATCTTAGCAATCCCCTAGTGGGCCACAGATCATACTCAATAATATTAACCATAACAGTATTAGCATTGACTATGTGCATTAGCATGGTTTGTATAATAAGATACGTTTCATGTCTCTATGTTTTATTTAAGTACAGTATGTGCATATTTCAAGACTACAGACCTAACGACAGCAATATGTCTTTAGCAGTAAAGAGCAATAGACTGTCTAATTAGCATACACGTCTTTGTACTTCTGTTGCTAAGGTCAGTCATTTGTTTAATTCAAGGTAGATGTTTTCTTCATACATACACACTCCACTTGGGAGAAAACAGTCTTAAAAAATACCCCGCAATACAGAACATCCAAGAATTAGTACAAAACAAGCTGTAGACATTTGTGAAGAAGTGATATACTGAGGTAAGTTAATATCTTTGGAAAAGAATGTTTAGGAAAAGAGCACAGTAGCTTTAGGAAACACTCAAAAGAGAGGAGAAGTTGGAAAATCAGGGAATTGTGGGGTAAGGGGAAAGACAAAACAGTGGAAATTTTCCTCATCATGCTTCCAAGAAGCTAAAAGCAATGAAAATATCACTTTTGAAATTAAATGGTTAAGGAGTAGGAATTCAAGGTGAGGAATAGGGAGGGCAAAGTGCAGATTGCTGGTGGTTAAGGGTAGAAGGATGGTCAGACTGCAGACAACAGCATTCATTAGAAAAGCTCGAGTGAGTGTGGATGAGATGAAGAATGGCATATTTTTTTGAGCTTTATTGATGCTGTCCCCCCCCCCCCCACTGAACTTGAGTCTAAATCCATTTGCACTTAATGAAGCAATACTTTATTATTTTAGAAAAACCTTTCTAAGCTTGTCTGATCATAAGATTCACTGGACAGGTATTAAAAATATAGATTCCCAGGCTACCCCTCAATGTAGTGAATTGAAATCTCCAATGATAGGGCTTGGAAATGTGTATTTTTATAAAAGAAGCGTAGGTAATTCTCATGACTGGGTAAGTTTGAGAAATACTATATTAATCCATGAAGTGATATCAAAAGGTTGCCTTTTCTGCTATTTAATTAAGAATTTGTTTAGGAGTATATAATTTGTTTAGAGTTTATATAGAAAGTATATAATTTGTTAAGAGTATATAATTTGTTTAAGAGTTATACAATTCTTGTGGGCATGGATTGGGCCTTATATGTTTTCTTGTATGCCACAGGACAATTATGTCATATTAAAATAAAGGTACATAATTAAAGCATGTTGATTAGTTAAGTTTCATCTCATAGAAGTCTATATTATTTATCACATCAGTGCATCCATAATAGAGGTTTTTGAGCATATCTCTATCACTGATTCCTTATAAATTCAGTACGATAAGAACTGTGTTGCTTCCGGATGGCTTTAATATTCTATGTGAAAATCTTCATATGAGTTATGTAATGGGATTGTGAGAGTGAACTAGAAGACGAGCCCTCTCAAAGTCAGGTGCTGCATCTATTTTTGCCAATGAGTCCATCCCTGCATCTGCTTTGGGGAGAAAAAAAAGCCGAATTTGGAAATGTATTTTTTCCATATTATCCAGATGCACTGACTATACTGACCAAATACCTGAGGCAATTATTTAGTCATGCACAGCCCTCCTTCCAGTGTTTTTGTGTGTCTATTCAGGTAAAGAAGGGTATTATTACTATTAACACATCTTACCCTGCAGAAAATTAACAATACTCTGTGATCTCTTCTGTTTTCATTCACTCAGCACATATTTATTGAGAAACTATTATGCCCCAGGCATATTCCTAGGTATAAGAGATAGAACAGGGAATAAAAGAGACAGAGTGCTTGTTCTCATAGAACTCACATTCTAGGTGGAGAGATAGACAGTAAACAAATAACCAAAGTAGTATGCAGCAGTATGCTGAAGGAACGAAAACAGGGTCCAAGGCAGAGTGAACAAGGAGGGCTCTTCTAGATGAGGCTGTCAAGGAAGACCTCTGTAAGCAGATACCTGACTGAGTGCAGTTTTGCAGCCCTGAGGAGCCCTGGGGGAAGAACAATCTGGCAGAATGGATAGAAGTACAACTGTTTTAGGCTGGGAGGGTGCTGGACCTGGAGAGGAGTGAGTTATGTGGAGTTAGGAGGGAGATGATTCCAGAAGGGAAATGGGGTGAGGAAGCAATATTAAGGGTTTAAAAATAATAGGTAACGTTTATGTTTCAGGGACTGTTTGAAGAATTTTATAGATGTTAACTTATTTAATATTTGCAACAACTCCATGAGTGTGTACTACTGTTATCCTGATTTGAATGATGAGGTGCCAGAGAGTTCATTTCCTTGGTTAAGGTTATGTAGCTAAGTTGACGCAGCCAGTAAATGTTACAATTGGGATTTGAACCTACAGCTGCATCCCGATCTCTTCTATTGGCCTTCAAACAGATTTATTGTATTTGTCTTCCTTTCTCCATCCTACCCTTGTTAATAGAAAGGAAATAGACATAACAAATGTAAAGGAATAAGACATTTAGATATTGTTTACAAGATCTCATCCTCCTTATCAACGCTCACTCTTACTGGGAAACACTGGAAAGATCAAGGAAACTGGATTTTTGTGGTGTGTCCCAAGGTCAAGTTTCAGACTATGGAAATGTTATTTTCTTTCATTTTCCTTATGCATTACCACACTTACTTTCTATCTGATTATTGGTCTGGAGTCCATGACCTAGGTGCTCTGCAGACAGAATTTATGTATTGATTTAGCCTGAGAGACACGTAGCTTAAGCACATTATTTCTGAGAGGGGTTATTATGGTCAACAGGGCATGTGCGCTTCACCTACAGCCATTTCTTTGATCCCTTTTGGAGACGATTTCATCCTCCTTGTCAGTCCAGTCCTGTCACTGCAGATGATAGCATTAAGAGAAACATCTACGGATGTAGCTGCAAGGAGCCTCTTATCCCATTATGTTCCCACAGTTTATATTTTCAGGGAAAAAACAATTTACTGAGAAATGGAGGGGGGTGGAATTTCTTACCAACTCAAATGTTTATAAAGAATCTCAAGTATCTCATGCTTCTTCTCAGAAGATAACTAGAATCTGCTCACTGGAATGAAAATATAGGAACATGACTGAGGGCAGGGTATTGGAAGGCATTGGTTGAAGAAGGATAGAGGTATTGACAAAGATCACACATTCTTCTATGACACATCATACCTGGGAGACAGAGGAAAGAATTTGAAAGGGTCAGGGGTGCCTGGGTGGCTCAATCAGTTAAGCATCGGACTCTTGATTTTGGCTCAGGTCATGATCTCAGGGTCCTGAGACTGAGCCTATGTCAGGTTCTGTGCTGGGTGTGGAGCCTTCTTAAGATTCTCTCCCTCTGCCCCTCCCCAACCCTTCTCTCTCCCTCTCCAAAAAAAAAAAGGAAGGAAGGAAGGAAAAAAAGAAAGAAAGAAAGAGAGAAAGATCAAAAAAGTCTGAGAATACAAAACAGAATAAATGAGGAACATTTCTTTGTTCCTTGGTACCTATGTGCGGTGATAAAAGAAAGGGAATGGGAGTTGAGAGATTTGGCTTCTGGTCCTAATATTTTTCCTGACCAACTATATGATCTTACACAAGTTGTTTAGTATGGGCTCACTATAGCTAGGACCATGGGCAAGGTTCCTCATCTCTCTATGCCTTAGTTTTTTCATCTGTAAAATGGCAGTAACAGTAGTATTTACCTCTGGGCGCCTGGGTAGCTCAGTCATCCTGCTTTCCTTGCATTCAGAGATGTTTTCTTTACTATTTCTAGTGGCTTTAATTATGTATTAGAATTTTAACCCTTAAAAACCTTAATTTTTAGTGAAAACAGAGAAGTAAACAATTACGAGCTGTCTTTATATTAGCGTCTGATTCTTGGTTTCAGCTCAGGGTCATAATATTGAGCCTCACATCAGACTCTGTGCTCAGCGCAGTCTGCTTGAGACTCTCTCTCGCTCTGCTCCTCCCCACCCCAGTAAATAAATAAATCTTAAAAAAAAATAGTATTTGCCTGAGAGAGTTGTAAGGATTAACTAGTTAATATATGTAAAGCCTTACCATAGAGTATAACAAAGAGTAAACATTCAATGTCTATTATTATTATTATTAATTTCATAAAGCCTCATTTTTTTCATATAGAGAATAAATTTCTAATTTTATAAATACATGGTTCTTGCACAATTTCTTTAAATTCTAAAGAGATTCTTCATCTCAAGAACCTACTCTTTCCTCCCTGCTTCCAGCAACTGGTTAAGAAAAATATGAGTTTTCATTGCCTATAAAATAAAGTCCAAATTTTTAGACATGAATTTAAAAGGCTTTAAAAAATCCAAGACTGGGGCACCTGGGTGGCTCAGTTGGTTAAGCGACTGCCTTCGGCTCAGGTCATGATCCCGGAGTCCCAGGATCGAGTCCCACATCAGGCTCCCTGCTCAGCAGGGAGTCTGCTTCTCCCTCTGACCCTCCTCCCTCTCATGCTCTCTGTCTCTCATTCTCTCTCTCGCAAATAAATAAAATCTTAAAAAAAAAAAAAGATTTAAAAAATCCAAGACTGGGGGTGCCTGGGTGGCTCAGTTAGTTAAGCATCTGCCTTCGGCTCAGGTCATGATCTCGGGGACCTGAGATTGAGCCGTGCATCAGGCTCTCTGCTCAGCGGGGAGTCTGCTTCTCCCTCTCTCTCTGCCCCTGGTGTTTCTCTCTCTCAAATAAATAAAATCCTTAAAAAGAAAGATCCAAGACTACCTAAACTTTCCAACCTTATTTCCAGTCACCTCTGTTCACGCAGCCTGCACATCAGGTAGACGGAACTGCCAGCTCTTTATCATATTGTGCTATGGGATATCCTAACACTTTAACTTCATTCCTACTGTCCCTCCTGCCTTTTCCTCAACTCAGCATCTCCACATATTTTCTATCCATCATTCAAGGCTCAGTGCAAATACTAATTCTTTGGGGAAAACAATTTTGTCTCTCTCACGTGGAAGTAATCTCTTCCTTTTTAAAACTTCCCAGTACTCATTTGTATCTTTTTCATGAAAATAGTTGTTTTCTACCTAACATTATGGTCAAGTTCATGTTATGACCTTCCACAGAAAGTCTTTGAAACCAGACAGGCTCAGTGACTGCTTGACCCACAGAATACATGGGAAGTGACCCATGACCCTGTGCCAGTTTTGGACTTAGACCTTAGGAGACTGGTAGCATCTTATTTCTTGAATATTTGCTCTGGAGAAGCCAACCACCATGTCAGAAGTTCTGTTCTGTGGCTACTGGGTGGGGAAAGACATATAGGCACTCCTGTAGACAGCCCTGCCTAAGCCTTGCTGTACAGCCATCCCAGATGGCTCCAGATAGGAGGACACTCCAGCCCACCCACCAACCAAATACCACTGAGGGGCCTCAGAGCAAAGAATCACCTAGCTGAGACCTATCTGAATTCCTGACCAGAAAAATTGTAAAATATAAGAAAATGGTTCTTGTTTTAAGGCACTATATTTTGGGGTAGTTTGTTACGCAGTCATGAATAACTAACACTAGTCTCCTGGGCCATGAGTTCTTTAATGTCAGAAATTCTGTCATATCCACTTTTTGTATTTCTGCAGCAACCACCACTAGACCAGGTAATCATATAGGGTGGGATTCTTTTCCAGAAGTGTTCACAGATTCCCCAATGTGTTTTCCTAAGTCAGGGGTGTTCAACCTTGGCTGTACATTAGAAACAAATTTTAAAATCCAGAAGTAGGAGCCAGGCACATGTGACATATGGTTAGAGTTATTCCTTCTGTAGGGGAAGAAAATTTTTCCTTCCTTTCTAGGTTCTTTGGCTGGCCTAATAATTAAATTGACATAAGACAGATTAACAAGAGAAAAACAAATTAAATAGCATAAATACAGGAGCCCTATAAAGACACGTGCTTCAAAGATAGTCAAATGGTTGAGGCTTTTATTTCATCCTTAGCTAAGGAGAAGGGGAAAGAGCTCCTGGCTTCAAAGGGAAGGAATACAATTCACAGGAACACGGAAAGAGCAAATGTTTGGTAAACCAATGGTTGCCATGCCAAGCAGAGAAGTCTCTCTTTCTTTTGTTTTTGGGGGTTTTTTTGTTTGTTTGTTTTGGTTTGTTTTATTTTGTTTTGGAGAAGTCTTTCTGATGTAAAAAAAAAAAAATGTTATCTTTAGTAATAGCTCTCTTCCTGGTATGGGTTCCCTATCTAAATTCTTTTAGGCAGTTAGGAGGAAGGTTAAAAGCTCTTCTTGAGTTTTTGGGTCTTGATTGTCTTTGGTTTAAAATAATCCATGTGCCAAAATGGCACGTTCTTGGGTGGCCTACCTTGAACCCCATTGGTTCCCTCCTCTGCAACTTCCCTGGAACTTTCACATATTAAAAGCTGAGCTGATACATTCCTCCATAATTTCTTGAGTTGATCTCTTAGTCTTGAAAATAGGTCAGTTCAACTAAATAGTTTTGCCTCATTTAAGGAAGCAGTGATGCAGCTGGGCTCCCAAAGTTGGCCCTGTCTTCTATAAGAAATCAGCTATTTAATAAGCTATTCCTATGGAAACAAAAGAAAAATGATGGTTAGTGATTGAAGCAAATTACCAACCAGTTTCTGAATTCTAAAGGTAGCCAGTTGAGAAGATTTCTAGATGTCAGACACCAAGCATCTTCAGATGGAGTGAGGGCAGGCAGTGGCAATCTGAGAGATTTTCCTGTTTGCAATTTGATTATCTCTGGTGATCTTTCTGAGTGGGCCACAAACCAACAGGCATGGAGATTGTCTAGAAAGGCGCTGTTGTGGTGATTTTTCTGAAGTTTATATCAAATTGTCTGACTTTAGCTTGCATGGCTTTGGGAAAGGGCAGTTTTAGTTCTCAATGATTCCACGTCAGAAGGGTGAGACAAATATTGGAAATGTTGGTTTGGAGAGTTGAACCAAATATTGGAGGAAACTGGGAGAATTCAGTATCTAGTTCAGTTTATAGGTGGAAAACAAACCCCAAAGGCAATTAACAGAACTAGAATCTAATCTCCACAAATGAGTATTATAATTTCTACTGAAACATAATTTACTCTTTACCATCACCCTCATTTCTATCAAAGGTAACTGAAGTAAGACTAATTTGCTTGCAAAGTATATCTAGTTTCAATAAACCTGGCTTGTTTATTTATGTAAGTGCAGCAAGAATAGCATTTGACTATATAGAATTTTTAATCTGCTGGAACTTTTTATAAGGAATCTCAGATTGAACTTTTAAAAGCCTTTTGAGGCCAGGAAGCCAAGCCAAGAACTTGCCCTTAGACTTCACCTGCAGTACTTATAGACTTGGGTTAATTCCTCTCTTCTCAAGGTCTCCAAAATATCTGGAGGTTCCTATACCTGCCAGGAAGTTACCTTCCTTCCTCACCTTGTGAGGCTGCTGGGAACCCTTTAAGCAAGGTACCAGGCTGATTTTGCCAAGGAGCTTTATTGGCTGCATAAAGTCAATCTCAGTTCCTTAAAGCTGTTTGGTCATCTCTGAGTCTATTCATGTCTCTGTCAAATACACCAGTCTAGTCAAAGCCTTGATAATATAGCCAATTGTGTCCTGTTACAAGAACAGATTTTTTAGTGAACATTTGCAAGTGACCAGGTTGCCATGAAATAAGAATACTTACCAAGAGTTTCTGAATTCTGGAGGGATCAGGTAATGAGAGAAAGATAAATGTCTCACTTTTATTCACAAAGGTATATTCTACCAATTTTCTCTAAGTTACAGGTAGCTTAAGAGAAAAGGAAAAAAGGTTTCCTTAATCTGGAAAAAACCAAAACATTAAAAAAATCAGTATTTTTTTTAAAAAGTCATAAAACTTATAATTATCTTCCTTACTTCATTCAATCCTATGTATTTGTTCTGCTTGAATCCAATTTTTCCAATCGCTCTAGAAATTCCTACTCAGTTCAGTTTTTTTTTAACTTAAAGTTATCAGAAACCTGTATTCTAGAATACTTTCCATGATCTTCTTGAAGATGAAGCCATTTTGTAAATCCTTTGCAAAAGCATCAGGTTAATTAATAACTGTATGTAAATGACAAAAGACTTAAAAATGGCCATGATTAAAGATCTGATGAGAGTTCATTGCAATGCAATTAACAAGAAAGTTTACTTATTTCTGTGACACATAACATTTTAAGATAACTGGAATTATGACTGACAACATTATTACCAGGATATATTACATTTCAAGGAATTTCACAGAACACTTATATACTTATACAATAAAGCATGAAGAAGCCTTAGTATTACTTCTCATTTGCCAGTCCTTCCCTTATAATATGTCAAATAAACATAATTAGCTTAACACCTCCTGTTTTATAAAGAAAGAGAAAAATAGCTTTGAGGTTATTACAGGGACACTCTGGAAAATCCCAAAATTAGTTCAAGGTCAAAAACTATTTAGAATTTGATTTTTGAGAAGTTTGTCAAAAATATCAAAAAGGCCTTAAAACATTCAAATAAGATTATAGGTCACTATAAGACAATACTTTTTCATTTAACCATTGTGACAATTACAGACTTTGTAGGCAAATACAGAAAGTTAAATAGTTGTAACACACACACACACCTCTTAACTCTTTTATTTTTTTATTATTATTTTTTAAAGATTTTATTTATTTATTTGAGAGAGAGAGAGTGAGAGAGCACAAGAGGGGGAAGCGGGAGAGGGAGAAGCAGACTCCCCACTGAGCAGGGAGCCCGATGCGGGACTCGATCCCGGGACTCCAGGATCATGACCTGAGCCGAAGGCAGTCGCTTAACCAGCTGAGCCACCCAGGCGCCCTCTTAGCTCTTTTAATAGAAAAGACTCAGCTTTTTTAAATAATCAAGACCTGATAAAGACAAAGGAAATTATTTTGACAAGACCTAAAATCTTTGTTTTCTAGACAGATTACTTTAAAGCATATGTTTAATAATTAATGCTTTAGTATTTTATCTTATTTGGAAATGATCTAGATATTTAATGACTTCTCATCATTTAATTTAATTAGCAAAATTATAAGGGTGATGGTTACCAAAGAAATTGGGGAAACTATTTTTTAACTAGACATATTATAAAGAAAAGCCTTTTATAATCTTTTATCAAGAGCAGATAGTTTAAGAAGAACTTTTTCCTTTTAACTAAGAAAAAAACAAATTCCAACTTTGCATGTTTATTTTTGATATTAAAATTCATTTAATTTAATAAATTTATTCTAATCATAACCAGCTTGACTACATATTAAAATGCCTTCCCAAAGAATCTTTTCCCACAAACCTTCTATGACTTTCTTTTTTATGTTCGGATTTTGTCCTATGTTTTCCCTCTTTTCCATTTTGAAATAATTAGCCTTTCTTTAGGACAAAATTACTTTCCTTTCCCCTAAGAAAAATGCATTTCCATTCCCCATACCTTCTTTTACTGAAAACACACATCCTGCTTTCCTTGCATTCAGAGATGTTTTCCTTATTATTTCTTGTGGCTTTAATTATACATTAGAATTTTAACCCTTAAAAACCTTAATCTTTAGTGAAAACAGAGAAGTAAACAATTATGAGCTGTCTTTTATATTAGCATTCTGTGGCTTGGCAAATTCATAATTTTTTTTTTTTAATTTCTAGAAACTTGTTTTCTCAAAGCAAATTTTTCAATATGGCACAGGACATGTTTACCAATGGACCAAATATCTTTGGTTCCTCTGTAAAAGGAAGTGTATGTTTAATAATTAATGCTTTAGTATTTTATCTTATTTGGAAATGATCTAGATACTTAATGACGTCCCATCATTTAATTTAACGTAGCAAAATTATAAGGGCGGAAGTTACCAAAGAAATTTGGGAAACTATTTTTTAAGTAGACATACTGTAAAACGATCACTGAAAAATTCACCTAAAAATTCTTATCCCACTTATGTGCATTTAATTCACTTGTTTTTAACAATCATATTTAGATTACTCATGAAAATTGCATGAGACATGAAAGCAGTTAGCTCGCCATCATCTTAAGTTATTTTTCTTGCTGACGAATTTTGTAAGGGAGATAACATGAGCTTATTTGACTTTCAGTAAGCCTAGGTAGAATAAAATTATTATACTTAATGCTGATAACTCTGAAGACATGCCTGTTTTAATTAAACCAACAAACTTATACTAGCTTTTATTAACCAAAAGTATCCTGGATTGTGTGAACTTGAGAAACATGGAGTTAGTTTCTCTGATATTTGTGAGACTTAGAAATACTTAAGTGATAAGTACTTGTTTTTAAGCCCATTAAATAGAGCTCTTCTACAAATTTATCTTGGCATTACCATCTGGAGGTAGAAAAATACCATATCAGTAATGTACATACATAGACATACATAAACACACAGACAGACACAAAGATCTCAGAGTTTTCATTCCAAAACTTTCAACATAGATCAGGTGCAATACAAAACTTGCTAGTTTATAAATAACTGTGTTTGAGAGACGGAAAAACTTAAGGTGAACTGCTTAAAAACTTTTTGCTAATATTTGTGGAGAAGACCTTTAAGATTTGTATTTGTCCTTGACGAGCAATCTTGAAGAGGCTGGGTTCTAGAGTTTGGGTGGAGAGTCTTGTTAGCTGTTGGTGTTTTAAAAGACCTCCTTCCCGGGGCGCCTGGGTGGCTCAGTCGTTAAGCGTCTGCCTTCAGCTCAGGTCATGATCCCAGGGTCTTGGGATCGAGCCCCGCATCGGGCTCCCTGTTTGGCGGGAAGCCTACTTCTCCCTCTCCCACTCCCCTTGTTTGTGTTCCCTCTCTCGCTGTGTCTCTCTCTGTCAAATAAATGAAATCTTTAAAAAAAAAAAAAAAAGCATTAAAAAAAAAAAAAAGACCTCCTTGCCTTTTTAACAGTTTGAGACCTTGTTTTAGTTACCTCCTAGGGGGTTTACATTTCAAAGACATGGCAAGATTTACATCTTTAGTGGACATAGAAAAGTGTAGGTTTTCTCCTAGGAGTTTTGGGTATACTTCTCTATTATCTGAAGTCTAAAGTAATTACTATTGAAATGTATTCCTTCTTTTGGTTAAGTGCAGGACAATTGTACTTTCAGTGTCCTGGTTTTTTACAATATCTGCAGATGTCTAGAGGCAAGTAGGAAAGGTCCTGAATAGACTTTGAGTTGCTGTCCAGTTACGCTTTTGTTTCTCTAAAGATTTAAGTTGCAAATCAAGAATTTTTAATTTTCTCTCTCTCTCTCTTTCTCTCCCGTCCCCCATATTCTTACAAGCTATTCTCAGAGTTGAGGAGCTGTTTCTGTTATAGCTCTCATTGAACTACATTATTTTGAATTTGCCTCTTTCTAAAAGGGAGAAAATATCCTACTAAGGCAGAAATTCAGATTCCTGTGCTTTGGACCTTCTGGGTTTAGTGCAGTATGCCTTAGAAAAAGTTGTATAAAGCATTCAGCAAAGGCCTTTGGATGCTCTCCTTCTTTCTCAGTGTGTAATTCAACCTTATACCAATTCACTTTGAGGGGAAAGCCTCTCATACTGCTCCCATCAAGTCTTGAATATCGGCCTCCAGCCGAACCATTTCCTGATCATTTGCCGGAGGGGCTGTGAGAATATCTGGCCATCTATTTTTTTCTGGGAGGGGTGTGTCTTCTAGGGGGCCATCTAGCTTACGTGAAAACTACGGCAAAATCTTGGGAGGGAAGAACACCTCTAGCCAAAGGAGGTCTCTGTGAATGAGGTTGTGGATGGCCATTGATCTTTCTAATTCCTCTCTAAATTTGGTAGGATCTTCTAGAAGTGGAAGTAAAAGGGCTTTATAACTTTAAAAGATCTGCTTTGCCCAGGAGACATGAATTCTCTGTGGTAGGGTCCAGGATATACCCACAAAAGATATTGCATATGAAAGCCTGCAGCTGGTGGGGCCTGATTACAGAGTCCTGGAAAGTAGCAGGAGTTATAAGGGACAGTAAAGGGAGCCGTACTGCTTGTCCCAGGTGCTTCTGTTAAATTCACTTCCTGACATTCAGCATTTATATAAGAAACCTATATAACCCAGGCCTAGAAGTCAGGCCAGAGGGCTTCCTGTAAATCTTGCAGGGAAGTGGAAGTTAAAACAGGTAACTGGGTATTTAAGGGATTTTTCTGAAGAAGTTGGAGTTGTTTTGAAAGCTAAGGGAATTTGTTGAGGAGTTGAAGCTGGGTTTTGGGAAAGGGAATTTATGTTGAATGTGAACTTTAATTTTGGTTCTATTTTTTGTTCCTTAATCTTGTTAAGGGAGTCCCTAAGGCTAGACATAGTACTTCTTTGTGGGTTTTTTTGTTTTGTTTTTTGTTTTAAAGATTTTATTTATTTATTTGGGAGAGAGAGAATGAGAGAGAGAGGACACATGAGAGGGGATAGGGTCAGAGGACGAAGCAGACTCCCTTCTGAGCAGGGAGCCCGATGCGGGACTCGATCCAGGGACTTCAGGATCATGACCTGAGCCGAAGGCAATCGCTTAACCAACTGAGCCACCCAGGCGCCCCATAATACTTCTTTGTATCCACCTTTTAATTTGGTCTTTCCATAGATACCAATAAGATAATGGCTTAGGATGAGAGCTCTCTAAAACAATTTTTTTTTCAAATACAGAATTTTTTTTTTCCACTTTGTCTTGGAATCCCAGTCTACCTGACTGGTTACCAGGTGCACACAACAGTGTGTGCACTTATGAATGGCAGAAGCCAGAGAGGCTATTCTTATTGCTTATAAAGCCAAGCTCTCAAGACATAGAACGAGATGAATGGAATACCTCATCCATTTTTTAAATAGGGGACTACAGCAGAGTTTGTCTAAACAGACAAACTGGTGAGAACCATGAACTCACCCGGCTGTGAGGCCGGCTCAAATGACAGGCTTGTAGAACCTATGCCTCTGTTCCACCATGTCATAGGACATGGTCCTCATGACAAATGACACACAAAAAAACAAAGACAAAAGAAAACAATGACCATCTCTTGGAGGAACAGGGTCAATAGAAATCAAGAGTACTCATAACAAACCTTTACCAAAGTTGCTATACTCAAGGAACTCGTTCACACAAGTATCTTCTCCTGTTAATTTAAATGTAGAAAAAGAAAAGAATTCTCAACTGTTTTTGCTTCTAACAGCCCCTACAGGCAAAGATTCAGGAGACTGATATAAGAATTCTTACCTTCTGCCGGTGGTTGTCAGAGGTCCCAGGACCTCTCCCTGCAGCAGCCTGGGTCTGAGTAGTATCCATCCAGTGAAGAGCCCCATGTTGGGCACCAAAACTACAGGGAAAGAAAACTTTCTCCTTTTTCCCTTCTAGGTTCTTGGCTGGCTTAATAATTAAACTGACATAAAAACAGATTAACAGGAGGGGCACCTGGGTGGCTCAGTTGGTTAAGCGACTGCCTTCGGCTCAGGTCATGATCCTGGAGTCCCGGGATCGAGTCCCGCATCGGGCTCACTGCTCGGCAGGGAGTCTGCTTCTCCCTCTGACCCTCCCCCTCTCATGCTCTCTCCCTCTCTCATTCTCTTTCTCAAATAAATAAATAAAATCTTTAAAAATAAATAAATAAATAAAAACAGATTAACAGGAGAAAAACAAATTTAATCAGTACATATGGGAGTACCACAAAAGACGTTAGAGGCTGAAAGACAGTCAGACATTTGAGGCTTATATGCCATCCTGAGCTAAGAAGGGAAGAGAGGTCTGAGGCTTCAATGGGAAGGAAGACAATTCACAGGAAGATGGGAGAGCAAATATTTGGTAAACATTGTTTGCCATGTCACATGGAAAAGTCTTTCTTATGTAAAAAAAAAAAGTTATCTTGGTAATTGTTCTATTCGTGGTACAGACTCCCTATCCGAATTCTTTTAGACAGTTAAGCAAGAGGTAAAAAGTTCTTCTTGAGTCTTAATCATCTTTAACTCAAAATAACCCACGTACCAAGGTGTCACATTCTGCCATGGCTTGCCCTGAACCCTATCACTTTATAAAATGGAAAAGAGTAGCATGAAATGAAAAAGCAAATTCTTCCTTAATTTATGTTTGAGAGATAAATGAGGAGATGGATCAAACATTTCAATTTGATATCACGGATTTATGGAGTATTTCTTTTAAATTAGTAATCAGTGAAGAATCTGATTTTTTCTCTTTTTTTAAGATTTTATTTGAGAGAGAGAATAGAAGGAGAAGGAGAGGGAGAAGCAGACTCCCCACTGAGCAGGGAGCCCGACATGGGGCTCGATCCCAGGACCCTGAGGTCATGACCTG
This sequence comes from Mirounga leonina, assembly GCF_011800145.1. NCBI lineage: Eukaryota > Metazoa > Chordata > Mammalia > Carnivora > Phocidae > Mirounga > Mirounga leonina. Next base: position 17,246,341 of record NW_023270807.1, read on the forward strand.
AGCCAAAGGCAGACACCTAACCGACTGAGCCACCCAGGCGCCCCAAGAATCAGATTTTTCCCTGACCTGTGGCTTCCCTCCTTACAGGGGGAGATGGGAACTGCATTTAAATCTGATAGATATAAATCCATCATTGGTAGGTATTTATGGACTACCTATTATGCATTTGACCCCATTCTGAGTGGAAATGGAGGCTAGAGGAAATGTATAAGATACTGATCCTGTCCTCAAGGTGCTTATAATTATGTCCTATAAATTACATCAAGGAAATAGAGCCAGCATACATAACTCAGTACTTGTTAGAATATGTTGTTTTTCTAACTTGCGTGATGCAAAGTATTGAGGGACTTCCAAGGAAGGGAGATAAATGAAAGACAATGGTAGAAAAAGGAAAGAATTAAGTGTGATTTGGCCAAGGAAAGGGAATGCCGGGCAAAGAGAAAAACATATGTGAAACCACAGAGACAAAATAAGCTTGGGGTATTTGTTTGAGGGCAGCATAGACCAGCCGGGAATGTGGCCATACTGGGGGGGAAGGGAGAAATGAGGGTGAGTAGGTTTCATGGGAGAAAACTGTGAAAGAGATCGCTTAAAATCCTTCAGATCTTTTCCAAAACTCTATTCTGTGATTTGGAGTAGCACATAACCATTTGATCCCTGGTTATTTAAACAGAAGTAACCCTTTGCACAGGCAAACCAGTCCTATCTTAGCATAGTTCTTCGATTTCCTTTGTTCAATCATTAACCTGACCTTTTGCCCCAAAGAGGTGACTCTCTCACACAGGCACCACTCGTGCCTGAGCCTGAGCAGGGGACAGATACAGAAAGCAATTGTCCCATCTGGGCAGTTGGTCATCAGTCATCAGTCTAGCCTCTAGCAGAATATCTAAATGTAGTGCCAGGAAACAGCTTTTTCAAGGCTCTGGGATCTCGAACACCAGGATGAGAGAAAAGAATTGGGAAGTCTGTTCCATCTTTATTTTTTTATTATTATTATGTTAATCACCATACATTACATCATTAGTTTTTGATGTAGCGTTCCATGATTCATTGTTTGCGTATAACACCCAGTGCTCCATTCAGTACGTGCCCTCTTTAAATACCCATCACCGGGCTAACCCATCCCCCCACCCCCCTCCCCTCTAGAACCCTCAGTTTGTTTCTCAGAGTCCATAGTCTCTCATGGCTCGTCTCCCCCTCCGATTTCCCCCCTTCATTTTTCCCTTCCTATTATCTTCTTTTTTTTTTAACATACAATGTATTATTTGTTTCAGGGGTACAGGTCTGTGATTCAACAGTCTTACACAATTCACAGCGCTCACCATAGCACATACCCTCCCCAGTGTCTATCACCCAGTCACCCCATCCCTCCCACCTCCCACCACTCCAGCAACCCTCAGTTTGTTTCCTGAGATTAAGAATTCCTCATATCAGTGAGATCATATGATACATGTCTTTCTCTGATTGACTTATTTCGCTCAGCATGATACCCTCCAGTTCCATCCACGTCATTGCAAATGGCAAGATTTCATTCCTTTTGATGTCTGTTCCATCTTTAAATGCACGTACCTCAAATTGCACTTTTCTCTGGCTTTTTCTTTGACTGAAGAGCAGTTGGGCTTTCTACATCAATTGTCCAACTGCTGCCAATACGTCCAGTATAAGTCAATGTCATACCTGTAAGTAGACCTATGTGTACTTGGCTATGTTTACGTGTGCTAACAGCCCTGTGTTTGTTTAAGATAGAGTAATGAGCAAAACAGACAGGAGCTCTACCTTTGTGGAGCTAATGTTCTATCAGAAGAATAAGACATTTAGCAATGAGCTATTTACTTGTAAATTTGATAAGTTCTTTAAAGAAATCTAGAATATGAGGGCAGTTTGCCGAAATGAAGACAGTGCTCTGGGCACAACAACCCAGGAATCTTAGTCCATACCAAAGCTAATTTATAAATATAAATAAATGGGTGTTCTGATTTCATGGCTCAATCTTACAACCATGTTTATGAACTGGTCCTTGAAAGAGGGAACAGCTCACAGTGCAGATGTAATTGGAGGTAATAGTAGTATAAGCCCTCCTCTAGGGCTTCTTGGGAAGCTACCTTCCCTGGGACCAACCTCTTCAAGTGCAACAGAATAATCAGGCCTTTCCCTCAATGTCTGTACTTAGGAAGGAGGAAAGAGAGTTAATGTGCTTTCAAAAAACTACTGCCAACAAAAGTTAAAACAAGAAAGTATTTCTGGTCAAATAAATTAATTTTAACATTCAGGTAACCAACATCTACTTTTCTATCAATATTTTGGTTGACTTTGGCTGAATCACTTCAAAATATTGATCCTCTGAAGAAGGTGGTGACTGGATAACTCCAGGATTAAGGAGAGATGAATTTTTTTTCTTTTTATTAAAATCCAGTGATCTCTCTTTATAAAGCCATACTTCTCATATAAAGAAGTTGGAGGAGTTGATTCTTTGCCTATGAAATTAATATTCTATCAGGAAATTTGATAAAATGACCAGAAAGGATTCATCTTTCAAGCTGTAGTTTTGAATGTTGCCTATGAACGTCATTACTAAACATTGAAATGTTACCCCTTCCTTTATAGCAAAGTGCTGTCTCTTTCCAGAGATGATACAACCATTTGAAGAAGGGTTTCATTTGTTGCTAAAGTATAATTTTAGCTGACTTTAGCTAAAGGTTGGTTGAAAGACTTAGCATTACAAAACATAGGTTTTTTAAAGGTTTAGAGACAATTTATAGAAGACAGTGCAAATCCTAAAAGTATATATTATAATTGGCTGCTGCCAAGAGGCAAGCCTCTTTGACTTGGGTCACATTAACTATAATTTGGAGACAAAATTAACTTTTGGATTGGTCTATGTGATCTTTGGGCTTCCTCCTCTCCATTCAATCCACTCATCCATATACTGGACTTTATTTCCTTATGTTTCCTGTGGCTGCAGGAACAAATTATCACAAATTAAGAGGATTAAAACAACAGAAATTTATTCTCTCACAGCCCTAAAAACCAGAAGTCTGAAATCAAGGTGTCAGCCGGCCCACACTCCCTCTGGAGGCTCTAGGAGAGACCCTATTCCTTGCCTCTTCTATCTTCTGGTGGTTGCTGCATTCCTTGGCTTGAGACTACATCACTCCAATCTCTGCCACATCTTCACAACTTTTCCTCTTCTGAGTCTTCTCCTCAATGTGCCTGTCTGTTCCTCTTAAGGATGCATGTGATAGCATGTAGGGCCCACCTGAGATAACCCAGGATTATCTTTAACTTAATCACACCTGCAAAGACCTTTTTTCCAAAGAAGATAACATTCACAGGTTCCAGGATTTATTGCAGACTTCTTTGGGGGGCCATTTCTCCACCTACCACACCCACTACCAAAAGCTGATCCTCTTTTATGTGGGTATGTATATATTTCCTACAAGAATGGCAACTTCTAAATAACAGGGAGTAATACATTTTTAATCCTTTTTGGCACCTTTTACAATACTGAGCCCATAATGAAGAGTTAATTCTTGCCATATTGTAGTAAATATATTAAATTACATTAGATTACATATGGAAAAAAATTGACCTTTGGAAGAAAAAAATAGTTGCACATGACCACAAGTCCAAGAACAAGTTGCCAGAATCAATCGTCTATGCTACATACAGCATCATCACCAACCCATACCAGAAATGAGGTACAAAGATGCTCAAACCGAGCTCATGGAGCAGAATTGTCCTCATTCCAGTCATGTTGCCTCTCCCAGTTCCCCAGCCAATGCCCCTCATTCTGGGAGTGAATCTATCTTCCCACTTAAATGTATCTTCTGCCCTGGGCTCATCACGACTATGTACCCCACCACTGAAACTTCTCTAACCTGACTCTTAGCTCCTTATATCTCATTTAGCTGATGTAATAAGCTAGTCTTTCAGAACATCTCATTGATCCCAATAATCAGCTTTGTTAATAAGAGCTTCCAAGTACCATATGCTTTTTAATTGTGGCCAACTTGGAATCATAGTGCTCTAATGTTGAAATTGGGGCTCAGAGGCTCAACGGCAATGGAGTGTCAATACATGTCTAATAAATGGCAGAACTGGGGCAAGGGTCTATTGATGCCAAATCCCATCCTTTTTCCATTTTAATGCAACAATTTCTAACCCATCAGCAGCTCAGAGGATGCCATTAATCTTGTCCTAGACCTGACCATATTTGCTCCTATGTTAGCGGATGGCCCTACTTCCAAATTTGGGGCCATTTAATTTTTTTGACTCAAATCTGTTTTCTTATTTCTTTAGGGGATTTTAAAATTTGAATTGGACATGGCTCTATTTCTTTCCTTTGGCTTCTCGAGGATAGAGAAGGAATGGAGTTAGCCTCCTGCATCAGTGGTGAGGACCTTTATCACCACATAATCTTCTTAATCTTAGAATTTAGAAGTGTGAGAGGGAAACTTTTAAAAGTTTATTTTATGACATTTTACCCTTTTCAGTCATATAACTTTAAAAATGCTCCAACCAATGTATTTATTTAAAAAAAGAAGTAGTAGAAAATTCCCTTCTGGACTTATTTTCCATGTGCCGAGTTTGAGCCTGGAGCACATTTTTACTGCTGGAAATAGGGGGTTATAATGAAAATGCTGACACAACCTCAACCATAGAGGTGCTAGCAGGCACGGCTATAATAAATAATGTGGGAAATATTTTACACTTCAAGGCAATTACATGTTCAGCCATCTTTAGGATAGCTGGCCCATGAAGGGTAGGGATTAGGTTTCTGTGACAAGTGTAAAAGACCCATGACTCATGAATGCCGGGAGGTACGAATGAACTACAAGAGCTGAGTGAAAGCCACATAATCACCTATCGTAGGTAAAAAATATTCTGTTTATTTGCAGGGGAGAAGAATAGCAAAATCCAGCCTGGACGTTTCTGCCAAGTTTGGGCTTTGACCAACAAGGCTGGAGGTGCCGAATGTTGGGCAATGCTCTCTATGAACTCAGTGGGCACTGCCACGTGCACAAAGAAGCTGGTTTTTATTCCTGACCTTCCCTTCATATAAATATGTTTTCAGTGGACAGCCAAGTGATGACTTATGTTCCTGGAAGGATGAGAGTGTCTCTGTACCTACAGATAGTAATGGGGCCCTGGAGGCCCTGGAGATCGTGACAGAGCATTCACTCCCTCAGTTCTGCTCAGTCTGTGTTCTCATCAGCATGCCCTGTCTTGTCTTTGCATTGCTACATTCATTCCTTCCTCTGTAGCTGAGAATAATGGCAATTGCTGTGCAGGTGCTTCTTCCCAGGGGCTATTCACCTGTAGGTACGGGAAGTTTGCTTTTACTTCTCTTCCTCTCTAAGTGCCTTAAACAAATCTGGGGGTAATGAATTCGGTGGCAGGAATTACGGATTCCTCTGTGTCCCGGTGTCTGGGTTAGGTGCTCTGTAAAGTCTCTAATTCCCCAAACATAGCACTTAGTGCACTGTATTTCCACCACTCGCTGCTTGAGTGCACTTTCGTTTAGACTGTAAGCTTCATGAGGATAGAAATTGCATCTACCTCATTTGGGGCTGTACTCACAAAGCCTCGCATACTGCCTGGCACATGGTAGATTAACTAAATAAAGGAGTGCCCTTATGGGTTAAGGCATCTCATATACTATCCATTTAACAAACAGTAGTGTGCCTGACCCACAGTGCAGGCATCGATTTAGTCATTTGGGTATAAGTAAATCATACTCCTTGCCCTAGGGGGGCTCCCGTTTTTCAGAGGGAGCTTAACTGAGTGAGTAATCACAGTATTGACAAAGACTATAGAACAGTGGCACGGACCAGACATAAAGTTGGCAAGAGGGAGAAGTGACCGGTTCAACATGTATCACTTATTAACTGCAGAATCTGAGAGTATTTGGCCCTGTATATTCGTTATCAGCTTATTTATGTGTTCTGTTACCCCAAATAATCATCAACCATATCTTCTACATCTGTGTAACTTCTTCAATACCTTGTACAGAACTTGTTATATCCAGATAATTACTGAATAGGACATTGTGATAGGAGTAGACAGACTGAGAACATGACTTAAGTTACTGAGGATTGGATACCATCTTGCTACTTACTGGCTTGCAACCAGGAGCTCATCATTAAATCTTTGTTAAACCTTTCTGAGCATCAGTCTCCTTGTCTATAAAACGGTATCCCACAGTTCTATTTTGAGGTTTAGACAAATAGTAATTCAATTTCATGTGTTCAGTAAATGTTTTTTTTTCTTTTTCCATCTAAATAAATATCTGTCAATTTGTGGATAGTCATGAGATAAATGTTGAACTAAAAATATAGATGGTTAGAAATTGTGCATGGGGCAATTTCCTTGAAATAGCCTAGTATTTTAGGGCATTTTGTAGTATAGCTGTGCTTAGCTGAGGATGCATTATGTCACGGGATAGAATTTGCTTAGCTTTAGTATCGATGAGTTTTTTGGGTATGTTTCTTCATGTCACTGTGTCTCAATCTGTTCACCTGTAATTGTTCATCAAAACTGCCCGACTTATACTTTGAATATCCACTAGAAGCTGTAGAAGTGCAGTAAGAGTGGAAAGCCATCACCACCCTACATCACTTTGCTTCCATTATTTTTTTCTTCCCATGTGGGAAAGTATAAGTAATGTCAAGGTGAAGAAGAGAGAGTTCTCATTTCACTGACCGAATTCTTTAAAATTTCTGGTTGGATTTCAGCTGCTGTTTCCACATTCCCAAAGGAAAAGCAAGTGGGAACAGGGCATTTCACTTGTGTATGTGTGTGTGTATGTGTGTGTGTGTGTGTGTGTGAATTGACAGTAGCCAGAGCACATGGGGTAAATAAGAAGATCCTACAATAACTTCAACAACATGTTTTACTCGGCATATCACTTTGGGTCACACAACTTCTGGTACTTTTTTCTTTCTGGGCCATGCAGGGGGGAGCCAAACCAACCGATGCCTCATGAGAGCCATTTTGTGTTCAAGCTTGTTCACTCTGGCAAAGAATAAGAGAAAGTCTCGGGACCACAAATTCGTATTTATTGTATTTTAAGTTTTAACTTGGATAAGTGCAGTATCCAATTTTGACTATAATTTGATCTAATAATTGCCACGTAATTGTTCTGATACACAGATTTCCTGAAATGTACTACTTTTGATAATAGAGAACTCAGTGAATTAACTTATTTTAAACCCATCCTTCTGCTCTCTGAGCTGTGAGTAGATACCTTTATAAATACTGTATTTAATTTTTGCTTAATAAAAATGTGAAAGTGAGCCACAGTATCTCAGAGACGTTCTCTTTAAATATTTGCAAGGTTGTATTAAGTAACATATTAAAGTACATGTATTATTGCATATGTATACATTTTTCATTCCCAGACAAAGCCATGATTATTCAAGAGGTTTAAAATAACATGCACTAATTTATTGTCACTGGTTATAAAGACTTTAGAAGGGTGCACTGAACATTATGTTAGCATTGATGTGTCAATCTTTTAGTTGAAGGATGGCGCGTCTGAATCCCAGAACAGCCTTAATTAACAGAAAATAATTAGCATCATTTCCCCAGCAGAGAATATGAGGAATTTTTTTTCCAACAGAATCCATTGATTGATAATTAAGGAGGAGTTAGTTGTAATAAAACTCCCAGTATTGCAATTTCTAATTGGCCTTTCAGGACATTTTACAGTTACAGTTACTTTGTTCCAGGCGTTTTCTGCCTTTTGAAGAGTTTTAATAAGAATCTTTCCTCTCCAAAGCCAAGGCTCTGCAGGTGATGAAGGAAAAGGATGTGGTGACACACAGGAGTGCATTAGTGTCAGGTGGGCAAAGAGATGGCTGGAGAGCTCTTCATTTCCTTTTAAGCTCTCGTGGACACCATACTTTCCTCCTTCGAGGCTAAACTTGTTCATGGGACAGGTGGGATCTGCCTGGGGGTCTCTCTCTGCAGGAAGTGTTCTGCAGTCTGGGACTGTTTCTTCCTTCTACATGATGCAGAAATCTCTGATCATCTGCTTTTTAAGCACTTAAATCTTTTCCTGAGGACATAGGCTTGATTAAAACCTCCTATCCTACCACCACGAAAACCTCCTTTCGGTTAATTTCCTAACTTTCTCTCTGTCTGCTTTTTTTTGTATGCAGGACACAGAGAGGAACAATTCTGATGTGCACAGTGTAGGAGGATTGGAAACTATAGCAAACTAAAGAAGAAAGTAAAAACGCATTCTGCCGAATGTACTTTAATATAAACACTATAATTTGGGGGTAATTAAATCTGGTCATTTTTTTCTATGCATTTTCTTAATTTTTTAGGCAACATGCATTTCTAAAAATTTAGTTTTGTTTTCTTCAAAACTAGCAAAGCTGTGCTAATTTTTGGACTGAGTTGAATTAGCTATTTGCTCTTCTAATTAGTTATTTGATGACCTATTTGGTCGCGTGTAAGAATACAGCTTTCCTTTCAGACAATATTTTTATATTTACTTGCCTTCATTTTTGATGTAAGAATGAAATTAGCCCTCACTTTTTCACTAGTATAGCATGTAATTTAGAAGAATAAGTTAATCAAGTTAGATAAATTATAGGAGGAAGTATGATAGTAGATTAAAAATTAGTAAATATTTGTTACTTATGTGAACTAAAATACAGCCATGTGATGTAACAAGCCATAGATTTTTTTTTTTATTTTTGAATATTGAACCACCTTTGCATCACTGGAATAAATCCCACTTGATTGTGGTGAATAGTTTTTTTTTTTTTATGTATTGTTAGTTTCAATTTGCTAATATTTTATCTAGGATTTTTGCATCTATGTGCATTAAAGATATCGGCCTATAGTTCTCTTTTTTTGTAATGTCTGTATCTGGGTTTGGTATCAGGGGAATGCTGGTCTCATAGAATATATTTGGAAGCTTTCTTTCCTCTTCTATTTTTTGAAATAGTTTGAGAAGTCTAGGTATTAACTCTTCTTTAAATGTTTGGTAGAATTCATCTGTGGAGCCATCTGGTCCTGGACTTTTGTTTGTTGGCAAGCTATAGATCATTTTAGTGACCTTTGAAAAGATAATAATCCTTCCATAGAAAGCAACTGAAAAGAAGGAAAAAAGAAAATTTAAACTTTTGCTACTTTGCTTGAAGATATATTCATTCATAAAGCTTCCCACAGGTTACAACAGATGTTCACTTTAAAGAAAACCAGACGAGAACAGGCAATTTTATTTTTTTATTTTTTTAAGACTTTATTTATTTGAGAGAGAGAGAGAGATAGCGAGAGAGAGAGCATGAGCAGAGGGGAGAGGGAGAAGCAGACTCCCTGCTGAACAGGGACCCTGATGTGTGGCTCCATCCCAGGACCCTAGGACCATGACTTGAATCGAAGGCAGACGCTTAACCAAATGAGCCACACAAGTGCCCCAAGAACAGGCATTTTTAAAATTGAAGAAAAAATTTTTTTTCTGTTTAGTGAAACAGATAAATGTAATAAATATATTCACTTAGTATATTTGGTTACATTTACATTGCTTTCTATAAATATTAACAAACTTATGGGAAATAGTAAGTGAAAATAAATTGGAAGCTTTCTATATAATGGAAGACATGAATACAATAAATGTCCAATAATCAGTTTTATAAAGAAAATATAGTTCAACAGAATGTTGATTAATTAGAATGTTAAGTTTGAGACACAAAATATCACTAAAAAATTTTAAATGTCTACTGAGTTAAGAATGCATGTATATTATTTGAGTCATATCCACTTGCTTCTTTCAATCCGTCCTATGTAGTACTGAGGGTTTTTCCCCCTACACATGAAAAAATAGTTGATTATCTCCAGAAATATACACAGTGGGGCACGGGGACATGGTTTGATTTGGGGTAATATTTATTAGGATGGTGTTAGTGATTGTCTCCAGAGCCAAAGAGATATCACCGTAATTTTCCTTTACAGTACTAGCTTTGAGCTGCACAACTTCTTGCTGGAAATATAAAATGAATTGATCACAAAAGGTATCCCCGTAAAACTGAATGAATTTACTGACCATCATTAAGTAGGAATCAATTGCATTTTAGAGAGCACATTTACCAACCAAGTACCAGATCATTGTAGAGTCATTTCTACTGACTCATATTTTTGAAGTCTCAGCTAACTTCCCATCTTTGTTATCCAGAGTTAAGATAATTAAAATTTGAGTGTTGGTTTTGCCATTTAGATTAGGAAGAAGTAAGTGATTAAAAAAGCAGGAAAAATAATTATACAGTATCTTTATTTTAACATTAGTATATGTTAATATCTCATTTAACATATTCCTCAAAATTTGTGCAATGTGTGAGTACACACACACACATACACACACTATATTACAGAACACTATTCTGATAATGTTTCATGCTGTTAGTACAAACCAAGCCAGCAAGAGTTGACCTACTTAGAACATAGAATTCTCAGATCAAACATGGTGAGTTTCCAGATTGCAACCTTCTGGCCAGTGAGTGCTAGACTCCACTATCTTGATTTCTGAATGATCCCCAATAGGCATTGTTTATTCTTCTGCAGCTTCTTCTCTTTTTGCCCATTGTTTCAATTAAGTCGGATATCTTGGACTGATAAGGGCTGGCATAATTTTGCATGTAACAGTTCGTGACCTGCCGTGTATTTGTTAGGGTTAGGTTCCACAGTGTTAGAAAACTCAAAATCATAGTAATTTAAATAAGAGAGTTTAATTTGTTCTCATGTGAAATTTCAGAGGAGTGCTGTCCAAGGCTGATTTCGTGCTCTTTTTTACAAAGTCTTCAGACTCTGGACTCTGTTCATCCTGCCACTCTGTCATCCCTAGCGTGTGGTGTTCATCCTCCTCACTCAAGATGGTGGTGTCCCCATTCTAGGCAGCAGGTGGGTAAAGGAAGGAAGAACAGGGCAAACAAGGCACACATCTGGAAAGAAATTTTACTCCCTGAATCTACCAAAGATGTCTCTGTTTATTTCCCATGAAACAGAACTTAGTCTCATAGCCTTATCAAGCCTGCATGGGAGGCTGGGAAGTGTAACTATTCTTGGAGACCATATCCCCAGATAAAGTAAGGGAGAATGGGCAACGGGGGCAACCAAATGCTTCAAAGAAACAATGGAAGAGCCTTGTCTTAGATCAGATTCCTTAGAAACAGGACTGAAAACAGGCATCCATGAGCATATGATTAGTATAGTGAACACTTTCAGGAGAAACAAGTAGGAGATGAGATGAACTGGACAGGAAAAGGGAAGGAGTTACAGAAGAATGTGGTTTCACTGCATACTGACACTTAGGGAGTTCTGCAGCATAAATTGATCACAAATCTGTCCCACCTAAAACAAAGATAAGGAAACAAGGAAAGGGGGCTTTGGAATCCCACTGCAGACACTCAGTGGTCATGGGCCACTGCTTATTTTTTCTTCCTCTCGTTAATAACAAATTAATTGGCTTTCCCATATTTGGTGGTGCTGTAGGGGAGGGGAGGCCGGAAGATGGGGAGGGTGGGGTATGGGTGGGTAGAGATCTCTTTGTTTTTTAGAATTATAGCATCTAATACCAGAAATTTGAGATTACTTAGTTATTTGATTATATAATTTAGAGAAAAATCTATTTAGCATAATGTCTCTACACATTTACCTTAAGTATGAACAAATGAACAATCTGCTATAAGAGTTTCAAAAACTGCTTCTGGCAAGACGATTTTGAAACAACTGATGATCTCTTGGGAAAAATAAATACACTTGAGTATATGTAGTGTTTGGTGTTTTTCCTTCTTCTTCTTCTTTTTTTTTTTCCCTTTGTGTTTGCTTGTTTGCCTTATCTTTGATGCCAACTTAAAAAGAAGAGCTCAAATGGATTATAACTGTTAGAATTTTTTTCCTTCAAAACAAAATAAAAAAATAGTACTCTTGTCCATAAGGCCATCAAAAACCACTAAGAACATTTGGTGCAATCAATCTATTACAAACCAATTTTATAGCTATATAATGAGATCTAATTGCTGCTTTATTAGTCTGGCTAATATTAAAAGTGTCAGTAATTGCTTTGCATTTAAGTTGGTTTTCCAATTTAAATTGCATGTCCAATATATTACCATTAACTTATGTACTTCTTTTATTTAATAGATTTTTTCCTTTCTGGTTCACATTTAAAGGGTTTCCTCTTCCTAACTAGTTCAAATGGGGAAAGGAGAGAAAAGGGATGAATGAAAGTTTTATATAGTGAATGCTTATATTTCTGAGATGCTATACTGTGTTTTTCATACCATAAACCTGGATGGGATTCAGATAATCTGAAGTGTCTATCTGACCATTGTCCCAGCTGTATGCAAAAGAAAAGCTGAACAAATGAACTGTTTTATCACGGGGTATACAAAATGCTACTATTAATCGAAATAACTAGATTAGCTATTTCTAATTCGTTTCATTCAATCATATTAATTAATAGATCAAGGTAATATTTAATGAAGTCACTCAGTGATTGGCTGTTGGGGGAAATCAAAGGTATCAAAGGGAATCAAACAGATCATTTATACAGTTATTTTAAACCACCCTGGAAATGTAGCCCATACCCTGAATACCAATCATCAAATTCTGTGACCTTACCCTTTGCAGAAATCTTTATTTTCTAAAAACAATGTATATTTAATTCTCTGTTGGTCCATACTGCCTTGAGATCAATTAAGTGAATTTCCATGGTAGTCACCAAAAGCCTAGTGTTAATTGTGGGGAAAATTTTGTGTTTCGTGGAGAGTTTACTGAATGTGAATTTTCACATCAAAGACTGTGAACCAAAAAACAAAAATCCAGCCAACAAAGAGCAGAGAACAAAACCGGCTCCTGTGAGCTGTAGGTTTCAGGCTTCTCTGCTAATGGATTCTGCTCCTTTCTCTACTACGAGATCAATCTCTTCCCCCCAAGTATCTCTCTCCAGTGCATTTGTGTCCAGCAACGCCATCCTCACTCATCAAACTTACTGCACTCACTTCCTAAAATTCTTGTTGCAGGTTCTCTGTCTTTACACTGAAGCCTACATGCCCTTTTAGCACACTAATTCAGCCATGTCATTTCCTTCTTGAAACCATTTAATATCTGCCCATTGCTCTCGGGATGAGACCACATGCTCAGCGCACAGCTCACAAAGCCTTCTCACCTTGCACACTGCTGTATATTTCCCAGTTGTGGAATTCGACTTCTGTCACCTCTTCAGGTGCTTTGTCCACATGAATTCCAGGAACTCTGTTTACCCTCTGTACTGGGTTGAACTTCAAAAGTTCATGACCACCCAAAACCTGTACATGTGACTTTATCTAGAAATAGGTTATTTGAAGATAGAATCAAGTAAAGATGAGGTCATAACAGATTCAGATAGGCCTTAAATCCAGTGACTGATGTCCTTATAAGAAGAAGAAAACTTGGACACAGAGACACAGGGGGAATGTCACGTGATGCTGGAAACAGAGAGTGGAGTTATGTTGCCACAAACCAAGGAATGCCAAGGATGATGGGCAACTACCAAACTAGGAGAAGCTAGGCCAGAGGTATTGCTATGGACTGACTTGTCCCCCAGTTGATATATTGTACCGTAATCTTTAATATGACTGCATTTGGAAATAGATCCTTAAGGAGGTAATTAAGGTTAAATGAGATCCTTAGGGTGGGGCTTAACTCACCTAATGCTGGTGTCCTTAAAAGAAAATTCAGAGACACCATGGAGCTGTCTTTCTGAACATTAACACAGAGAGGTCATGTAAGGACATAGGAGGCTGGAAAAGACACCTTACCAGGAACCAACACTGCTGGTACCTTGATCTGGGACTCCAGAATTGAAGAAAATGAACTTCTGTTGTTAAAACCACCCCATCTGTGGAGATTCTTTTTGTTATGGCAGCCCATGCAGACTAATACAGTCATTGGAACAGTTCATCCTCTCAGCCCCCAAGAAGGACTCAATCATGTTGACACCTTGATTTTGGACTCTTAGCTTCCAGAACTGGGAGAGAATAAATTTCTGTTGTTTTAAGCCACCAAGCTTGTGGCATTTTTGTTTTTATAACAGCCCTAGGGAACTCATACACTTTGCAAATCTCCCCTACTATTTCCACCTTCTCCTCTTCCCCATGTCCCTACTTAATGTCTCCACATTCTTCATGTCTCCACTCACTTCATCAGAGAAACCTTTTCAGATTTCTTGCTTAAATCGGGTGTAGGCTCCATATAATCAATGAAGCAAATTGCAGAGGGGTATTTATTTATTTACTTACTTATGTTTATTTGGGAGAGTATTTGATGACTATGTCTCAAGTATTAGGTTGTAAACTCCCAAGGGTAAGCAGCAACCTTTCCTGTTTTGTTCCATCTTTTTACCCCCCAGTCATTCAGTGAATGAATTAAATGGGAAAAAAATAATGTCTATGGATGATTTAAGAAGAACCAGAATGTATCAATAATTAATTTCCCGGTTACAGCTGCTTAATTGTTCCATATCTTTGAGCAAGTCACTTCATCTCTCTAGGAATCTGTTTTCTCACTTGTGAAATAAAGCAAGTGAACTAGATTATTTCTGAGGCCTGATATAGTTCTAACATTCTATGGGACTGTGATTCTTTCTGCTGAAAATTCTTCCTGAGACAGGGTCACAAAAACATGGTCAGGCTCGTTTGCCTGTGGGAAATAGGTCAGATTTGACACTGAAGTCTGTAGTCACTGCTGATGTACCATTGATTGTGACCTGAATGTGGTGGACATTCAAAACATGAGTGTTACATGTTACATTCTGAAAGCCTAGCACTGTACCTGGCAATTTTAGGGACTCAATATTTGTTGAAGTCATTAATTAAGGCAGAGACTAAACTTACATGTGGAATGGAGACTTTTTACGTTGGAACAACAGCAGTATACTCAAATTGCAGCATTGCTGTTCTCTCTTACCCCAAACAGTGGTGACTGAAGCCAATATGAGAGTTTAGAAGATCAATATTTTTCATTTTTTTCTTATTCTGGTCTTCTAAATGCCTTTATCATTGAAAAAAGCCAAAGAAGAATCAAGGATGGTTAAAACTGCACATTGAAGATAATTAAATTCCTTCTCTCTTGACTTCATCATCTGCTGGGTCCTTGGAGTCTGCCAATGGGGGGAATCTAGAAAGAAAATGGAGATTTTAAAAAAGTTCCTTGACTTCATGCAGGCTTTTGAAAGCAACCACTTTGGGGTTTTTCCTTCTCTTTTTTCTCTGCCTGGTCTGGTCCTGAATCTCCATCCAACATGCTGTGATGCTGGTAATTTGTTAAATATCGTGCAGATCCTCAGCTCTGAGGGAGGTTTTATATCTTGCACATGTTGTGTAGTAATTGGGGATTTGTATTTTCCATGGGGAAATTTATCTGAGTAGTGAGGTTTGTTTCTCTTTTATGAAAAGATTGCTTTTCTTCTTTTCTTTTCTTTTTTCTTTTTTTTTTTTTTTTTCCTGATTGGCCGTTGTGATCTCAGATTGTTTTTTGTAGGGGATGATCTGTGCCACCCCAGTATAGTGATTATGATTTCTAATACTGATGACTTGTTGCTTTGGGCAAGGGATGTTCCTCTAGAAAGGAGTATTTCAGGGACCACTAAGAAAGTGAAGTGTCGACTTTTATATACCCTCAAACTAGAAAAAAAAATGGACTGGCCTTCTTTTTAATACTTCTTAGTGAAAAAAATTAAATATTTATATTATTTGCTTAATGTTCATCTTCCTTGCTAGAATTTAAGTTTTTTGAAAAGGCCAAGTCTTGTTAAGAATGTGGTATGTGGGGGCACCTGGGTGGCTCAGTCGTTAAGCGTCTGCCTTCGGCTCAGGTCATGATCCCGGGGTCCTGGGATCGAGCCCCGCATCGGGCTTCCTGCTCCACGGGAAGCCTGCTTCTCCCTCTCCCACTCCCCCTGCTTGTGTTCCCTCTCTCGCTGTGTGTCTCTCTCTGTCAAATAAATAAATAAAATCTTAAAAAAAAAAAAAAAGAATGTGGTCTGTGTCCTGATGCTTGGAAAAAGAAAGAACCCCTATCCTTTTCTTGGTTCAAATTTAGGCCTCCTTGCCTTGGCTATGGGAGGTTCTCAAAGAGAGAGATCCTGGCCCACATTCCCCATCCCCCCAAAAGTAAAGCCAGAGACAAAGACTCTTGTGCAGGTGGTTTATTTGAAAACTGATACCAAGGAATAAAAGTGAAAGACGGGAATAGTGGAATGAGGGAAGGAAGGAAAGCTAGTATAAGGATGCATTATTGAATTGACCACTGCTGTGGATAGTTGGTACCCATTGCCCTGGGACCTCCTGAGAAATAGTAGAGAATGCATTTCACATTTGTCAGTCCAGGATCAAAAGGAAAATTAATTTATCACCTGCCATGCTCCGTTGGCAGAGGGTTGCCTCAAATTTAAGTGTCCTGTAGTTAAAAATTGTGCACATGCAAATGCCAAATGGGCTTCAACAGGTGGTGTCCCAGATGGAAGTGAGAGTCACATCGTTCTTTTTAGAGACATGCACTCTGTCTGTGCATCTAGAAGATATGTGTACAGAACAACTGACTTGTTATGACCAGAAGCAAATGTGAAGCTAAGAGAATGTGAGGTAGTGCAAAACATGTTGCTTGATGACAATAGTCATTCTTTTCATCTAGACAAATGTGTCAACATAGAAGTGAGACCACATATGGCCTGTGAGTTGACTGGTTCTCATGTCTGTCTAATATACACTGTTAGCCTGCTTCAATTTAACAAGAATATCCACAAAGAATTAATTCAATCCCATATTCCAGCTTGTTAGGATGGTCTTGTCCATTGGTATGGGACTGGAACTTCTTAGTTCCATAACTTCCATGGAACCCAAAGTAGAAAAACGGTGCCCAGTGATGTGCAGATAAATACTGGGGGGAAAATAAAGCCCTGATTTGTAGTATAGCCGATTTCCATAGTATAAATACTTCCACTGTGGCCAGTTTCAGGCAACCAATGTGATTCACTTAATGAAAATTTGGGAAAAGATATGCACAATCTGCTCCTGAGAGCTAATACCACTCCACCCCAGTGCACCTGTGAGGGTGCCATAGATACCCAGTTAATCAGAGCAGGAGACACTATAGCAAAGTGGTTAAGATCATAGGATCTAATACCTAAACACAGGCTTAAGTTCTGACTCTATTACTTTGTGCAACTTCAGAAAATTTCCTATACTCTCCATGCCTCGATTTTCCTTCTTTAAAATGGGCATAATAAAAGTACCATCTCAGAGTTGCTGTGCAGACTGAAAGTACCCAGAGGATGCATTATCCATTTATCCTGGGGTAGTTGGCACATGGTAGGCCAGGTGGTGGGTGGGAGAGGGTGGTGTGGAGACATAAATGAGTTGCAAAGTAACAAGGGAGTTTAAATGACATTTTTTGCTTGAAAATAACAAAAGTAACTGAGAATAGTTTAGGAATATTGTAACTCTCCTATTCCATTCCACTGGCACTGGGCATAGCATAAAATTAAAAATCCCTTCTGTAAAATGATCCTTATATAAAAAAGGAACAAAGAAATCTTATACTCAGTTTGTAGGAATATTAATAATATAGACTATAATGTAATCAAACTAAAATAAAATTTTTCTATGGGTCACTTTCTAAAGATTATTTTGTTCTGAGAAAATTTTGTAAGGCTTTTATGGATGTGTCAGCAGTATTTTTATCAAGAAAACAATAAAGAAAGCAAAAACATAAGTTTGTTTAATAGTGGAACTATTTAGTGGTCTCGTTTGCATTTAAACAGTAGAAATACTCATTTTAACATGTATATTTATTAGTACTTCTATAAGAATCCTTAATACAGGTAATACTTCCTTCTATTAAGAACCTAGTACTGTCAACTGTCTTACTCTATGAACTTGGTTTAATAAAATTATATTTTCTTTAAAACACCCTTTTTTATTGAGACTTTTCTTTAATTCAGAATGGCCTCACAACACTCAATTCGCCCTAATTCAAGTTTTATTATGTGATAGGCCAAATAAAGGGATGGTACATAGAGTCTATAGCCTTCTAACTGAGCAAATTTTTCACAAAAATGATTCGACCATGATTTCAGCCCCTAACAATCTCATTCTCTCTGTCTAACAAGCTTAGAACCTTGAATTAATCTTGGTTTCTACCTCGTTCTCTGCAGTTAATCTCTATAACCAATTCGGTTGATCTTAAATATTACTTGCCTCATAAGCTTGTTGTGAGCATTAAACTAAAAAGTACTGGTAGGGTTTAGAATAGTGCCTGACACATTGTAAGCTAACTTGCTATCTCTGTTTGTCTGTCTGTCTATCTACTTATCCGTCTATCTATCCATCCATCCATCTCCATTATTATAATGGGCACCATTATAATGCCTATTGTGTGCAGCTCTTTATTTGTGCTTTCACTGAGTTTTCTTTTTAGTTTGGAGTACTCCATGAACCTTAAGCTTGTATACCTGGCTACATTTCCTGTCCTCTCCAGGCTGCAAGTGAAAGATAAGAATTCAGTGTTTTCTGCAGCCTAGCCTCAAACTGACATTTTGGCCCATCTCCCATGATGTGACTTGTCAAGTAATTCTCAAGATCATTACCTTCAGCTTTTGCAATTTTTTTTTCTGTTTTACATGATACTTTACAAATAAGCTAGAGGAAATGTAGGGATTAACCAGAGGGAGAAAAAGACTAAAGAAACAGTAAAGAAGATGGCATTTTTTTTTTCCCCGCAGTTCACTGGCTGAATAGTTGTGAAATATCTAGGGGAATCTAATATCTATGGGAAACAATTTTTTTTGATAGATCTTTTTTTTAAGACACAGCATGATACCTACTAGGTAAGGGAAGTACATGTGTACATTTAGGCCTGGAAGTCTAAATGCTGGATTTCCTTGCCTCATCTGCTCCAAATGCAGGGAGGGAGACTGAGAAAATGAGTTGCCATTAATTGAAAAGACCTGTTTTTATCTGATGATAAAATACAAGCTCATTTAGATCATTTTCTTATCCAAAAATAAGAACTTAGCAAAAATCCAAACATAATGTCTAATTAAAAAAAAAAAAAAGACCAAGTATTCCTTTGAGTTAGTTTTTAATTGGTAGCGGTGTATTCAAATATTTTGGAAGTGATGTGGATTTCAGTATGGAACCCTATAAAGAAGTGAGCCAAAATACCGTGACCCTGTAATCAGTAAATAAATCATCTGACACTTACCAATAGAGCAAGTTATTTCAATTTTTAAAAGGAACTGGAGTAACCTACTCCTCCCAGCATACATTCTATATAGATTATTACACGTCCTAGAAAACCAGTATTAAACATGCATGTTTTTGAGGCAGGCTGAGAAATTTAGTGAATACTCTTAAATGCTTAGAAATTCTTAAGTAGAATGAAAATAATGTTATGCAGGTGTTAATGTCCCCTCCAATATAAACTCAGAAAAAATGGTGAAACTACCAGTATTATTTTGGATCATGGAAATACAGATACTGAAATGGGGGTTTTTAGGTTTCTAAGGGAAAAAGAGATTTTTCTATTACTCAGTGTATGAGGGAGCAGTTTGTGTTTGGTAGCAGGCACTTGGCATTTGGTTTTGCTCCAGAGTAAAACCATATTGAGTAAGTTGACCCTCTTACCTTAAAGGTTACTATTGCTTAACACATTGCAGATTTTTAACCTGGGGCCACAGCATGAGCTGGAAGAAGAATTTCAAGACCTGTGCCCAACAATACAATCAGCTCCATTATGTGACGTGTTTCATGTTACATCCATGCTTTATTGAGTCCCGCTTCTGACACATTTGTTTTAAAGGGATTTGTGTGTTTGCTTGCTGTTTCCCCCCTCAGAGGGGACATACGTTTCTCAGAAATAGTTGTTGTTGTTTTCCTCCTCTCTAAAACATAGATCAATCTGGAGAAGTTGATTTCCTGAGCACCAACATTCTATTAACTTTGAATTGCTGAGGGCCGATTAGAATTCAGAATATTTAAAAAAATTCAGAGCCTGCAGAATGATTCCCTCTTTAGGAAAGGATGAGATGCTTTGGGAGAAGGATCTAGTTGATGTAAGTGACACAAACCATTTTGTTAATAAGTCTGTGCAAGTGACTACAACATTCTATGCCTGACTCTCCCATCTGACTGTGAGGTCCTTGATGGTAGAATCCAATTATTATTCATCTCTGCATCCTCAGCCACTCACCTGGCACATAGTGGGTGCTCGATAAATGTGTGAGTGGATAAAAGAAATTTAAATTACTTGACCTTCCCCTTTGAGTTCTCAGGAATACAGCAGCACACATCTTCATGGAAGGTGTCCATTTCTGTTCAGTAACCTCCACTCTAATGAGTTCCAACAGGAGTGTTACCACTAAGCAAGGCTTCCTTTCATAAGCATTCATAAGTGATTCCCAAACCCTAGAGCCCACAAAAAGGTGGAAAAGCTGAAGCCTATGGTGCTGTACAAACAAGGTGTGTGGCCTCCCAAGAAAATGCTACCATTTTCCTGCCAAGAATATAAGCTAGGATCAAAGTGAGGCACCCTTGGTAGACATCTAACGTAAGAGATGACCTGGGGCCACTGCGGTGCCTGGAACTTCCTTGAGAAGTAATTCTTCATTTATTCATGCAGTGAACAAACACATATTGGCTACTGGGCATTATGCTAGGTACTGGAGAAGACACAAATAAAAATAAAAGTGTGCTCTCTTGCCCTCAAGAGGTCCACTGTTGAGTGCAAAACATTTAGTCTTTGGTTTTACCAATGTGATACAAATAAATATTAATTAGTGTTATAATTAACAGAAGTTGGGCATTACCCCTGATGAGCATCAAGTTTGCATCAAGCCCTAGAGCATTTGATGTTTATTTGCACTTTTTTTTTTTGCAGTGCCTAAGGTGCACTTGTGACTGTAGGTGTAAAAATGAAGATGTGATCTTTGCCTTCAAGGGCTTACAATGCAGCAGGATCATTGGCATAAAACACCCAAGCAAGGTCTATAAAATCCTGATGTGGAAAGTGATTGGAGCAAAGAGAAGGGATCCAGAGAAGTGGACATTAGAACTAAGTCTTTCCAAACACTGTGTATTTATTACTTCAGTTGAGTCAGTGTGATTCCTTAATAGGGAAGAATAAAATTTTGTTCACAAAAAGCTTCGTGTGGACAGAGAAAAATGTTCTGACTCCACCAGTCATTGGCTGTATGATCTTGGATAAATGCCATCTGTCTGATTTTCACTTGAGATAGAGGAACTTTAAGGCATTTTGGAATTCTGATGATAGGCCCGTATTCACAGACACATCCTAAAATAACCCTGGAACATGCAGAACAGAATGTAATGAAATCCTAAGGTGATGCTCAGATCCCAGAATGAGACCCAGCCTCAGAATCTCAGATAACCTTCCTGATATAAGTAAGCCAAATTGCACTTTAACAAAAGAACATGTTAACTCCAGGGTATCACTCTGTACAATTTCCTGATGAGATACTTATTCAGGGGAAAACATAGGTAATGTTAGGGTACCAACTTTTGTAATTTTCATCAGGTGTGAATCAGCATTTAGTGCATTCTATTTTGAGGATTTGGAAAGCATAAGAACACTGATGTCTCTAAATTGTGTGGAGAATCACTTTTTTTCTACGCACATGCCCTCTTATCTCTATTATAGTCACAACTGGGTGAACTCTTAGCATTGTGCATTAATCTATAAGTAACAAGGGATCAGCCGAGAAAAGAGAGTTAGCAGTGCCAAGCCTATGGCATTTTCCTTCCTGAGAACTGTCTCCTATGCTCTTGTGTACTCATGTAGTTTTTGGTTTGGGGATGTATTTCCTCCCCTTGCTTAAAACAATAAAGGTTGGGTGGGTTATTTAGTACACAGGAAGTCTGAATGTTTGACTAACCTCCATTTCTTGTACCCCACACCCCAAATAAGAGGAGTTCTGAATTGCATTGTTTGACTGTCTAAAGACTTCTCAGGCTATTATCAATCACTGGAAAAAATGCTTAATCTACTCTCAGTCTACCTGCTTAAAGCCTTTAAGTCTTTTCTACCCTTTCCTCAGAAAATAAGAAAAAAAATTACAGTGGCTTTGTATTTTAGTATTTGAGAATGTCTTCCACACTTACCTGGCCTAACAGTACTCACCTAGCCTAGTAACTTGACTGACCAAGGGCACTGAGGATTATTGGGAGGATGTGTTTTCTGTGAAGTTCAACTTACATTACCTTGGTTAGTCGCTCCAAAATTGTGCCAAGGATTGAGGCCATGTTAGCGAATTTTACTTTCCAGAATTATCTTTTTCTTCTCCATGAACCCTAGGTCAATATGTGGCCATTTCCAGTTTATAAATACAGTTCATAATGTAATTACAATGGTCACAAATGTTTTTAGGCCTTTAAATGAAAATTATGGTGTTTGAACACTATCTGCCACATTGACTGTAAATTTTAGAGGGTGAGTGTGAAAAAGTGCATGCAGTTGGTAATCTGCAAACTTACTGCTTTGCTCTGGGGGCCCGTACCCACACTGATCCTGTGGCTCAGTTTTCTCCCTCCCCACCCTCCCCTAGCTCCCCATGTACCTGATGAAAATTACTCACCTTTCAAGTTTCCACTTGAGCTGCTTCTCTTGATTTATCCCAAGGATAAATTTCCCATTCTCCCCGTGTGCCCTATTATACTCTGTAGATACCAACAGTCTGGAACTTTTAATACCTTTTCAGTCAAATTTGTTTATACGTCTAATGCCTCAGTCCAGCCCATCTAGTTGTGTGAGCTTGATGAGGCCAGTAAACTCTGTTTTCCTAAGAAGACATGGGAAAAGAAAGACAGAGATAAAGTCTGTTTTCTCAGAGCTACAGTGTCTAATGCATAGAAGGCAGTAAAGCTTACTGAATGAAATTAGTGGAATTCTGCCTCAATGCTCATGCATCAAAGACCCAGTAAATACTGTAATCTAGATGCTGTTTTTCCCTTCTTTCTCTTCACCTAAGGTAAGTAGGAGTAATGTAACTTTCTAAAGGTGATAGAGACATAAATGACACAATTCCTAGATCTGACAATAAACTGATGACATTGCATTTTAAACTGGCTGGGATCTGAGTCCACATGAACCCTGTCTGCTTCCAAGCAGGCATCATGGAGAGTTCAACGTTGGGCATGAAACTGTTGCCATTGTTCAAAACAACAGTTTTCAAACTTCTTCACAAAATTGTTTTTCCAGTCCTTTTGAATATCTCCCACAGGGCAGATCTTTATTTTTGGAGGTTGACTTCGATTTCTGGAATTAGCCATAACTCTTTGGGAGCCAGGGTTGGCTGAAAATGTGAACACTTAAGATGGGTCATGTCATTTTTGGCTGTCTTGGTATACCATGCCTCAGGAGAATGGTGCCTTATATAATTGTAAATTGCCTCCATTGGGGAATAATACAACAGCTGGCCCACTTCCTCTCCTCTTCAGAATTCCATCTTGTGTGGTCTGCTGTGCATTGACCTATTTCTACAGAGTTAATAAACGATTGCTTTTCAAGTTATTTTTTTTTTATGATTAGAATCTACACAAACACACACACTCACACACACACACACAACCTCCCTATGTCATATTCATTGAAGTCTGCTCTTCATAACCCTCAACATGACAGCCTTGCTGTTTACTAGCTGTGAACCTTTGGGCAAGTGAATGAGCCTCAGTTTACTTATCTGTAAAATGTACATCATTATGCAGGGCCTACACCTCTCAAAGAATGGTTGGAGGAGTATACGACAAAGTGAACATGAAGGCACTGGGTCCACTGTGTATGCTGTGGGGCCCATAAGACCACATGACAATGTAGAAGAGATCACTACACTGGTATCTCTTTCAGACCTTGGTAAGATTCCATGTTAATCTTTAAAATCACTCCCTAAGATCACCTGCCAGGTAAAAGCAACACTAACATCCCGATGAAGCCCAAACTCCACACCCTGTACTTAATTAAGCAGCAGGATATTTCTGAAGAACAGCACAAGACCCATAAGACTGAGCTTATGATTTTCAGACCATATTGTTCTCTCTTTAACCCTTCTAAACGCTACGCCAAAATTCTTAGAGGAAAACATTTCTTCAAAGTCCATTTTTTAAAAAGCCAAGGGTTTCCACATTGTTCCACCTTTGAAATTACCAAAGGTAATTTGCCCATGTCTGTATTCAAATGTTGCCCCCCCCTTTTTTTTTGAGAAAGAGAGAACAAGCAGGGTGGGGGTAGGGAAGAGGGAGAGAGAGAATCCCAAGCAGACTCCACCTAGGGTAGAGACTGACATGGGGCTTCATCTCACAACCCTGAGATCATGACCTGAGCTGAAATCAAGAGTTGGACGCTCAACCAACTGAGCCACCCAGGCGTCCTCTCCAATGTTGCCTCTTTATTATTATGAATGAGGTGTGTCTGCATCCATCAAAGGCCAACCCTATTCTTGGGCTTAGGGTCCTACCACATCTTACATTCTTCAGGTCTTCCTTCCAGCGACCATCATCAGTTTCTCCCTGTGTACTCTATCTTATCTATCAACAAATAAGCTTGCTACTTTATCTACAACTTAAAAAATGTCTCTGTTCACCTACATCTCCTTCCAACTACCTCTTATTTCTTTACTCCTCATTCACTACAAAACTTACTGGAAGAGGGGCACCTGGGTGGTTCAGTCGGTTAAGCATCTGCCTTCGTCTCAGGTCATGATCTCCAGGTCCTGGGATCCAACCCCACTCCGGGCTCCCAGCTCGGCGGGGAGTCTGCTTCTCCCTCTCCCTCTGCCCCTCCCCCTGCTTGTGCTCTCTCTGTCTCACTCTCTCTCTCAAATGAATAAATAAAAAATAAAACTTACTGGAAGGATTGTCTGTAGTCACCACACCTACTTCTGTACCCGTTTCTCTGCATCTGCACTGAGGCTGGACTAATCCTAGGCATCAGTATCACCTCTGTTGCCAAACAATGTCTTCTCTTTTTATTCTACTTCCTCTCAACTAATCTTTCTAATCAGATGACATTCCCTCTTTTTTGATGTCCTGTGGGTTGTTTGTTTGTTTGTTTTTGATTCTGTGATACTGTATTTTCCTGGTTTTGTTCCTACCTCATTGGCTATTCCTTTTCCAGCTCCTTTGCTGCTTTCTCCTCCTATGCTTATCTAAATATTAGAGTGTTCCAGATTGTGACCAGGGCCTTCAGGTCTCCAGATTCTTCAGGAATTTTGTTTTTTCTTTCACTGCTCTGTCCCCAGTGCCTAAAACAGTATTGGGTACATAGTAGGACCTCAGTAAATATTTGTAAAGTGAATGCATACATTATCTGGTTTCTTAGAAAAAAATGACCATAAACAAAAAGCAAGCAAACAATAAAAAAAGTGACAGTAAGTAATGACCCTCTCTCCTGCTCCATGTATCTACTTTTGGAATGTCTCTGGACTTTGGTCCACTTATGACTTCCTGATATGTTGCAGTCTAACAGTTGCTCCCTGGATAGGATGACTCAGCAATTGTCTTGATAAGAGTTTATGTGATTGTACATAGAATAAAATAAACTTAATGAAACAACTGGCATATATATATATATATATATAAACCCTGTTGGAGTTTTAAATAGTTACTATATGAATTTGATTCAATTAAACAACTACTTAGATATCCTTTCCTTCAGCACAGTTTTTTTCCTTGTTTTGAATGTTTTTATTGCAGTAACATATACATATGACAGAATGTGCCATTTAACAATTTTTAGGTATACAATTAAGGGAAATTAATTACATTCACAATGTTGTGTGACCATCATTACTATTTCCAGAACGTTTTCTTTAAATTTTAATTCCAGTGTAATTAACCTACAGTGTTATATTAGTTTCAAGTGTACAATATAGTGATTCCACAATTCTATACATTACTCAGTACTCTTAATCCCCATCACGTACTTCACCCATTCCCCCAATCACCCACCTCCCAGCTTTTTTTTTTTTTTGTAACTTGAATTGTGTAAGCAAAAATTGTAACGATAACTTCTCTCTAAGAGAACGGGAACCTCCAGCTTTCATTTTACCATGTTGTGCTCCACCTTTTCCACCATTACAAAATGGAGAAAGCACTTTGTTTGCAGAGTACTTTGAGGTCAGGAATGAAAGATCTGGTGGCATTACAAGTACAATTGTTTCAAGTGGCCTAAGCTGTTTGCACAGGACAGTAACACGTTCTAATCCATGTAAGGTGTTTTCTAAGTGGTCGGGTCTCTAATCCTTAATCCACCTCCTTATGCCTAGGTAGTGAAACACAGAGGGTTTTAGGTACCTACAATAACTGACGACTGACTGATAAGGTACACTGACTACCAAAAGACAGGTTAGGCAATGATAGTTTAAAGAAAGCACTTTCACCCTGTGATCACGTGACACAGAGAGGGCTGGGTTGGGCTGGGCATATGCTGAGATAGCACATCTTTGTGTAACACAGAGTCTGGTGTGAATTTGCCTAAATTGTCCATAAGACCAAGACACCAAGTAGGCTGGGTTTACCATTCTCACTGAGTGTTAAGCATTACTGATGCTCCCAGAAACTCAAGCCAAAAATTTGTATTTTCAGGCGTTCATTACACACCTAGTAAGTTAATTTTTCTGTCTTATAATCCTCAAATAACTGCCCCAAATATTTTATGTCCAAGGCCTCTGCCTGGTGTTTAGCATCCATCCTTATATGTTCTATTTAAAAAATAAAGCACCACTGATGATGTCCTGCTGGAAGAACTGTATTACTTAGTGTCTGTCTGATGACTGAGGATGGTGGCCAGCGAACTCCACAGTGACAGTCGTGGATGCATCTGGAATACAGACAATACAATGAAATAAACTCAGCTCTGCATGTTCACTGGGTTACTGGACCTTCCACCTGCATATATGTGCTACCATCTTCCTTTATAAATTGCAAACCTGTCAATATTCTCTATGAGATGCAAGGACCCTTCAAATATAACTAGTAGTTATTATCTCCTTGCAAAGAAATCTATCAGGAAAAATATGTGATTATTTGCTGGTTATCTTGACATTTTTCTTGTGTTTTATTTTTTAAAAATTTCTTATAATCCAATCTGCATAAGGTCTGTATAGACCACTGGTTACTTTTTGTTGTTGTTGGCTTTTAAAGAAATATTTTAAAGTATTAGTTAAAAACTTTATTTAGTAGTCATCAAGTATGGCCATCCAATATTTGTTAGTTCATCGTTATATATTTCATGGAATGCACTCAGTATTTAACATGCAGACTTTGTAAAGGTAGGATTAAATTTTCTCACATCTTGGCATCTGATGAAAGAGTGAGTGGATTATGGACTATCATATTTTATTACAAATAGAAATTTATAAGACCTTGTGAATTGTTTCACTGATTGGGTATCTTGTATAACTCAACATTTCTAATTCTGAAGTTTGAATTTTCTCCACATTCTCCAACTTTTAAGTGTTTACTTATCCAGTTGAGTACATAAATATGATTGTAGACAGATGATGATTGTTAATTAAACTGTGGTTGTTTACTGATTTCCATGGAACTGGGAGTGCCGCTTCTTGGGAGGTGAACAATGTTTAGTCTGAGTTACTCTTTGTCTTGTGTGTTTGAATGCAATGCAGTGTAACATGATTCAGGCTTTATATGCATGTGTGGTAAGGAAGGAAGTTAGTTTGATTTAATACTCACACGTGTAATAGGAATACTATTAATGATTTTTGATGCTACAAAAACTATTTAGGTGTGGTCACCTAAGGTGTTCAGGTTCTCAAATTGGGGAGGTGGGGATGTTCTAGGTGAGAGTATGAGGAACAGACATAGGTATGTATGTGTATATGTATATATATGTATGTATGTATCTATTTATTTATTGTTTATTATTTATTATTTTAGGAATCCTCTCAGCAAAGTTTTTATAATAGTAAAACTGGATTTGAAGGTTTTATGGCCTTCTTCTAAACCTCCTGGATTCTGGCATTCACATAGGAGGGAGTTTTTTCACCTACCAAAACTTCCCATCCCAGTTCTTGGGGCATCTCATACTTGTAAGGTAGGTTTATTCTTATGTTTAGGAGTGTAAATGGGTGGTGGGATTGGGTACATTAGTATTCTACTTCCCCTTTAGGGGCCTCCTTCTTGTCCTACCAAACTTCCTGGCTATACTTATTCATACCAATACTTTTCCATGGTTATCGGGAGCTTCCCTAGAAAGGAACTAATCTGGACAGGGTCATTTGCTCCAGATTTCCTCTTTCTCATTCCTAGAAAATGTCTGCTTTATGTCTCATATCTTACCATTAGCTAAATTCATAATTACATCCAAAGAGATGTTAAGAAGTTCTAGACTGTGAGGCTTCTTCTCCTCCTGATAGTGTATATTTTAACAAGGACCTTGTAGAGGCAATGGCAGGAGGTTGATGCAACACAATAGACTGGTAAAGAGACCTTTTGATCAGCTGAGCCTCATGGCAGCTCTCACAGCACACCATGTGGGAACGAGACAGCGCAGGTTAGTCGTCAGCTTGGGAAAAGTCACCGTTTTGTCCTGAATGGGCGCCATTAAGAACAGAGAGTACTTACAGAGGGCAGAGGTGAGTCCCAGGTGGGACATACACTTCCTTCTAGATCCTGGTAATTGTTTTTAACTAGGGCTAATTGGGCTGGAATTGTCACTGCACTCAAAATGGAAGACAAAATGACACAGTAATAGGATGAAGTTCGGCAAGAATTTAGGGGCATTGATGAGGAGCTGATCATTGCAATTTAATCAGTGCAAGTTGCGGTGAGAGCAGTGTCCCTTGTTCTCAAATTTGTATTTTCTTATTCTGCCCACAACTTCTGTCTTGTGTTTCATTATATCTTAGCCTATAATCTAAGCCTCATATGCACATGCAAAGAAATGTTTAAGTGTTACATACTGGTGGTCTGAGTGCTGGTAATGTACATTTTGATAAGGAGTTTCTGTAGGCAATTAGCTTCACTGTGATAAATGACTCTCATGGTAAAAGTTTCACGAACATAGGAGGTTGGTAAAAGATCTGTTTGAGGTCAGAGCCTTATGCTACCCTCCTATCACACCGTGTCAGAACGGGGCACGTGAGTTTGGTGGTGGGCCTGGGGAAAGTCGTTACTCTGTCCCGAGTGAGTACCGTTTGCGGCACATAGTAGTTAACAGAGGCACGTTTGCAGCAATCACCTTCTTAGAGATGATGGGAACGTTCGAGGAGCGTTAACCAGGCTAGGGCTGCCACTGTGCTCTTAGTACTACTCAGTGACTTTGGCAGAGGATCGGCAAGAACTTGGAGTCAGATGGGTAGTGATCACTGGTGGTCATCTGGGCAGTGCGAGTCATGAGGAGAGGGCGCCATGGAAGGAGTATCTTCAGTTTAGGTCAAGCTGGACAATTGAGGGGGACCATGACATGCCTTGCTCTTCAGAACCTGTGATGGGGACGTTATCGAGTCTCTTGTCAGTCCAGTTCCACTGCAGAGTCACAACACACCTATGGGAATGACCAGGGCATAGTTCTTGGTGCACAATTACCATGATAATGATCATCTGGAAGGTTACTGCGCTAATCTCTGAGAAGCCAGTATACATGCAAAAAAGAAAAAAAACTATCCATCGACTTAATAGACAACACAATATGCTGCTTTTATGGACTAGACGTCTTACCGCAGGGAGGTGGCAGTGGTGAAGTGCTAATACTTCGGTGAGCAAATAAATGAAAATGTCCAGAACACTCTTATTAGCAAAGTTTCCCTTTTATATCTATAATGTGGAATGGTATTGTTATATTACACTATTACAGAGTTCCCTTGCAAGCTTATTTTTGTCTCCAATATGATTGCTATTTCAATTTATAGTGCATTAGCATAAATGATTATATTATAAAAGAGAAACATACTTTTTAGCTATTGTCCTACACTTAATTATCCTTTAATTAGGCTGGAAACCACCATAATATTATTAGTGCAATTTAAAAAAAACATTAAATGAATGTTTTAGGCTTTCTGCATTAAAATACACAAGATATTTCGGATGGGGTTTTCATATTGTTTTTTTTGTATGAAGTATATTTTAGGGCATGTCTATGATTATGTGGAAGAATATTAGAAGTAGTTCATGTTTATATTTCCTTATTGCTCACATTCTCTCTGTAATGGTGTTTTCCCCCTCCATTGTACATGCTATCTGAAGGACATTTTTATAGATGGTGGCAAAAGCCGGTGGCAGTCATTAGATTTGATTTGTGTATCTAAAATAAAAGGAAAGGATAAAAGAAAGACATGAAGCTGTTAATACTATCAGAAAAATAATATTCTTAGGTTAAGGAAATTTTAAATAAACACAAATGTTTAATAAGATGGAATGCGAGCATAGAGTGTGGTACTTGTAAGCCATTGAACACTCACTATATAAAGTTTATGTTAAGATTGCATCACTTCCATTTGGAAGTTTCCATGCTAAACTTGAAAGTACATCCCAAATTTTCTAGTTTTTTCGGGGATGGGGATTAAAACTTGATACTGTTCTAGCAAATATTTTAAAAATTATGTTATGACCACTGTGACTTACATCACCTGTCCAAGAAGAATTATTGTATTTGAAAGTTGTTTTAATCCTCTATAACTTTATAATGTTTTTCAAAAGCCTTCAAGAGCTCATACTTTTCTCTAAATTGGGAATATATGGAATAACTAAGAGGCTTATACTCTTTGATTAATATTTTCACCCATTTAAGGTAATGGGAAGATGTTCTATGGATGATAAGTTAGAAGCATTTTTGGAAGTTTTATTTAAGTTAGAAGTAAACTATCCTCTCTTTTTCCTAATCCATTTGAAAAATATCTGAAAATACACACATTTCTGGTGGTTGATGTGTAAATTCTAAATCTGCCATAAAAAAAAACAGTTTTGATGTTATCTAGAAATGTTAAAAATATCCACATTACTATGACCCAGAAAAAAATTGCATTTCAAGATGTGTATAACCTATAGCAATTTTTCTCAAACTTTAGTGTCCAGCCAGATCACCTGGGGATCTTGTTAAAATTAAAAGTCTAGGGACACCTGGGTGGCTCAGTCGGTTAAGCAGCTGCCTTCAGCTCAGGTCATGATCCCAGGGTCCTGGAATCAAGTCCTGCATTGTGCTCCTTGCTCAGCGGGGAGTCTGCTTCTCTCTCTCCCTCTGCTTGCTGCTCCCCCTGCTTGTGCTCTCTCTCTCTCTGACAAAAAAATAAATAAAATCTTTAAAAATCAATCAATCAATCAATAAAATTCTAATTCAATAGATTTGGGGGGGTCTGAAATTCTATATTTCTAGGTGTAGAATTCTATCTCCTAGGTGACACCTGTGATGCTGGTCTATGGGCCAACTTTGAGTAGCAAGATCCAGAGCAGTGGTTCTCAAAGTGTGTTTCCCAGACCAGTGGCATTGGCATCACCTAGGGAATTATTAGAAATGTAGATGCTTTGGCGTCACCACAGGTCCACTGAATCAGAAACTCTGAGGTGGGGCCCAGAGATTCGTGTTTTAACAAATCTTCCCTGTGATACTCATATGTGTTAAGGTATATCAGGGTACACATACAGGAATGCTCATAACAGCACTGCTTATAAAAGCTCAAACTAGAAAAAATCAAACATCTACCAGAAATTAATTAAATAAATTGTGATCTATTTATACAACAGAATACTACACAGCAATGAAAAGAAACAGATTCCAGTTATCTATGAAATGGATGAATATTTGTCAACAAATTGAGCATAAGAAGCAAAGCATGAAAGGATAGATATGTATTGTTCCACCTATGTAAAGTTCAAAAACAGTTACCATAATTTTAGGGATGCCTGTATCAGGGTAAAGCTATAAAGAAAGTGAGAAAGTGGTAACCATGAAAGTCAGGATAAAGGTTACCTCTAGCTAAGTGGGGGGGTTGTTTTGTCATGATAGGAGGAGCCATGGGGGAGTCCTGCAGGGCTGGCTGTGTAATGTGTTTTGACCTCAATGGTGGTTCTATTGATAGTTGTATGAATTCTTGCTTTGTAATTTTAATTCACTTAATTTATGTTTTATGCCCTTCTAAAATTTGCAAAAAATAGAAAATAACAAAGCATATTTCTACCAGATCTATTTTATAATGATTTTTTTTTTCTTTGTGAATGACTGAAGAAGTACTCTGATGGGAATTACTCTGTTGTCCACAAAAAGTTATTTTTATAGCAAATAGAAATTCAGTCTAGTGTCTCAGGGTATAACATTGAAAAAGTATATTTATGGGTTGAACAAACTTATCTGTAACACTTTACTGTAGAATGCATACTGTTTGATAGCAATTGATTATACTATTAGAGGTAGTTTTGTTTCCTTATATGGTTATATCCTTGGTAAAAAAAAAAAAATGGGGTTGGGGCACAATTTACTTGTTATGGTAGACAAAGGATGTTTGCCTGACTGCTTCTTTCCTGTGGGAGAACTGTGCTCCCTCCCAGGTGGCTCTGGTGAGACTGCCATTCCCAGTGCGGTCCTACCCTTCCCAAGGTGGTCATGTGATCCAGGCCTGGCCAATCATGGGGCCTTGTCTCTCTGTCCACAGTGATGAATTCCAAAGCAGGACTCATCTTTCTGTTCCATGTGTTATATGTGGAAGACGAGTTCTTTCTGTGTGTCAGCTTAATGATTTTAAGGACCACGGAAGACTGAACACCTAATGGCCAATTTCCTTCCACTTGAAAGGAAGAGACTTGCAAATGCAGTGCACAACAAAGAACATGAGTTGAATGCTGTTGGAAAGAGAAGTGATTTTTTTTTTTTTTTTTTTTTGAGCACCTGGATAAAGCCATACTTCAATCCACTGGATGAGCCAGTAAATTATCCTTGCCTTTTGTTGTATGTTGCTGCTTGAGCTACTTTGAGTTTAGTTCCTAGTACTTACAATGGAAAGGGTCCTGGTTAATTTATAAACACAGTTTAAAACATTTCCAGGATTCACAGCTGAAAATTGCCACATTTCTTTGGGTGCTTTGGCCTTTTGATCAACTTTTTGGAATAATAGAGTTAACTCACAATTACTTGTGCTAATGTAGGTCCTAAAATATGAGGAGGTTACTTCCTGGATGACTGACCACAAAGCTTGGCTGTGTCTCTTTGGTCCCAGGGATTGCTTTCTCTGCACTAATACCAAACTGGAGAGAGATTAAAACAAGAAGGACTGCCCCAGCACGAAATGAGGGGATGTCTTGATAAGGTTTCCTTCTTTGCTCTCACTCCATAAACTTTGAAGATGTTCACTGGTCAATCTCACGAACTGAAAGGCTGATTCATGGCACAGGAAATGAACACACCGAGTCCAGAGGTGCAACCTCAGGCTGCTCATGCCTCCATGGTCACAGGCATGCTGTGAGGAAAGGTTCCCCAAGAAGGCCTGTAAAGAAGTGGTTGCACATTGAATCACCTGGGGAACTTTATAAAATATAAACACCTGGGTCTCACCTGAGAGAGAGATTGATTTACTGGTCCAGGGTATGACCATGGCATCGGGATTTTACCTCCCCACCCCCACCCCCACAAGTGATTCTGTTGTGAAAGTTGAGAAGTGCCACCATGAAGAGACTGTGGAACTTGCATGGCTTGATGTGTAGCAAAGTCTTGGTCTCAGCTCATTGATTTTGAAGGATTTGGACTAGTTAGTGTCAATGGAGAGACCAGGGATAGTGTTTAGAGAAGCAGAGAGCCTATCCTTTTGGAAGATTTGGGGGTTCTCCTCAGACGGCACCACACCATGGTGGCCTTGGGCTACTTGTGGTGCCTCACCTGGATATTCGATCCTTGCAAGGTCCCCAGAGTGTGCTTCTCAGCTAATCGCAGGGAATCATGCCTAGGCCTACTCTCATTTACAGCTTGCTGCCGAAATCACTCCCCACAGATTTCAAATGCCTTCCCTCAGAGCTCCTATTCCTTCCTACTCATTAGACCAACAACTGCAAAAAGCGGAAACCAAAGAGAGCTACACGGGAGGTTCTTAGCCAAAGATTCAGAGATCCCCATGGGCAGACGTGACCGTTTTAGTGGAAGCTCATCTGTAAAGATTTTTTAAAAATACTGTCTTCTCATTCCTCCACATCCAGTATCTACCTATTGCTTCAAACTCAGGTAATTTCCATAGGTAATTCTGATAAGGCATACCTGGTGTAACCATCCATTGATAACATGGTGCCTGGGGGGATGTCAAGAGTTTCATGGACCACTCCCTCCCCGCAAATGATAAACAACACTTCAAGCTTGTGACTTTAGTTTGTGTATAGAATTAGATCATTTAAAAATTAGATTATCAAATGGGCCTATAACCTTTCTTGTGCTTAAGAATCATTTCAATACACTAATCATATAAATCCTATCAAAAGATTATTTTTTTTACTTTTCTCATAAAAAAGGTGATACAGTTCTCCTAGCTGTTATCAACAAGACTTTCTAAGAAGACTTTTTAGGTAGATAAAGCTTGAAATTTACTTTTTTTAAAAAAAGATTACTTCAATTTAATAATTAGACAAATTGATACCAATCATTACTCACACACTCCTCTATGGTACTGAGAAGACAGGGCTGTCTTGGTCTTTAGGAACATTCAGTACTATAAGTTTACTTCAGTTTAGCCATAATTCCCTCAATGTTTTATTAGAACTCGTTTTTTTTTTTTTTTTACATTAAAAAAAGTGTACTTGTAAAATAATTTTCTACTTCCTCTATTCCCATTCCCTAGAGATGGGCAATATGAATAGTGTTGTGTGTATCAGACAAGTATGAATACATACTGAGTCATGCACATGTGTGTGCATGCATGTTTGTGTGAGTGTGTAACTTTTAACTCATGCAACCCTGTAATTCCACTTGCTTTTCTCACTTAACAGTATATCTGGGATATTTTTCCGGGGTACAAAACTGCTTTTGAAGGAGTGTATGGCGTTATTTTCTGAAAGCATTAGGATCTTGTAAGGAGCATCTTTTCTGTGAAATTGGAATGGAAACAGAGTCTTTAAATGTCAACTCATCCACTTTCATCAAAGCAGCCCTTCTCTTCACCTGCACACACTCTGCAGTCCGTGGCCCTTCACCTCTTTTCATTTACCTGGGAGAGGACAGAGCCCTCTTCCTGTTCACCCTGAGCATTCCTTTCAGAACCCATTTGAAGACTCTGAGGTGGCTTCATGCATAAGTTTGCCTCTTAAAATACAGATTTCATTCAGAACCCATTCTGTCAAGTGAGCTCGCACTGCATGTTTCCCATTGTGAGCAAAGAAAAATAGATTTAGCACTAAAATATACCATCTGTGTCAATAGGTGCTGGTGTAGATTTAAATCTGAGCACATTTGTTAGTTTTCATTCCAAGGCATCAAGCGCTGCAGTCATTGTTTCCTGTAGCCCTCAAAAAGAAAGATCTTCCTGGGATCACCAAATCCCTTCTTAGAAGTCAGGTCAAAACATCTGCTGAGAAAGACCTCTCTTGGGTAGAAGCTACCAGAACTTTCTTGCTTGGCTTGTTCAGTGAGTCTTTTTCACCAGAACAGTCCTGGGTGAAAGGCCTTTGAGAAAACAGTTAAAAGTGAGTTCTTTTTATCTCCCACACCGCAAATCCTTTCTCAGTTGCCTCATGCTTTATATTATGCCTTGTTGCAACATAAACATTGAAGATTAGTTGTATACCCCCTTGCCGCCCCCACACTGAAAAGGTTCTTCCTAGTTTGAGCCAGGACACCAGGAATGTGGAAAAGCCAGTGAAATTTTAATTGGATTAAACTCTCTGTGTCCTTCTACCCCCAACCTCCTCACTGGTAACTTTCTTGACAGCTTAACTAACAAGGGAATATGCCACAAAGAGATGTAGCCTTCAGCCCGGCCTCCTGCCTTACCTGGGGGGAAGACACCTGGGCCTGCTGGGAGTCACAACAGAAGAACAGGTAACTGACAATAGCCCCCACTCTGATACTCTCACCAGCTCCCAGGCTTTGTGCATTTCTGAGATGAAATTCAAACCTGAAATTTTAGCTGCTCAAAGTGATTGGATTCAGCATGCCCCTTCTGAACTCGAGGTGGGAGTGCCAGAGGGGGAGCCAAGCCACTTCCCTGGTCTTTAATTCCCTTGGCCAAGAAAAATCAAAATCTGTCCACTTGGCACGTTTGCTAGGGAAAAAGGGGCAATACAAGTTTTCCTCAATAAAATAATGCCTCTATTAAAGAGCAGCCTTGCGGATGTCACTTGATGCCCTTCTCCCACAGGGCTGGCAGGCAAGAGGCCAGGGTGTGGGGATGTGCATTGGAGACATTAGTTACACCACCTTAGGTACGGTAGCAAAATAATATTTGATAAATGAAAATAAATCCAGGCAGACACAATTTCCAAATAGTTTTTAGAAGTATCTGTCACTTCCAGACTCTCTTCTTAAGCGTAACCCTTGGGTGAGCGAATCCATTTTACTGCTTCTTCCAGGCAGAAAATTTCAGTGTGCCCTAAAAGGATTCAGTGTTTCCAGAGGAGGGTGACAGTCACATTTTCATGAGACTCGGGGACTCTCTTCCAAAAGTCCTTTCAGGAACTTTTCACCTGAAACTGGGGGGGTGGGGGGAGTGGGGTGGGAACGTCTGCACTCCCATTTCAGAAGTCCTTGGAGGAATCAGATGACACCCCCCCAAGGTACTGCCCCCCACAAACAGAAGAGTTGATATATCTAATATCTTTCACAAGAAGATATGCCATTATTAGAGTTAAAGTTGAAAGCAAATGCCCTTGAGAGGGGGAGCTGGGCTTCAGAATCCCCACTAAGGTGTAAAGGGCTTCTAATTGATCCCACCCTAAGGGCAGGTTTTGATACTGGAGAAGATAAGGGATGGGACATAAAAGGAAGGTGACCTGGGGATCCAAAGATAACCCTTGTGTCTTGACTTGGTTTTTCACGTACATACAATAGATCTGACAACTTGGGGAACACTGAACCCAGAGTTCCAGTGACCAAAAGATAGAGGAAGGGGAAAAAAACAAAGATATTAAAATAAATTTAAAATGACCTGGGAAGGTCTAATTTGACATAGTTAGGAACAGCATAATCTTTTGACTTTTCCATGTTATAGGCTTACTGTACCCAGTAATACTGAAGCCAATTATTACATATGTTCTGGGAAACCTGATTGCATTAGTGTCAGAAATACACAGTGGAAAGGGGCCAGGATACCTGGGTTCCAGGTTTAATGTCATAATTATGCAACATTTGCTTCAACACTTAAAATAGGGTAAGTGCCTACTATGTTATGGGTGCTACATTATGAACGTCCAAATATTCTTTCTATGTCAGTCCATGCAGGAAGGTGCATGGCATGTGGTAAATAGCAATCGGTAATCAATTTTATCAGGGGCTAACATTGAATTATTTGATTATGTCTAAATACACTGCATTCTGGTAGGAACTGGGTGTGAGAGTACAGGGTTCTTCACAATCCCTTATTTTCACGTTGGTCTTTAAGCGTAGGAATTTGGTCTTAAGATTACCTGCAATGAGGGATGCCTGGGTGGCTCAGTCGTTAAGCATCTGCCTTCGGCTCGGGTCATGATCCCAGGGTCCTGGGATCGAGTCCCACATCGGGCTCCTTGCTCAGCCGGGGGCCTGCTTCTCCCTCTCCCTCTGCTGCTCCCCCTGCTTGTGCTCTCTCTCTCTGACAAATAAATTTTAAAAAATCTTAAAAAAAAAAAAAAAAGATTACCTGCAATGACAAGACACAGTATGAAAGGCAGCAATAAATAAGAAGCATCCCCCTCCACTGAGACAGCTGGTGACATGGGTTATCCTGACATAGGCGATGGTCAGGGAACCATTGGTCACCCTTTTCTATTGAAAAACTGCCCCAACTGTCAGCCTCTGGGCTGGCCTACTGCCATCTTAAGAAAACAAGCCCAGACAGTTCTACCTTGGACTGCCAGAAGAACCTAGTGCCAACAACTACAAACACACACACACACACACACACACAATATGTATCTCCAAACAGGAAAAAACAAACAAAATGAAAGCAATCTTCAGCCCTTGAAAAACAAACCTGAAACAAGATCTGTTTCACCACAGTTCTCAAGCCTGGAAAGCCAGGCCTTACTTAGTAGAAGGCAAGGAAAGGGTAGTTCACTGCTACCTCACACTGTGAACTTTTAAAAAAATAAAATATGAAATGCTAGGGGCCTGATTGATGACACTTAATATAAAGAAAGAAACAAAAATGCTTAGAGTCAGAATTATTTACCCGAGTCTGTGAACTCAGAGCAGGCACATGGACTGAGACTTCAAAAGGGTTAAGAACCCTGGTTTAAGGAACAGTACACTTAGGTTTATAAATAAGGATGGTTATCTTTTTTATCTTCATGTTGCACAAGAAAGTTCGCCCATATAATAACTTGGCATCTTAGCAAGAGAGATGTTGAATCTCACGTTCTTGAGAGCCAACAGGAAGTGAGGGAGTAGGAGGTGCCCCAGGTCTTGGATCTCTGACCACTGCTGCAGAGTGCAACTTGCTTTGCTTGGGTTAACTGAGTGTAGGAGCTCTCTCTCCTAGATTCTGGGCACATCATCCAACAGTGGCCATAAGTTTCACCTGAAGGTGATCTGGGCTCTCAGAAGCACTCCCTCTTCCATCAGGAGACCCCCCCTCCCCCGCCACAACCGGTACTTGCTGAGGAAGCCACTGGCTTAAAGTTTTCTTTTCAATTCATGTCTCAGACTTTACCTTGAGACACTTTATGTCTGCCCCTCTCCATTGGTCCCCAGGAAGCTGGGATAACACTGTGAGTGGCTCATCATAACCCACTCCCATCCTAGAGACCCACCAGGAGCAAGTGAGGAAGGACATACTTTATGCAAAGTGGCTTATGTTGGAGGCAGCATGGATAACCTTCCTTAATATTCAGATCCCTCATTAACTGAGGTTACTTTGATCATGCCAAGCACTCTACAAAGCACTCTACAGACATTTTCCCATTTTATCCCTATAACAACACTGTAAGATTGGTAAAATTATCAGTTTGCAGATAAGTGAATCAGGACTCAGAGAAGTTAAGTTGAAATGCATGCCACAGTCTGTATAACTTCAGAGCCCAAACTCTTAAGTACTATTCTGTGATAATAAGTTATTTCTATTAGATTGTAAAGTATCCTACAGTTTTGCTTATCTGGTTTATTTTGAAAGAAGTACAACTGTTTGGTTTGAAAGTATCTTCCCTGAACACAAGCTGCCTGCATGTTCCTTTGATTGAAGAAATCAATCCTTCTGCACCTCTCAATTGTGAGTTACAAGCTCAGGTACCCAAAGCTAGGAAACATCAGTGAACAAAGTAGGCCTGGATGGTACTGGGAAACACTGGCACAGATGCTCTTGGTATCATTTCATTTAACAGTTAACAGAATAGCTGAGAGTCTGCAACTTAAATAAGTGAGGACTTGTATTTTCACATTTAACAAAAAGTCTGTAGGTAGGCAACCCGTGGTAGATATAATAGCTCAGATTTGCCTTCAGAGGCAAGCCTCCTTCTGTCTTCCTGTTTCACCTTTCACCATCCTCAGCCTATGGCTTCTGTCCTCATGTTCATAAAATGATGGCTGTACCTCCAGCCATTGTGTTTTTATTCTAAGAAGGAAGGGCAAAGAGCAAATAGAGCAGAGAGAGCATGCCAAGCAGGTCTGTCCATAGACCCACTTACATGGCGACTCCTGGCCTGGGAAAACTAGGGAGGTCAATAATGGTGCTGAGGACATCATCATTCCAAACAAAACTGAGGCTCTGTCAGTGAGGAAGAAGGGGAGTAGATCTACTGGATAGACAACAATGGGAGCAGCAACACTTCACGAAGGGGAACGGCCTCAAGGCAGTTCAGTAGAAGGCTCCCATTTTCCATAGATGCAAGCCAGTGTTGTCACGTCAGCTCGATCGTTCACACCACAAACCCTAGAGGAAAGCCCAGCTGGGATCTGAATATTTTATGGCCCCAGGTTTCATTGTATGCTGTGCCTGATATAAGGAATTCGCTAAAGAAACTTGGCTCAGTGTGATATGACTGTGAAAGCATGGGCTTGAATTCAGAAGACCCAAGTTCAAGTCCCTCACCTGCCATATGCTACCAGGATGACCCTATGCAATTTATCAACCTCAAGTTCTTTATGTTAAAGTCTGTCTAAGACTTGGGCTGTTGTAAGGTTTAAATGAGTGTGAGTATTATGGTTTTCCATTGACCAGCACTCTTTGGTTACTTAATTTGTTTTGTTATGGAAGTCATTTCATTTCCATACACTTACATTTAAGTCTTTCTTGGGCACAAAGCGTTGTGCTATGCACTGATACTATTGGGAGAGGAATCTGTGGTGAGCAGTGCGCATCCTTGGAGAGCTTGCAGCTCACAGTGCTAAACTTCCCTTCAGATATGCCCTGCTCCATCTTCTCCTTGGAGTCATTCCTCTTTGGAACTCAGCACTCAGCTCAGAAGCATCTACTTCAGGGGCCTCCCCAAGTCCTCCGTGGTCCTTCCACTCCACTGGCTTCCATGACACTGCACTTTCCTGATTCTTCTCTAATTGTTCTTCCTTTTTGTTTTTGTTTTTCCCTTTTGTCTCTTTCATGGGCTCTTTTTTCCCCCCACTAGTGCCTGGAATGTTGAGATTCCCAGACTTAGGCTGGGACTCTGGCTTAATCGATCTGCTTCATGGATTAATCTCAAACATATTCGTCATTTCTTCTATTTCAGTGTGCTGATAACTTCCTAATCTGTACTTGTGGTTAAAACTGTGTCTTACACTTCAGACCATACACCCCGTGGCTTCCTGGACATGTCTCCAGCAGGTGTTCCAAACCCCTGCAAATGTAAAATATTCAAAACAGAACTCTTCCTCATCCTGTGGATTCTGGTCCTCCCTCTATATTCTCCATTTCATGTATCCGTACCGTTTACCCGGCCATTTAAGCTAACAAACTCCTGCATCACCTTGTCCCTTTCTGTCTTCTCTCCTACATGCAATTACTTACAGTCTTACATGAGCTCTAACTTTTTTTTTTTTCTTCTTCTTCACCATAATCACCTCTATTGGTTTGAAAACTCTGACTGCCTTCTGTCTGGAATATCTTAACATCTTCCTACTTCACTCCCACTGGTGTTCCACTGACCACAGCTGCCGGAGGAAGAGTAAATAACCAAAATGAAATTGACCAAGTCACTTAAAACCCTTTGACAGCCCCTTGTGGTGTCCCTCACTCACTGTCCACTGCAGAAACTTTACCCATGAGTTGTCTGGGAATTCATCCAGTGTGGGACCTCTCTCTCTGTGGGTTATGTGCAGGTGTATGTCATGAGGTCCAGTGTCCCACACCCTCACAGCATCTCCTTTCCTGGGTCTAGGGCTCAATCTACTGGGCCCCACTCAATATTCCATGTGTATTTTTGTCAGATGGTTTAGACTGATTATTTTCATCAAACAGTTAAAATAGTCAGTAGCATGTTTAACACTTAAATGATTTCACTGAAGTCTAAGTTTGTGAAGACTGGGTCTTTTTGTCACTCATATTCTGTAAACCCTGAGTAGCATTCCAATGTAGAACTAGGCAAGGACATGACAATTAGGAGGTTGATCAGAATTCCTGAGCATTTATGGGGCCTCCATCAAGACTTTTTTTTTTCTCCCACTGATGTAGGAGAGCCCATTAATATGGAAGCACCTGAGCAGTTAAAATTAGTTACTCTTCAAGACTGTGGATAGGAAAAGTATGTCCTTTGATGTTAACCTTGCTGAAAGGCATAGATACCCTAACTACAAGTAGGGTGACATCACCCCTTTGTGTTTGTGTAAATGGACCAGATTAAGAAGATTAAGAAGGGAGTTGGTCAGAGTAAAAATGATTGAGTGGCAGTGGAGGGGAGGCAGCAAATCCCTCCCATTTTCTGAAAACAGTCATCCCTCATGTCTGTACATGTATTTAGGGCAGGGAAGCAGTTAGATTTCTGAATCATCACCTCTGCTCTGGGCTCTGAGTTCAGTTTTTAGCTCTGACTCTAGCAAACTGAGGAAAAGGCTCATGACCACTTGGGGGTCTTACTTGCTTTTCAGTCAAAGAGGAAGGAGAACCCTAAGGCCCTTCTCACAAGATGACAAAACGAAGCTTATCAAATCCTTTTGCAGATAGTGAGGGGGAAAAATGAGGCCACCTAAACTTAATGGTTAAGTGCATGATGTTTTAATCCACCCCGCTGTGGGACTGACAAGCTAATGGATAGTTCTAGCTTTCCTTTCAGGTTGTTCAATACCTAAGGCAAAAGGATATGCATTCTATAGAGTATATAAGAATGTCAGCTTTAAATATCATGTTTTCTAACTTTAAGAAGTAATCAAAATTTATAGACGTCCCTTTCCTCAATAGAAGTGTTCCTGTCCAGCTCTTGGTTCATTACTACAGCCAATATGAACTATCAAAAAATCTATCCATAACATTTTCTGGTTTGAAACCTGTCAGTATCTACTGATGAGTTCCAAACCTGATGTATAAAATCCCTTACCCTCCGGGCTCTGAGTGTATCTTTCTACACTTACTTCTCCCTCCCACCCAATGTTTTTTGTCTACACCACATACAAGTTATATACACACACACACGTACAAAGGCACACACACATGGGCACACACCCCCCACAAGGAAACACACTGTGTGCCCACACATATACAGAAGGACCTACATACACACATAGGCAAACATATAAGACACACATGGGCACACATAAGACACACAGATACATATAAAAGCCCATGCACACAAGTGTGCACACAGGCCCACAGAAGGACACACGTGTACGCACACACACATACACACGGGGACAGGTATTCACACACAGATGCACATATTGGGGCGCATGGAAGGACACATACATGGATGTATACACACACACACACAGACTTGGGCAGATGTCGGAAGACACACACCCTACACTCCATCTCATGCGGATTAATCCTTGTTTTTTCCTGGGTCTCACTTCCAGCAAGGTGGTATAGTCTTTCATTTGGTTCATGAGCAAATCAGGCTTCTTGCTGTTCCCAAAAGCACAGAAATGCTTCCCTCATTTTAGCTGATTGCTGAAACAACTGGCTCTTTCTCTCAGCAACTGCATATAAATCCTCATCGCAGACATTGTCAAGAAGCATTGTTTGACCTCACCACTATTCAGAAACAGGTCTTTATTGATGATCATCTATAATCATGTGTAGCCTACACATTCTTCTGGATCGGGGATGTCCAAAAGAAATAGGAGAGCCACAGATGTGAGGCGCACATGTAATTTAAACTTTCCTAGTAGCTGTGTTGAAAAAAAAGTACAAAGGAGCAAGCAAAATTTTAGTAATGTATTTTATTTAATCTACCACAAAATATTATTTCAACATGTAATAATTATAAAACTATTAATGAGAATTTTACCTTATTTTTTGTGTGTATGCTGGTCCTTGAAATTTAGTGTGTAT
Organism: Mirounga leonina; assembly: GCF_011800145.1. NCBI lineage: Eukaryota > Metazoa > Chordata > Mammalia > Carnivora > Phocidae > Mirounga > Mirounga leonina. Next base: position 17,289,929 of record NW_023270807.1, read on the forward strand.
TTTACACTTAGCAATTTGGACCAACTGCATTTCACGTGTCACGGTTGCGTGTGGCTTGTGAATACTGTATTGTACCCTGCAGCATAGACTTTGCAGAATCCTCTCTGGATCGAATCAGACCAGTAGAAAGCCAGGGGTTGATGGCTACGAAGCTTTGAACAAATGTGTGGTTGTCTCTAGAACATCTTTGTGTGGCACTTAAGGCATGCCTTATGTAAGCTTACCTAACACCAGCTTTCACCTTGTTTACGCTGCTGAATTTTTAAAAGTTATTTTTCGTGTATTTTTTCTTTGCTGTATTAGATGCATTTTTTTTTTTTTTGGTTTTGAAACTTTAATGAGAAAAAGAAATATACTGAGCTCAAGAACACTGTGTGTGTTTTGTGTGTCACTGCGTCAAGGTTTGGGGATACATGACAGACCTAGCAAATAGGATATACATCAATGAAAACATTCCTGGTTACAGAATGACACCTGTCTAGCACCTGACACGATTAAGTCTCAGTTTCCTCATCACTCAGCAACATGTTGGGGATCCCGCGACTGATGGGGAACAGACGTCCAGACTCTGGGCACTGCAAGGTGCCCTCTAGCACATCCACCTGCAGCAGCATGTGGTGCATCTGCCTCAGGAGTTTCTCATCGTGCTCATACCCTTCAGTCGGCCCTTTGGGCACCTTGACCAGATTCAAGGTATCTGCCGCCTCCGGAAGTGCCACCCACTCCACCTTGGGTATCATATGCGCCAGGATGTCAGGGTTCAACTCCACAGGGTTGATGCGGACCTCGGTGGCCTGGAGGCACAGTGGGAAGCCACAGGGCCCCACCCCCCCACACATGCGAGCTCAGCAGGTTGTGGGTGAGCAGCTTCATGTCGCTACAACGCACTCTAGATGCATTTTTGTAAACCATTTTAAGTCCTTTTTTCTTTGTTGTTGGTCTTCTAATGAGACAAGTTGAAAAGGATGGAAGGAGATACTCATGTTCTTCCATATTGCTGTGATTCTCCGCGTTCGTCTCTGTGCCAGGCCATTCCTGGACCTCTTCTTCTCTCCCCCAGGGCAGGAGCTCCTCGCTTTATGCACACAAGGGCTTGCTCTTCAGTCAGTTCTTCAATAATGCTACACATGTTCCCCTAAATATCACTATGCTACGCAAAATCAAACAATGAAAGCCATAGGACTTAAAGGGAAAACAGGCTTAGGGACACAACACGCAAAGTTGAAGTGACACATCGATACAAAAACAAAAAAGAAAAGAGACTGAATGAAAACAGCAGAGCAGTTCTACACATGTGAAATTGTTAAGAGATACATAAATACTGCAATAAATATGGCACTTGAACTTGAATGAGACCCAAAGTTTGTTATGGAAGTGGGGGTCAGAAGGGTTCAGCTTGGGGCGCCTGGGTGGCTCAGTCAGTTGAGTGTCCAACTCTTGGTTTTGGCTCAGGTCCTGATATCATGGGTCGTGGGACTGAGCCCTGCGTCGGGCTCTGTGCTCAGCAGGGGGGTCTGCTTAGATATTCTCTCCCTCCGCCCCTCCCTCCCTCTCTCTCTCAAATAAATAAATCTTAAAAAAAAAAAAAGTTCAGCTTGTAAGTTGTCTGGAGGAAGTGAGTTGAAAGTTGAGAGAGCAGATGCGTGTTTAGGTGTGTGTGTGTGTGTGTGTGTATGTGCACGCACACGGGTGTGTTTTGGATAGTCCTACACTGCTCAGTTCATCTGGGTGCAGATTTCTCCATTCACGTAGTGTTTCCTGCAAGTGAAGTGCACATAATCAGATGCAAAATTCACACGATGCTCAAATCATTTCCGAATATAACAAACGTTAGAACAAATTTGTATTTTTGAAAATAAGCATTATAACATAACTGCCGGTAGTTATTTCTATTATCACCACATTTGCATCTATTTACTTTTGGTTGCTTTCACATGGGTCCTCTGCTGTCTGGTCTGACTGCAAACCAACTTGGCTCGCATCTCATCTGTGTATCATCTGTCCCTCCAGAGCCCAGTGCCTGACACACAGGAGTACTCACGTTATCATTCAGATTGTGTTCATCTAGGGTATATTTGACTGCCTTGTATCAACTTCTGAATCCCTCAAGGGCAAAGACCACACCTTACACACGTCTTCAAACCATCTTTCTGTTTGAAACTCAGTAAGTTCGGAATGGGGTGGAGGATAGAAGCACGTGCAGTGTGTATACTCTGGTGCCTGGACTCACTCCTCTGCCACCCTCTGCCATTCCCTTATCTCTGGGAGACTTAGCCTGACCTAAGAAAATGTCAGTGGTGTAGTCAATGGGTTCAGTGTCTTAATAGAGCAGACTAAGGGGAGCCAAAGCAGGCTAAGGAAACAATAGTCCACGTTGTTTTTCCTTCTCTATTCCCTCCCCCAGCATGGAAACCCTTCCAGGCTGCTTTCCAGATTAGGACCAAGCCCTCATCGACCCTATAGAAATGCTTTTGCGCATGATCGTGGTAATAAAACCAGTGAAAACAGCATTCTTTTCCCATTGGCTAGGCCAGGATCATTCCTCACCCTGCGCAAATGGGCAAGTGGAAGTTTGAATAGAGAGAGCAACTAGAACACTGGGTCACTGAACCACACTGGAAACACCCAATGGAGTCGAAGGTCCTTTCTACACATATAAATTGTGTAGACACAGCAGTAAAAGAGATGAAAGAAGCAGCTAAATACAGAAAAATCACTTTATTTTGTTTGCATAATACCGAAGTGTTTCTCACTTTTTAATTTATGGTTGTGGAGTCTTACAAAAGAATCTGAATACCACCCATGTGTGTGTCATTGCCCTCTACTGGATAAATTGGGCAACATTGTTGTTTCACTTGTGTCCATATATTATAGAAATGTATCAAATAATAGTTCATACTTGTCTAGCATTTGATCTTTTTATTTTTCAATACCTTTTTACATGTAGCATTTTAACTTATTCTGATAATAATGCTTTGAAATAGCTGAACTGTTTTTATTCCCATTTTACAGATGAAAAAACTGAGGCCGAGAGTTCATTTATTCATTCAACATAGATACCTTAAAAGAAGCTATATGCAAAGAACCATGCTAGGCAATTTACAAAGATGAATAAGATGGTATCTGCACTCTGGGAGCTTATGCTGTATTGTAGACAAGATATATATATATATATATATATATATACACAAATAACTATAATGAAAATAAAATCTGTGATATACGAATAAATGAAAATAGGATTTACTGATTGCCCACTCTGTGCCAGGTGTTCATATATGTTATCTTAATTTTTCCTCGTAATTGGTATATATTATGTGCCCTGTTTTACAAACAACAAAATTCAGGTTGAGTGCTTATTTGCCGGATGCTCACAGCAAAGAACACCATAGGAAATGGGGAGAGAGAATTTACAACTGTTGCAATTTAAACAAGTCTTCAGGAAGGTGGTGGTGTTCGACGGAGGACTTGAAAGATGGGCAAAAGCAGGCAGATGTTTCAGGGAAGCTCTGCTCACATTGTGAGCCAAGTGTCGTGCTTATTTGGGGGTGACAGGTCCAGCAGAGAGAGAGTGGAGATTAGGCTATGAGAAAGGAAGCTATTCCTGGTACAGAGTGTGTGTCCAGAGGAAGCCTGCCAGGAGCAAGCGGTAAAGCAGGGGCGGGTCTGCATCTGCTCGACTGTGTGGTGAAGACAGGACCTGGGAGCGAGGGTCATGGTGCTGGCCCCGTGTTGGCAGGAGGCAGCCATGCCTGCCTGCGTGCGCCGTGAGGCTGCGCGTCGGGAGGCCTGGCTTCTGCTGCTTATGGATGTGGTCACAGGTCAGTGGGAAGCTGGTGTGGGAAGCGTGAGCAGGCTATGACAGGGTGTGCTCCTGGGAGTCAGTAATGAGTGTCACATAACAAGGCAAAATCGAAAATCAGTCACTTTCACATTAGAGGTTGCTGAACTGTGGCACCTTCTTTCCTTCAACAACCCTGACCAACCTAAAACGCAGCAAGTAAAAAACAAAACAAAACAAAACAAAAACACAAAAAAACAAACTAAAGAAACTGTAGTGAATCAAACAGGGTTCTCTTTGTCCTTTGAACATGATGACAAGCCTCATTTAGTAGAGGACATGGGTGATTTTTGCCTAGAGTTTTCCTTTTATGCCCGACAATTGCTCAAGCCCTCCAGAGTGAACCTTTACCACCTTCCCTGTATTCTGTTCCTGGTGGCTTCCCAGAGAGTCTCAGGAACAAAATAAATGACAGGGACCACAGAGTTCTCAGTGCTTCCCAGGCCATGGCCCTTCAGCCAGAGGACTAAAGGGACTGGGGCTGGGTGCTAGAAAAGAAATGGTAAGAGCAGAAAAGCTAAGCCAGGTTACATGAATGGGTCTGCTCCTCTGATAAAGGAAGCACTAAGTTAGGATTTTTTTTCCTCTGAAACTCTTCTGTTATGACTCCTTCAAGCCACTGAGATAGTCAGCAAAAAAGAAAGACAGGAGGGAGGGAAGAAGGGAGTAAGAGAGAGAGAAAGAGAGAGACCTAGAGACAGGTAAGTAGGCAGGTAGGTAGATACAGACATACCTACACAGACAGACGGAGACAGAGAGAGATGACCGAGACAGACATATAGACTAAAATGAACCTTGACTAATCATGACACTATTACAGCTTTTCCTAAAGAAAGGGCCATGTCGATTGTCTCAGTCTTGACCCTCAAATAATGCACTGGACCAAGACAGTACGTTCAGTTCTTTATTTCATGCATACTTATTTTTTAAGATTTTATTTATTTATTTGAGAGAGAGCGAGAGTGTGCACAAGGAGGGAGAGTGGCAGACAGAGGGGGGAGCAGACTCCCAGCTGAGCAGGGAGCCTGATGCGGGGCTAGATCTCAGGACCCCGAGTTCACAACCTGAGCCGCAGGCAGATGCTTAACCGACTGAGCCACCCAGGCGCCCCTATTTCATGCATACTTTTTGAACACTTGCTGTATCTCTCCATTTATTTATTTATCAGGAAGCTCTTAGATGCCTACTAGGTGCCAGGACTATGCTAGAAGTGGGGAACACAAAGGTAAATAAGATCTTTCCCCTTAACTAGCTCAGTGCCTCGTCCTCACTAGGGCTGCGCGTCCGAGGTGTTTGACGAATGTTGGATTGAGTTGTCCTGGTGTTGCCTCTTCAGGAGGGCTGGCACCTGGGATTACCAGTTCTGCCACTTCGCTGGCATTACCAAGACAACACACAACCGCAAGTCAGATGATACTTTGTGGCTCTTTGTCCTTGTTAGGATCTATCCAAAGCTTTGAGTTTGGGAAAGGGAAACATGCCATTGGTATAAAAGACATTAAGGCAGAGAAGTCCAGGTCTCTCTGGCTGAGCAATAAACTTTTCTCATCTGCACCTCGCCACCACCATTCCTATCACTGTTCTGTCTTTATTATTAGCCAGACCCACACGGTGAATGCCACTAACGTGAAGTTCGTCTCTTCCCTGTTGTTGATATACCAAGCTTCCTCTCTCTGCCCTGCCTGATACATGTTTTGGGAGAAGTGAGCACTGAGCTAACTGTGGACATTAAGACGGGAGGCCGTGCAGGCTTATATCATCAGGAAAGGCAAACTGAATGGAGGGGGCTGCGTTTATCCTTTAAAGTAGAAAAATAAACTCGCTTGGAGGAATAGTCCTTTCCTGTTGGTGCGCTTCACCAACAGTTTTGTCTTGTTTTCACTTAAGTGGCTTTCATTCTTCATATCATGTAAGATGTCTAAAGGGGATTAGGTTCCAGGGAGGTCACAAAATGGGGTATTTTCCTGTGGTTTGAGCAATTTGCTTAGAAAATGTGGAGGGAGGGGAGTTGGAAAAGGGTTTAGGGAAATGGTATAAGCTAAAAAAAAATGGCATAGAGCTTCCAGGATTTTGTTTGTCCTTTTAAAAATCTGCTGAAAGTTGGTAGCAATTTTTGTATCACCAAACTGTACACAGACTGACCTCAAAATTGTCTGTTCAATGAGTACTTCCCAGATTTTAAGTTTCAAATACCGTGTAAAAGAAAAATTCCAAACAGTATACAAGGAACTGACACAGAGTCCCAATTCTGAGTTTTCTTTTCCAGAATGAAAAGAGTTTGGAAAGTCTCAACAGCTGCCATCCACTGGCACTATCATTTTCTAAATGGATGATTAATAGCACAAAAAGGAGAAAGGAGCCAACTTCATATATATACATGGTCCCTTCAACTTAATCCATATCTATTTATGAAAAACTCACAGGATTGGCTTTGTGTTTTTCATTTTGCTAAGGAGCCCGTGATGGGGGCATCACAGACCAGCTCTGGACCAGCCTGTGGCCACCCCTGGCCTGAATTACAAGTTCAGCAGTCTCAGAGAAGGCAGTCTGGTGTGAGGAACAGCTCTACACAGGTCTCCCTAGATAGAATCCTGACTCTAGCAGCAGGGGAGATCTTGGGATCAGTTACTCCGAATCTCAGGTTCCTCATCTGCAAAATGGAGGCTCTCTGCTTTTTGCCTTGGAAACTGTTATGCCTGTTCAATCAGTTAGTGGGCTGAGATGCTGAGCAGAAGGCTTTGTCTCAGGCCCCAAACAAGATTATTTCCCTAATCTTCCTTCCCTTCTTTACAATCTGACCTGAACCTTACTCCTTTTATCTTTATCCAGTAACCAGCTGGATTTAGGAGGTACTCAATCAAGGTTTGCTGAATTGAATTTGTATGAATCTGACTCATAACATCACATTCGTTACGGTCACCTTAGTTAGTAATTGCGCCTTGCCTTGCCTCTTTTACAAATTATCTGCACCTTTCTTGGGTTAGGAATGGTACTATCCATTTTTCTACTATTCCTCTCCTCCCACAGTGCCCAGGACAGCCCAAGTTACATCCTAAAGGCTCTGTAAATACTTGATAACCTGTCACTGATGAAAGCAGACAGCCTGCCCCTTTCTCTGGTTGCACTGAAAATCTCTAAGTATTGTGTGTATGTGTGTGTGTGTGCATGCATACACGTGCATGTCTCCGTTCTCATGGGCCTTTTATTTCTAGAAATCTCAGTCCACCTTGGAATTCCAGCGATAATTCTGAGTTTACAGACATTCAGCAAGGATGATCAGATTGCACTTTTGGAAAAATCTATTTCAAGTGTGATAGCTTATGTGCCAAGGGCAAGGGTTCTTTCTTTTGCTACTAATAACTCAAAAGGGACAGCAAGCAGTAGCACTGCTTACAGGTTCTTCATTCTTCACAGGTGGAGCAGAATTACGTTGTATAGGCAACTACATTTTACTTACTTAGTGGTGATCTGATTACCTTGATCTTAAGCATTTTAACTTTGTGCTATCCATGCCCACAGAGAGTTGGGCAAAATGAGAAGGGCCTGTGGAAATACACATCTAATTTTATATTGCAGTTGTGTTGGTAATTGCAACTTAACCAGCTTTACTGCTAGTTCTGGAGAGAAGTGAAATTACATGCAATAATAAGATTTTTGGAGAAATGGATATGATACATAACACAAGAGCCTTTCTTGATGAAATAGCCAATACTAAGTACATATAAAGAAGTCTAATAAATAAGTGTTTTATTAAGGATAATTTGTTCAGTAGTCAATAACAAAGTAACCAGGAAGGACCATCCAGGGAGAATGTGCTATGTCCCTACTTCTTTCTGAATAAAAATGGGGTGTCTTTCCTTTTAGTGTATCTTTGGTGGAAGGGTTCATAGAGACTGGGATGGGCTGGAGAAGGGACACTTAAAATACTTTTGTAGACCTTCAGGACTGACAGTCTATTCCATAGAGACCTGTGCCCAATCGTGTTGATACTAGGAAATTCTTAGGGAAAGATCCCTAAGATATCGGTAAACTGAACTTGGTTATTAAGATCAGTGTGTTCTTTTTTAATCATCTTGGATACCTTCGTTTGATCAAGAGGTTTTGAACAAACAATTCCAGTGATTTATAGCAAGGGGATTAAATCATGTGAGTCCCACTACATTTTTCAAAGTGTCCTCTGTGGTCTACCGGAAAAGTAACCATATTTTCTATCTTCCAGTTTATTGTTCTTTACTATTTACAAAGTGTGAGTTGTGTCCTAGGTACAGCTTGATTTACTGTTACTAATCTCAAAGGCTTAGCCCTAGTGCCCAATTCTCGTTCAACATAAGAGGGGATCAAAATACAAGTAAAAAAGTAAAGCACGCATGTGCGTGTGTGTGTGTGTGTGTGTGTAGATGGCCAATTAAATCTGACTAATTTGTATTAACCCCTCATTCAGCTCTCAATATTGGGACTAAAGGACCTTTTAGGAGGAAGAGGACAGTTTTCCGTCATGAAAAAATTCTGGATGTGCCTTGAACCAGTCTAATTTGCTATTAACAATTTGTTATGCAACTCTCATCTTTGAATTTATCTAAGCCCTTCCTGCTCCTATTTTTACTTTCAGCTCATATAAATAATTGGCATAATAAATTCCACATGTTACTTCATTTGCAGTTAAGAACTTCCTTTCAAACTTCAAGAATGTTCCTCTAAATTTGCTCTCATGGGATAGGGGGGAAAGATGCCTCTAATCATTATCCCATCTTCATTTCCATCACTTTCAAATTGTAGCTTTATAATCTTCAAAGCCAGCTCTGCATTGAAAACAACAGTAACAACAATACTTCATAGAAACTTTGCCTTAAAAGATAGCATTATCTAAATGCTCAACTCAGCCGTTACTTATGGTGTTGATACTGGTGGCTAGGCAAGGAGATGCAAAGTAGAATAAAATGTAGCTCCTGTCTTCCGGGGGCTCTCAATTGAGCCGGAGACACGAGAGTATAAACTGGTGAGTATAATGCAAACACAATTGAGTTATGTAAAATGTTATGGATGGCAACACAGTTGGGGGAGAAATTTCTCCTGAGAGACAGGAATCCGTGAAACCTGCAGTATTGAACAGACACTTGCGTTTGAAAGGGAGAGGAAGGCTTGTCTAAAGAAGAGCAGGTGAAAAGCAATAAATACAGGCATTGAGAACATGGAGTTTGCAGTCAAAGAGAGCGGGGTTTGACTCATATTTCTGTTGCTTCATAGATGTGTAACCTTGGGCAAATTGCTTTATCTTTTAAAAGCCAGGATTCCTGTGAAATAAAATGAAGGTAATGCTGTTGCTCTCCCCTTACAGTGTTATCATAAGGTTCCCCTGATAGATTGTGTGTCCAGCCCTTAGCACAGTGCCTTGTGCACTGCGAGCATTTATGTGATGACTGCCGTGCTTCCGATCATCCAAATAGAGATCCATCCAGTCTGCGGAGAAGCATCTGGTTGTCCTTTCCCCTTTGGGGATCCAAAGAAAGCATGTCTAGAGTCTTGGCTTTGTGAAAGGTGTTATTGAGCCATGGTAGGAGGTTGGCGGTGCCGGGGTGAAGGAACCACTGAAAGGCTGCCACAGTGGGTGGTGCTTGAAGTGTAGGTCATGGACCTCATAGCCATGACTCGCTTGTTCAAATGCAGATTCATGGAGAAACCCCTCGCTCCTACTAACTGGGGATAAGTCTCAGCGTCTGTATTTTATAGGCTTTCTAGGGGGATGTGACTATACACTAGCATATGGAAATCCCTTCCTCTGCTGATTTAGCTCCAGTCTGCTGAGCACTCTGCCCCCGAGGGTTCCCCCAGAGCTCTGGTGTTCCTTTTCCCCTGCAGCTCCTCAGCATAACTTCCTGCTGACTCCAGGCAGTCTCCCTGGAGTACTTTTTCATCCTCTACGACAGGTCAGCCTGAGGGAGATTTCTACAGTACACAGTAGATAGTCTGCTTTGTTTCGTACGCTTATGCATCTGGCTTCGCCCCTGTCTACTTCTCATTTCCCAAGTCCCCCTCTCTCTCCCCCCCCACCCCATAGTCTTACCTGAAAAAGTGCAGTAAGTCATGGATATGGACATGGAAAAGCTGGCTAGATGCTGACCATCCTGGCCTTCCACTTGACCCTTTCTATATTAGGGACTGCTTATTGACCAAATACTTAAAGATTTACATCCAATCTGTTGGTATATAAATTATTTCAAAACTGACTTGATGGATGCTTAGACTGAGAGGTATTAATATTTCTGGGGGAATGAAATAAAAATGTGTAAAATAAATAGCCACAGGTACAAAATCAAAGACATCAACTTTTAAGGCCTTGGGAGGGGAAACCAAGAGGTGTAGTAAAAGAGATTTGAATCAGAATCAAGGGACTATGGAATTCAAGTGTGGCTTCTCCTCTAATTAGCTGGAAATGGATTGAATTCACTTTGCATTTCAGGGCATCAGAGTCTCATGTCTATATGTCATGAATTGGACCAGATAGTGTTTAAGATTCTTTCCAGCTTTATCATTCTTTGTTTCTATAAGTTCATAATTCCTCCTTAGAACTTTCTTGGATTTGAATGTCATGGTATTCTGGTTGAAGGACACATTCCTAGTATGCATCCTCGAATAGATATCTATGATTTTATATATAGTATTATAATAAATAATAATATATGTTTTGCATCCTATTTATATATCACTGTATGGTTTTTTACATTTTTACATACACTATTTTATGATCCAAACAACCCCCTGAGATGTATTTTGCAGAAATTATTCTCTGTTTTTCAAATGAGGACATAGAAGCTAAGAAAGTTAGATGATTCATCCCCAGCCACACTGCTAATACATGACAGAGATGGAACTTAATTCAGTTCTTCCCCTTAATCCACAAACTGCTCGGATTTAAATAGAGAAAATAACTTTTCTCTGGGCATCAAGTAAGCTTAACAATTGTGAAACCAAAACTTCACCCCAAGCATCACCTCAATGAAGCATAGGATCTAATGACATTAAACAGAAGCTATGACAGTCCACGGCTCTCAGGAAGATAAGCACATCTGTTCGGGCTGCTGGTTTGTAAGAGGAAAATGAAAAGATCTACTATTTGTATATAACCTTATAGTTTTCAAAAGACCAGTGTTTTACTATAGAAATATGTTTTTAAAGACAAACTAAATTATAAAAGATGGGAAACTGAAGGTAGGGCAGATAGATGCCATCAGATAGAGAGCAACAGGATCAGATCAGATCACATCCAGCTTTTCTGAGTCCTAGACCTTAGTCCCAACTCCATCACATAGGGTGAGCCGCTGTCCCAGTTTACCTGAGCCTAACAGATTTCCTAGGATGTGAAACTTTCATTGTTAAAACTGTAAAATTTGCAGGCTAACTGGGATAAGTTGGTCCCTCTACCACCATGTTGCCCAAGTTCTAACACACACTGTCCCATTCTGATTTTGCCACCGGGCAATCAATGGTTAAGTCAACAGGTCTCTGGGATCACTAAGTGACCCATCTTGTTATCAAGATGAAACAGGAATAATAATGATAATTGTGTAACCAAGATCTTGATTATGATCAAAGCATTTGCCATAACAATGTCAATTATCATTAAATAGCATTTCCTTACTTACAGTATGGGAACCAAGCCAACAATATAATAAACCACCCACGATGGAGTGCAGAAATGTTGCTTTTGTTCTAGAAAAGGAAGACATAAAATAAACTCTATAGAATTATTTATAAACTGATGCGATAATTTGTTGGTTTTTTTAATTGTTAGGTCCTTTAAGTGCACTTTTGTTAATCCCCAAACAGAAAAGTGTCTTTCACCAGAACAGTAATTGATTATAAAATGTAACATTTAAAGAAATGGTACTCTCTTCAGTCATAAATAGAAAACAACCACATAGAATTCTTATTTCTGTTACTTCATTTATTAAGGTGCTCTATGTAGTTACCAAATGCTTTAGAACTACCCTCAGACTGTGGATGTATTTTTGTTCTTGTAGTTTCCTGATTCTGATACCACTGGTGAATTTATTCCAGTACTGAGCTCTTTTTACCCCTGTCAACTTAGATTAAGTCAAATTAGTTCTCATTTCAATATTGACCAAGATTTTGTTTGACAGCAAGAATGACCTCTGGTTTCCTCCCAAGGACATCTTATCTATAGCATGAATCATAAACTCTGAGAGGATGACTGAAACATTGATGTATTTCTATTCAAACTGACTCAGGGTACAAAAGGGAAAGGGCTTAAAATCATGGTGTGGGACATCCACGTTAGACAAAGGGAAGGGCTGCCTGGTTTAATGTTTGGGGAATCCTGGGACTTATTCCTGTAAGTCAAGGACTCCCCTTAAATAGAAACTTTGAAGGAAATGTGTAACTAAGTTGATTTCGGAATAGTTCTGACCCAGGTTGTAATGAATGATAAAATTTGATTGGAAGGTGAACAGTGAAGTGAGGATAAGATGCTTTATGAGAAGAAGAGGGAGTGGCCCCATCTGTAAGAAAGGGTTATGATGTCATGAACGAATTTCTGTTGTGAATCTACACCCAAGCTGGAAGGCGTCTCTAATACAGCTTCTTTCAGTCAGGCTCCTGAATTTGTTAGCTTTTGTATCTTTTATATGAGATCATTTTCCTTCTGATTCTTTAAAAACAATACAACATGTAAGTGAAAAGAATGATGGATATTAATAAGCTGAATGTCTTTATTTTACAGCTGAGGATGTTTAGGTTCAGAAACATCCAAGGATTTGCCCAAAGCTGCACAACTGGGAATTTGCAGAGTAGCCCAGAATATAGGCTTCTTGCCTTCTTGTTCCATGCTTGTTCACTGGTCCTTTCATCTGGCTCATTTGCTACATTTAAGAGGTATTTTCCCCTCACTGTGTGGTAGTCTAAGCTTATACAAGTATTGTGGCAGGTTGGTGAAGAAGATAAGTCATCTGTCCCTATACGTTTCCTGTTCTAGGTTGGAGTTCCCAGCAATGCCCAACCCATTGGCTCTGCCTCTCTAGTCTGTCAGATTCTTGATGCCTCTGCCAATGTTCACATCATTTCATTTGATCTCAGAGTGAGAGGACCACTTTGTTCTTCAGGGCCATTTATTCAGGGAATAAAATGTGTACCCCACAATAAGGCTATGAGGCATATTGTGTGAACAGATACAAAGTGTGACTATAACATAATAAAATTGACTTCTAAAGAGATATAACAGAAGGTAAATGTTTAAATGAACATTATTCTGTGTATTCATTCTGATGAGGTTTGGCACATTTTGGGAGCTCCACTTTAGAAGAGGTCCTCAGTCTCGGTTTTTTGAGGCACCGGGCAATCAATGGTTAAGTTTGAGAAATATAGTCACACCTAAATTTTGGGGGGCTGTCAGTTTGAGAAATATAGTCACACCTAAATTTTAGCAAAGAAAATTGTTATCCAGAAGGATCATCCATCTTTTTGCAGATTTTTTTCTGCCTTGTCATCTCTATCCTGTCACAAGATGTGACCAATATATGTTTTTGTCTAATTCAATCAAATCGAATGTTATGGACTAAGAGCTGACTCTAGACAACTCCTCACAGAGGGTACATTTGAAGGTATTAAAAGGAATATACCTAGGTTCTGGAAACATTTGCAGAGAGGAGTGGCAAATGTATTTGAAATAATAGGAACACATCATTGGAATGCGTGTGTCAACTTCAGAGTGATGATTTTGGAAGGTAGCATTTTGTGATGCGAAAGTTCTGCTGTATTTGTTGAAACCTCAAATTGTAGTTTATACACAAAGTCATTTACCAATCATTCGTATTAAAATGTGATGGTTTTGGTAACGGAGTTAAAAACATATTACCAGGACTCATTGGAATAATTCTAGCAGTGACTACTTTATAAAGATTTTGTGAGATCCTCTTGTTTTCAGTTGTTTAAAAACAATTCAATGGGGGCGCCTGGGTGGCTCAGTCGTTAAGCGTCTGCTTCGGCTCAGGTCATGATCCCGGGGTCCTGGGATCGAGCCCCACATCTGGCTCCCTGCTCGGCGGGAAGCCTGCTTCTCCCTCTCCCACTCCCCCTGCTTGTGTTCCCTCTCTTGCTGTGTCTCTCTCTGTCAAATAAATAAACAAAATCTTTAAAATAAATAAATAAATAAATAAATAAATAACAAAAAAACAATTCAATAAAAATTGGGAGCTTGATCTGAGACCAATAAGCATAGGCTGTCTGGTTGGCCAAATATCTGCACTTTGAGATGGAATTATATTCAATCATTATGTCTGGGTTCAGATATTCTTAATAATGGGGATAGATATATTTGATTAAAATAAACTCAGACAAATGAACTATTTCTTAATTAAGAGTTTATTTGCTAGACCGAAATCATCCACCTCTAGAGTTGAATCATTATACTTTTCTAAAGGGTATGTGTAAGCGCTTGGGGAAGATGACTTTTTTCTGCGCAGAGCTGTCCCATGCTTTGCAAGATGTGTGGCTTCCCTGGCCACACACTAAAATCCAGAAGCGCTCAGGCAAATGTATGTAAAACAGAAATGCTTCACACATTTCCAAATGCTCCTTGGGGGTAGGATAAGAGGTGTTGCCTGTGGTTGGAAACTTTGGATCAGATAAAAATAATATAAATGGTGATAAAAAGAAAGTAGAGCTTATTAGTTGTGTGGCCCAGAGCAAATTACTTATCCCTGGGCCTCAGTTTCTTCGTTTGTGTAATGAAAGTTATAATAAGGAACCTCATAAGATTATTGTTAATGTGATTATAATTAATGAATGTAATAATGCATATAAAGTTCCTAGAGAATCACCTCATGAATGGTAGGAAACAGTCTGTAATTAACTTCTATTCATTCTTTCTCTTCTTAATATAAAATTTTCCTTTCATAGGAAGGGCTGGACTTGATTTCTGGACAATCAGGACTATTGTGGTGGATGTGTCTAGACATGAAACAAAGGGCCTCAGAAAATCTGTGTGGGGATTTAAATATTCCAGAAATGGAATATAGTATCTAGTGTAGATTTGGGAATCTCACTTGGTTCCAACTTACAGGCATAGTTCACTTACATGAACATTTAATTTTCACTTCAGTAATCAATTTGTCACATTGTCCAGCAAATCAGTTTCCTATGAATGGGTTTTATCTGTTGCAGACCAGCTTGTGACCAGCCATAACCTCTAAGGAGTAGATGTGACTCTCATATTTTCTTATTTCAGACAATGGATATGTTACCAGTCATTTTCCTAAAAAGTTGGCTTCTGGAGAACCAGCAGTCTTAGGCATTTTCTCAAATTCTCCCCTATTTTGGTCACTTTGAAGTGTTGTATATCCTGGATTCTCTTCAACTCTGTGTGCATTTCTAAAGCACAGTATCATATACTGGAAATCCTGGAAGTATTTTTTTTCAATGTCATTTAGTTTGTTGCAACTTTTTAACCTGAAAGCAAGCGTTTCCCAGAGAATCCAAAGTGTATATAATTCCAGTGCCCAAATTCTTTAATTTTCTTGAAGTGCAAGTCCATAAAAATGTTGAAATGGAATTTTACACCACACACAGCTTTCAGTGTCTCCCTCCTTGGAAATGTGCGGCCGCCCAGAGAAGAGAATATTCATTACAAGACCCATTGTTTCCAAGATTCAGTAAACACTTAACTGAAAACCCACTAGTGCTAGGCCAGGGCCAGGGAGACTGAGATGAGTAGCATGGACAGTCTAATGACATAGATTAAGAGCAATAATAACAATGGTTGCAATAATAATGTTTATTGATTCAAATGTTCTAGGTAGTGTTTGAGAACATTAAAAGTATTAACTAACTTAACTCTCACAATAATCCTATGAAGATGTCACTATTATTGTCCCTTTTTTACAAATGAGAAATTTGAGGCTCAGAAGAGTATCATGTCATACCAGTAAATGGTGGAGCCAGGGTTTGAACCCAGGCTACCTGGCTCAAAACTTTAGCCCAGATAAGGGCATGCCTCACTGTCCAGAGGACTAGAGGAAAAGGCTTCACGAACAGCTATCTTTGATGTCATGTCTCATAAGATGAATGGGTATTCTCCAGGTAGGTAAGGCAGGGAATGGTGTGCTAGGCAGAGGGAATAGAATCAGAATGGGCTTAAAAGCTTTTAACACTAAGTATGCTATGGCACAGTAAAATTGGATAATTTTAGAAGTTGAATATAGAGATGAAATTAACAGCATGAGTGAGGTTTAAGGAAACCAATAAGGGGTGTGCCAAGCTATTAATATCAGGAAATTATTCCCACCCCAAGGCCTAAAAGGGGCAAAGGAGTGAGGTGAGGGTGTGATGATCCAGGACCACATAGAGTAACTGCCTGGAAATAGGATTAGGACAAGAGCCTTTGGTAGAGGGATGCAGCCAGCCTACAGCAACCTAGCATAAATGGAGCAGGGGATACATCCCCAAATTCATGCTCTTCTCACCTTCTTAGCTTGTACTTTGCTGCACTTTGGCCGAAACCGGCTAAAAAGCCTTAGGGCAAATGAATCCATGGATGCTGTCCAGAATGGTCAGCCTCCCTGGGTACAGAGCAGGGTGGGAATATTGGACAGTGGGTCTGGAGGGGCAAATGGACAATCTCCAGAACACAGAACATTATGAAAGAGTTTTGGCATATTTTTGAATGGTTTTGGACAAACTTAACTTCTGAGTAATTTCCAAAGGTCAAGTGTGCTGACAGTAGAATACCTATCTCTTTCCCTAGAGAAAGAAGATCATAAAGCCATAGTTATATTTGATGGGAATCTTTTCCCAGATGTTTCTGAAACCTGACTCCACACAAATACAGTAGTAACTTAATACTAGTTCACATTGAGCAGGTTCAAAAGTAACTTTTTTCAATTGCCCCTAACTTAATTAATATTTTCATAATTAGCCAGGAGACTTCCTGAGCGAAGATGAGATATTTGGATACTTTCAGCTATTAGTGAATTATCTGGGCACAAAAACAGCCCTGTGTTTCTTTCAGGCAAAAAAATAAAATAAGTTACTTTCATCTGCTTCTAATTCAAAAGTAGACAGAGTAAATTTGATTCAACATTATAAAAAAAAATCACCTTTTGGCTGAGATCATGCATGGAAAAATTCAACCCCAAAGGACAGAATTTTGGAACATAATATGCAAGCAAAACCGTGGGCTGGGTAAAAAGGAAGGAAGAATATTCTAGTTGAAATCCATGGATAATATGAGCTTACCTGTTAATGTTCACTTTTGCAAATAATCTAAGAGAAGGATTATAGTGCCTACCACCAAGGAAGATTGGAATACCCACCCTTATGGAGAAACTGAGCAGGGTTAGGATAATTGAACTATTCAGTAATAATTATTAACATTTGTATTTGTCCAGACACTGTAATAAGTATACTTATTTAATCCTCTCTCTATAAGGTAAATTTTATTATTAGGTTCATTTTACATGCAAATAAACTAAGAGTTGTAGAGGCTAAATGACATTTTCAAGGTTCTATATCCAATCAGTGACTTAGTTGAGCCATAAAGTCAGATCTTCTTGATTCTATAGGCCAGTATAGTTGTGTTTTAAAAAAGAGTAAATGGCAAAATAACACTGCGATAGGCATACTGGTTTCCAATGATTTGAATTAATTGATTAGAATATCTGGTGAACTTGAAAAAGAGCCGATGACCTATCACTCTGTGGGTGGATGTACAGTGTCTTTCTTCACTTTATTTCTGAACTCCTTATGTTTCCTGAGTAGAGCTCAGACCACTTTAAACCTTTAGAGCTGTTAAGATACCAAAGCTAGGGTGGAAGGGATGGGGTGGCTGAGTGATGGACACTGGGGAGGAAATGTGCTATGGTGAGTGCTGTGAATTATGTAAGACTGATGAATCACAGACCTGTACCCCTGAAACAAATAATACATTATATGTTAATAAAAAATTTAAAAAAGATCCAAAGCTAGGACAAAGCACAAAATATTTTTTTTTTATAAAGGGTATATGAGCAGCCATGATTAGTCCAAGGCTAACCTTGGCCTCCTTTGTGTTTCAGAGAAAGGTGCCTCAGGAAATTTGTGCAGTAGGATCTGTTTGTCCTGTAGGCTAACAGCATCATTTGTGATATTCTCTGGTACGCCTGTTCTTAAAAAAATGGTGATCAATCAGTTGATACAGGTGAAAATATATATTAAATTTAGTAGCTTTGGGATCAATCAACATGGGTAAAATATGTGCTAAACCTTTTAGATTTTCAGACTAACCAATCTCTTGAGATTTGAGTATTTACATTTATTGGTGTTGTCTAAAACTAGGAACTTCACGTATCTGCTCTTCTGGGATCAGGTAAATAAGTCAGGCATATAAAAAGCCCTCAGTGAGTTACTCACTTCATGAGGTAAATGTTTCCATGCTCACGCCAACCATATTTTTATGACAATTGGCCTCTATTAGCTTCCCATTCAATTTCTATATTTGTATATTGAAAAACACTTATTAGTATGGAAAGGATTTCTGTGCCAATAAAGTAACACGTGAAGCCTGTCCCTTCCCCCCTTCTGTGCTTTGAGATCTATGTGATTGCTGTTGGTGATGCACGCAGAGGGAAGGCAGTGGTCTGTGGAAGCCCGGTGTCCTACTGGGCTGCCTTGGTGCTGCCTTATTGTATTGCCTGAAAATTCACCTTTGGGACTTTGAAAAGCAGAGGCATTATCTCCAGATGAACCCTCACCCCAAACCACACAGTGTTACCTGGGAAAGAAAGATGGAACCATGGTCTGTCAGCAAATGTGAGCTGCTTTTTTCAGGTTGATGCACAGCGCCTCAGGCCTGGGAGCTTGTGGGTGGGGCAGAGTCCCTGCCTGGGGGCTTGGGGCTGCCTTGATGGAGACGAGGAGAAGGCTGCCATGGGACAAAGTCTTCAGACCAAGGAACAAAGGTAGTGGCTGCAGGCATGGGAGCTTTCCACTGTAGGTTAGAAAATAGAAAGGGAATGGGTTAATGAAAGATCTGGGGATGTGACCAGACCTGGGAAGATCCCCACAGAACAACTGAACCTTTTTTCCTATTTGCCGGTTTACCTTTTGGTCAGCCCTGTCTGTAAGGGCAGTGTGGCCTCTAGTAATTTATGACTACAGGTGTGTTTCTTTATTCAATATTATATATTTGTACAAGGAGGTTGATGTAAAGAGATAGGAACTCAAGTGCTATTTTATTTTTGTCACTAACTTTAGGACTTTGAGTTTCATCACTGTCTCTGCCTGTGCCTTTTTCAATTAAGTTTAACATCTGCCCTACCTCACTTTTGCAATGGATAAAATTTTAAGAAATTTAGAAATATTTGAGAAATATAAAATGTTAGATCAGTGTAGGAATAGGTATAATAAAAAAATTCTTCTTCAGAATCTCCTATTATTTACTCAAGACTATATGATCACCATACATAGATTTCTATTTTTATACAGACATGCATGTTATCTGAATATGTACATCTGTACGAGTACAGACATACATAAGCATTTAGTTTCCTCTTTCTCCGCATTTTAATTAATCGTTGTTACCAACTGATAGAAGAAAACAGAAAAATATTTTCTAAGAGATCAAGTAACAAGATGTAGAAAAGTAAAAAGATGATGTATGAAAATAAAATAGACCATGAAAGGATTTTTTTAAATAAGGAACTAATTAGAAGAACAAAAATATTGTTAACATAGCTATACTACCCAAAGCAATCTACAGATTCAATGCAACCCCTATCAAAATACCAACAATGGGCGCCTGGGTGGCTCAGTCATTAAGCGTCTGCCTTCAGCTCAGGTCGCAATCCCAGGGTCCTGGGATCGAGCCCCGCATCGGGCTCCCTGCTCAGCGGGAAGCCTGCTTCTCCCTCTCCCACTCCCCCTGCTTGTGTTCCCTCTCTCGCTGTGTCTCTCTCTGTCAAATAAATAAATAAAATCTTAAAAAAAAAAATACCAACAGCATCTTTCGCAGACCCAGAACAAACAATTCTAAAATTTGTATGGAACCACAAAAGATGCCAGATAGCCAAAACAATCTTGAAAAAGGAGAACAAAACTGGAGGTATCACAATCCCAGATCTCAAGATATACTACAAAGCTATAGTCACCAGAACAGTATGGTTTTAGCACAAAACTAGACATATAGATCAATAAAACAGAATAGAGAGCCTAGAAATAAATCCACAATTACATGGTCAGTTAATCTTCGACAAAGGAGGCAAGAATACACAAAGGGAAAAAGACAGTCTCTTCAACAGCTGGGAAAACTGATAGCAACATGCAAAAGAATGAAACTGGACCACCGTCTTACACCTTACACAAAACGTAAACTCGAAAGGGATTAAAGACCTAAATGTGAGACCTGAAACCATAAAAGTCCTAGAACAGAGCACAGGCAGTAATTTCTCTGATGTTGGTCATAGCAACATTTTTGTAGCTATGTCTCCTGTGGCAAAGGAAATAAAAGCAAAAATAAACTGTTGGGACTACATCAAAATAAAAAGCGTCTGCACAGCAAAGGAAACAATCAACAAAACAAGAAGACAACCCACTAAATGGGGGAAGATATTTGCAAGTGACATATTCGATAAAGGGTTAAGATCCCAAATCTATAAAGAACATATACAACTCAACACCCAAAAAACATAATCCAATGAAAAAATGGGCAGAAGACATGAACACGCATTTCTCTAAAGAAGATATCCTAATGGTCAACAGACACATGAAAAGATGCTCAACATCACTCATCATCAGGGTCATGCAAATCAAAACCATAGTAAGATATTACCTTACACCAGTTAGAATGACTAAAATAAAAAAGACAAGAAAGAACAAGTGTTGGCGAGGATGTGGAGAAAAAGAAAGCCCTGTGCACTGTTGGTGGGAATGCAAACTGGTGCATCCAGTGTGGAAGACAGTATGGACATTCCCCAGAATATTAAAAATAGAATTACTATATGATCTAATAATCCCACTACTGGGTATTTACTCAAAGAATACAAAACACTAATGTGAAAAGATACATGCACCCCTGTGTTTACTGTAGCATTATTTACTATAGCCAAGATATGGAAGCAATCCAAGTGTCCATCAATAGATGAATAGGTAAAGCAGATGTGAGTATATATATAATGGAATATTACTCGACCATAAAAAAGAATGAAACCTTGCCATTTGTAACAACATGAATGGATCTAGAAGGTTTAATGCTAAGTGAAATAAGTCAGAGAAAGACAAATACCATATGATTTCACTCACATGTGGAATTTAAGAAACCAAAAGAATGATCATAGGGGAAAATAGAGAGACAAAGCAAGAAACAGATTCTTAACTATAGAGAACAAACTGATGGTTAGCAGAAGGAAGGTGCTCGGGGGATGGCTTAAATAGGGGATGGGGATGAAGGAGGGCACTTGCTGTGATGAGCACTGGGTGTTGTATGGAAGTGTTGAATCATGATATTGTACACCTGAAGCTAATATAACACTGTTAATTAAACTGGAATTAAAATGAAAAAAAATAATTGTAAAAAGTTTGAATAAATTACATTTTGTTTATACTAAAAAAATAAGAAACTGAAACCTAAGGCACTATTAGGTATTTACTTTTGAGGTTTGAGAGCAGACAACTTAGGAAAGTTTCTTTTTCTCACTTAACTTCCTATAGTGGCTCTATATAGGAAATAATTCGATCAGCCTTGAGATTATCTTTTCTGTAGATTTGAGGCCATTTCATTAAGTCTAGAAAAACTGCTTCACCAGCAAAATATGAGTAACCACTTCCATTTTCCCCACTGTGATCTGTTCGTTGTGTAGTATCATCACATGTGGAAGCAACGGCTGGCTTAGATGTAATTAGAGGGGTAATGAGTTAACCCACCTCATCTAATCTCAACCTGCTGGCTCTCAGGGGTCTTGTATCTGTGTGTTGTGAATGTTTTAGAGGAGCTCCCTCAGAAATGAGAGACTTGTGTAAAATAGGATGTGTGCAAGGAGGTTTTCTTTTGAAAAAACTAAGGCAATTAATAGCATGAGCATGAATTTTTTAAAAAGACTTAATTGAAATTAGAATTAGAAATAGTCTACTATAATTTTGGAGTTGTGAACATAATAATATGCTTCTAGAGATGAAGCGCTCAAATAAGAAAGCAAGTACCTAGGGAATGATGAAGCTGAGAGAGTAAGGAAGGTAGGAGTTAGAGCAAAGTAGTAACTATTCAGTAGCTGAGACACCCCTCTAGTGCAGAACCTAAGGCTGGGTGTGTATTTATGTATACTTAATACATAGATCAGCTCTCTGAAACAAAATTCTTTTGGGGACCAGGACCCTCAATTAAATAGCACTATGACCTGGCTAATGGAACTGTCCTTTAATTGGGTAAGCTTATTGGACTTAAATATAATACATACCGATACAATTTGCTTATGACCCCATCTTTTTTTTTTTTTAAGATTTTACTTATTTATTTGACAGAGAGAGAGACAGCGAGAGCAGGAACACAAGCAGGGGGAGTGGGAGAGGGAGAAGCAGGCTCCCTACAGGGAGCCTGATGCGGGGCTCGATCCCAGGACCCTGGGATCATGACCTGAGCCGAAGGCAGATGCTTAACAACTGAGCCACCCAGGCGCCCCAACTTATGACCCCATCTTTAAGATGAATTGGCTATGCATACTGATAGGTTAGCTCTTCATACTTAGTTAGTTGTGCATACTTAAAGAATGGTTGAATTACTCATGTCTTGGCAGCTGCACTGTTGAATGCCTGGCAACCCTTGATAGGTGTCAACACTCTAGCCAACTGGCCCTATACCTAGAGAGGATCTAATGTCAATGGGACCCTTACCCAGTCCGTGTGCTAATACTGTGTGGCTGACACCTGTTGATGACAGCATTGTTCCTCTCCTGCTGGGAGAGAAAAAAAATCTAACCTGTTAGAACACATAAGATTCCAGAGGAACGCTATATCCTTTTCTACCATCTATAAGTATACTTTCCTGCAGAAAGACAAGTGACAGTAACTCCCAATTTCCTTCCATGGTAGTGATCCCTCCCCATTCTTCCCTACTAGATCTTAGGAGCTGGAAGGTGACATTAAAACTTGTGGTTTTCGGGCGCCTGGGTGGCTCAGATGGTTAAGCGTCTGCCTTCGGCTCAGGTCATGATCCCAGGGTCCTGGGATCAAGCCCCACATCGGGCTCCTGGCTCAGCGGGGAGTCTGCTTCTCCCTCTTCCTCTGCTTCTCCCACTGCTCATGCCTTCTCTCTATATATATCTCTGTGTCTCAAATGAATAAATAAAATCTTTAAAAAAAAAAAAACTTGTGGTTTTCTGCACTTACATTGTCTAACTTTGTGTACAGTCACAGTTATTCCCAGGAAAAAGAATCTGCTTGTAAATCTGTCTCTGGACTAGAAAGTTAATGCATACTCTGCTAAAGTATATTTATCAATTTGTTACACTGTAGAAACTGAACCATTGCTTTAGGAGATTAAAGCTAGCATTTTGCTATGCTATCACTATTCAGTGTTATTGGGGATCCTACGGTAGGAATTTTCATGGTATATTGGAGTTGACTTTTGGCAGATTTAGGTTCCACTATTTATTTAATTTTTATTTGGCAAGTCATTTAACCTAACCTGGACTGTGGACTCATCAGAGTTATGATAATGATAATAATAGGTATTATATCATGAGTTCTCTTGGGAATCTGTGAGGTACTAGTGAATTTTCTTTGTTAGCTCTCAAGCCCTCTTAAGCAGAAAAAGTCATTCTAAAATGTCTTTGGTGATTTTGTACTCTTTAAGTGCATAGTGTCAATCAAGTTTTGCACATTTTATGCATTACGAAACAAAAATGTTTGTGACTTTGCTCCTCCTGTGTTATTTATCTTCACAGATTATCTAGAACCGTTCAGTTCTTTTAACTGTAGTTTTAACAAACTTTTTAAACAAACAAACATTAAATATTGTGATCCAGATAAAGCTATGAATACCTCTGATGGTTCCATTTCAACATGTCCCACTGGCAGCACATGATGAACGCTCAGTAAGTATGTTCTGAGGAAATTCTGGGAAGACAGCAACCAGAGCCTATGGCCCTGGCTCTCATTCCCTCCTATCTTAGTCTGTAGCATGAAGCATCAATGAGGGGGAGCAGACCGGCAGACCTGAGGGATCTTAGATGTCATTTATAAGGAAAGAGCAGGTCCAGGATTTGGTTCTATTTGGGAGAGTCAGAGTACCATTGTAGAGAGGAAATCTTCTTTGTCCCTGAGGACTGAGGCCAAATCTAGAATTTTGTACCTGCCAGACTGGTCAGCTGACATTTCTTCAGCATTTCTTCAACATTTTTCTTCAGCAAATGTTGCACCAGCCAATTTTCTATCATCTCAGGAAGGCTTGCCTTGTCCAGCTGGCCCTGGAAGGCATGGGTAGGGGCAGTTACGCGGGTACATGGAGTTGCTCCCAGTTCCTGAGTTTTGGAGAGAGCTGTTACATGTTGCTAGGAGGTCCAGGAGCAGAAAGCCTCAGCAGAGGGTGAACTATTTGCCATTTTCTGACTTCCCATTTTTAAAAGACCTTACAGTTTAACTGGACTTCCCAAAGCTTATACTGAGGCAAAGACAGGTTACAACTCAAGGGCACTAGCAATCTGAAAGGGGAAAACCAATCTGATGGTCTGGAACAGGCAGCCCCCATTGAGGTAGAGACAATAAAAATGTCAATTAAGATCTTTCATAAAAAAAACACTAGAGCTCTCAAGTGAGTAAAATTGGAGCACAAAAAAAAAAGGACTTCTGTTTTGAATTTAGGAAACATGGTCCATGACTTAAAAAGTCCAATAGAGGATTTGAAAAAGAGGATAGATCCTGTTGAGGGCACCTGGGTGACTCAGTTGGTTAAAGTGTCCAACTCTTGGTTTTGGCTCAGGTCATGATCTCAGGGTCATGGTCTCAGAGTCATGAGATTGATCCCTGTGTGGGGTTCTGTGCTCAGTGGGGAGTCTGCTTGACACTCTCTGTCTGCTCCTTCTGTCCCCCACTAAAATAACTAACTAACTAACTAACTAAATAAATAAATAAATAAAAGAAGAAGATAGACCCTGTTGGAGACAAAAGTGGGGGGTGGACGATCAGCAGAAGAAATAGCTCATCCCACAAACAGGCAAAGATACAGAAACCAAAAGGGGAGAGCAGAAGGTGGAGGGGGCAGGTTCAGGACCAACATGCAATCAATGGGAGTTCCAGAGACAGGAAGGGGGATACTTACCTAGACCATAGAAGAAAATATCTCTGATTTCAGAAGAACTCGAATGAGGAGATTAACTGAGCTTAGTCTCAGGCAGAATTAAATAAAAGATGCACATCCAGGCTATTACTTAATCTAAGGATAAGGAGAATGTATCATAAGTTTCCACCCAGAAAGAACAATTCACTTACATAGAGGAAGGGATTGGAGTCGTATGAGAGTTCTCATTTATAATTCTGGAAGCCCAAAGATCATGAAATAACAGTGAACAAAAGGAGAAAAACAAAAGGAGAGAGGTTAAATGAAGATGCCATTTATCTAGGGAAAAATTTGCCAAAATATTTTAAATAATCAATGATTAATTCATAATGGTAAGGCAAAAATGAACAAAAGTGAAAATTTTGTTAAGTAGCAAATCATGCAATGTGTAAGTTAACATAAATGGTTGAGAAATGTCAAAAAAATATATATTTGTTAAATAATGATATTTTGGAAACAGAAGAGACATTCTGTTGTGGAAGAAATCAAAGCCAATAGCCTGGAACTACAGTTTATCTCAACAAAAACTAAGAGTTGGGAGTAAGGATGGGACATAGGAAAATGACTCTGGGAGGAATATTTGATCTTGTTGAGCTGCAGTGCAATGAGGAGGAGTTGGAAGACTACTTCTCAAACTCAAGTATAATAATAGAAGAATTAAAGTTTGCTATCACAGGAATGAGAAAATAATAACTATTCACATTAAAAAGCAATTTCCAAATATTAACAGAGAGAAAGGAAATGAATGGAGACTTAAGCTAAAAAAATATTAAGAACAGGAAAAGAGGAAATGATCACAAACCACAATATACATTAAACATAACACAGAAGGAGTAAAATCACTCATTTAGTTATTACATTAAATGTGAATGGGATGAAATCCTCTTTCCCAGTATAAGATGCAGGAAGGGTGGTCAAGTAATATTGATATTGATCTACAATGAAGACAAGGACATAAATATTTTGTTGAATGAAAGAATTTATATGTGTAATTTTCTAGATTTGTAGCCTCAGATTAATGAATATGTCCACTCTCATACAACACCTTTTGTGAGTGTAGCTAAGTATATCTGTTGTGTGTCATCTCAATAGTAGGGGATCCCTGTGTCAGCCCTTTGTGGTGGACCTTACTCTCCTTGAACCAGTCCACAGGTGGGACTGGGGGCCATGGGGCACAGGAATCACACATGAATTATGAGGTCGGATAAGCTTCAGTTCCAATTCTGTCTCTGCCTTCCACCTATTGTGTAGTTCTAGAAGAGTGACTTCACTTTGGTGAGGTTCGGTTTCCTTACCCAGTGATGCAAATATTGATCTTGAACAGTCATTATAAGGCTGACATTTGTTGGTATATGTAGAATTCTTTGGAAATTTCTGGCAGTACATAGCAGGAGCTCAGTGAATATCAATATTTCATTGTTTCTCCTTTTCTGTCCTCTAGACTCACCTAATACATCTTCCCAAACAAAATTCACAGAGTAGGGTGAGCCATGTCATTAAGGCTTGGCATAGCCAGGAAAAATATGGAAAGACAGAGGATCATAGAGATTCCAGAAATCTTCCCACACCATAGATTGTTGTGGCTTTGGTAATGCAAGGCACAGCAGAAAGTGCACCTGTTAAAACAATGAAAGTCATGCCAAATCAAATATATCCAAAGACAAAATATCCAATTCAGTAGTATGTATTTAGACTGCCTTTGGTGTTCACCTGAATATTCTGTTTGGTAGCCACCTGAACTCCCTTTTTAAGTATAGCTTTGACAATAATTTATAGCTCATTGTTATGATATTTCCTAGATGCCATTACTTAAGATCATTGAATAATTTAAGTTCATCCCTCTCCTCTCTCTCCTTTGCTGTGGCTCTTAAAATTGTCATTTTGAATAAATCCTTAAAAAACCTGTTTTAGATTTTCAATTTAGTTTATTTCCACAAATACTTAGAAGATGTTTATTTTGCACTGGACCCTACTAAGAGGAGGATTTCAAAGGCAAATGAAACTTGCTCCCTGACCTTACAAAACTCAGCATATAATGAGAACATAAGCAAGTAAATAAACAAATCAATTATAGGAGGTACTAACATGCATAGACAGGAACCTGGGGTTCCAAGAGAACAGGAAGGAGAAGACTTTCACTCAGACTTGTAGAGTTAGGGAGGGTGATCTGTGAGCCCCATGTTAAAAGAGGGTTAGATTTGGGACAGTAGAGTAAGTGCAGTAAAATGGAGAGATCAGAGGAATGAAGAAGGAGAGCAAAGGGAAGGTAGACACTGGCAGCAAAGAACTGGTGGAAGCAAAAGGCCAGGGGCCATAGAGAGCTCTGTCAAATGAGTGCCTGTGAACACTGATAAAAAAAAATAAACCTTACTAGAACCTCATGGCAATGCCTATCCCAAAGGTCTGGGCTCTGTGATTCCTTGACTCCTTTTTAACCACGAGAGTCTGTGATTCTAATTCCATCCAACAACGTTCCTGGGGGATTTGCTGTTGGGGCACATGTTCTCCTGAATGGAGACTATTAGAATCTCTAAGATGGGTAGAAGCATGTGCAGTTTTGAAAACATCATGTTGTTATTCTCCCCATTGAGAATCACTACAATAAACTGAGGTGTCAAGGATTCATCCCCCTCTGTCTTCAAAACCAATTACTGAATAGATCCAAATCCTCCAGGCATCCAGAGGTTATCTCTTTGCAGGAGTCAATAGACAACCCCCTTCCAATTTCCTGGATCCACTCTCTTGGCTACCTTCCAGTTCCAAAAATCTCTACTCCGCTGGCACCATGTAAAAACTCTTGTGTTTTTTTGTTGCATATTCTCTGGTCCAACTCTCCTGTGTCATGCAAAACTCATTCATGGACATAAGACAGATTTTTTAGGCTTTGAAACCAACTGCCAGAACCAGAAGGAGCAAAATAGTTATGTAATCATTACACTAATTGGTTTTTCTTTATTTTGAGGTGTCAATACTAATTTATTTAAGAGTAAAGTTTTAAAAGTTGCAGGGAGGGAAGAACATAAATGTGGATTTCAAAAAAAATTTTTAATAAGTGGATTTCATTATACTGGCAATTTAATTGAAACTATATGTGCTTTTATGCAAAGACAATGTCATTTTTGTGCACAGAAAGTATTCATTAAGGTGTGTATGTATGTGCATAACACACACACACACACACCCCAGAGTAAAAAAATGAACAGACTCTTCTAATATAAGACAACATTCAGGGCGCCTGGGTGGCTCAGTTGGTTAAGCGACTGCCTTCGGCTCAGGTCATGATCCTGGGGTACCGGGATCGAGTCCCGCATCGAGCTCCCTGCTCAGTGGAGAGCCTGCTTCTGCCTCTCTCTCTGCCTGCCTCTCTGCCTACTTGTGCTTTCCTCTGTGTGTCAAATAAATAAATAAAATCTTTAAAAAAAAAAAAGACAACATTCAAAGTACAGAAGCATCATGTGGGCTTTACAAATCATGCATAGATTACTTTTAAACAAGAAAAAATTTTGGTCTTTTTAAAGTTAAAAATTATAATCTTCATATGTATCTAAATTTAATTATGTAGCTCTTATAGTAGTATTATCTTTGTGGGAGGAACCCACAATTTCTCCCTCTCTCTTATGTATTTCAGCAATTGTTCACATGCCCTGAAACCTCAGAACTGTTATCAAATACATTTTTGCATAAGACTACAGTCAATTTCATCATAGTTGGGGAGAAGAATTTTGTTGTTGTTTTGGTAGAGTCTGTCCACCTGTTATTTCTTTCATCTCTTTAATCTGATTCTAGTGAAGTCTGTAAGGCCAATCCATTTGTGTTCTCTCCTACAAAGTCCTGGGAGCAGGCCTGGTAAATTCTTTTATTTTTCATTGAGCTGTGTTGTGATTTGATAAAATGGGAGATTTGTTTCTTTACTCATCCTGGCTACAGGAAAGAAAAGGCAGGAGCACTGAAATTCCAATTCCAGGGGCCCATTTTTTTTCTTTTATATGCCTCCATTTCTCCTGGTTTTTAATCTTCTAGCATTCATCTCCCCCTCCCTCTGAAAATCCCATGTTTAGTTTTGAACAATGATCAGCCAGTAAAATCTTCAACTTGGCAGCAGATCAAGCTGTCCCTAAATGAGCAGGGCAGCTCCCCACAACCCTGAGAGGGGCAGGTGGCTCTTACAGGGACACTTTTCATAGGCTTTACAGGAGATTATAACTTTATAGATTGGCATTAGCCCTGTAAAGCAATGATGATTCCCAGAAGTTGGAAGAGAAGAACGGGGAGGTATGTTGAATAAGCCTGGATTGTTGCCACTTTGAATGAAGCCTTCTTAAATTGAGTGCCCAGCAGCTCCCTTGTCATTTTGAGATTCCTATCAGTGGAGATGATGCTGACTGTGGTTATATTGATCAATGATAAAACAAGATTTCAGGGTAGAAATGTTTCTTATTGAAAGAAGAGGTGTTGTGGTTCAAAGTCCTCCTACCTTGTCAAATAAATAAATGAATAAATAAATAAATGAATAAGAAAAAATTCAGGTTGAAGGGCAAGTCAGTCAGGTTACCCTAACATAGCCTGTATTTTTGTCTATTCAAATGTGTTTGCCTCGGAGCCAAACAGCCAGCTGTGTTCTGCTGGGTGATGTATGAAGCAGAAAGAACACTGTCTAATTTTTATATCCAGTTGAGCCTGAAGTACCTTGAGATGGGGAGGGAGGTGGCACATCTCACTCCCACTCAGGAATTATTATTCATGCAAGAATCACTCATCAGCTACCCTGGTAGCCCTCCCTAACTCCATTAACCCCTCAACTACTGGTTGGTAAGCAGGAGGGGCTTGTGGTCTAATTAAAATTAATTGGTTGCATGTCAATTAAAGAAGAGCTTTTGAGTTTTGTTTTTTTGGAGGGGCCGGTTGTGTTTCATTTATTTTACATTTCCGGTAAGTACCCTCTAGCTCTCTTCCCATGTATTTCTTTCACTCTTAATTTCTTTTGGAAAAGTCACCTGTATTGGGGTGAAGTGCTTATGCAAATAAAGGAATGTCACAGACTACTTATTTAGTGATCTCCTTTGGTAGAAATTCTCATTGGAAGGCCTCTCAGCCTCGGCAATTTAGTTCAGTCAATACCTCTTGGTTTTTATGTGATTCTGAGAAGTTACTGTTTAGATGTTTACTTTCCTAATCACGCCACAAAATATCTATCTAGAACCATCTAGAAATGATTTCAGAAATGAAACCAAGTGCACAAGCAAATGAACAAAGGACTCTTTGCCTTTGACAAAAACCTAACAGAGAATTGGACATGGGATTATCTGGCCAATCTCTAGATAATTATTAATTATTTTAATGGTACATTTACTTGCACAGTTCATTGAAATTAGATCTGCAAGTTTTCTCTGTAGCATTTGTAGAGTTAAAAGGAAGACTGAGGCCATATCTAGTGAGATAAATTAAAACTCCAGCCCAGTTGTTAGAGTGTACTTAAGCTGCTAAACCAGTTAATAGGATTGCAGTACGTTTGATCCAGTTGTGGTGCCAGGTATTAAAGATTGCATAAAATACTTAATAGGTACTAAAAACGTCTGTAAATTTCATAGCCATCTGTAGATAAGAACTTGTGGAAACTCAGATGTTAAAAGAAAAGTGACATATGGGTTTTAAAACCACACTGCTGCTTTCCAGTTCATCAGTGACAAGGATCACAGTGTGTCTGAACCACGCCTTCCACTGTGTCGGGAGGTGATGGTGAGAAGGAAGAATGTGCCACATCCTACCTAGCTTTGTTAGGGGTGCCACACGCTGCTTTCTGCTTCTGAGCCATAGAAATGCCAAATTCTTCATGTGCAGTTGTAGTTCAAAATAGACTTTGTTTGCCGCATTAGGAAACTCTGTTGGCTAAGGGCATGGATTTGGGAGCCAGACTGATTGGTTCTAATCCCAGTCCATCCCTGTGTGACCTTGGGCCAATAGCTTAACCTCTCTGTGCCCTCCTATCACCACCTGTAAAATCATGAGAGCAATGGCACCTATCTCATATAGTTATTCTGTGGCTTCAATGAGTTAATATTTGTAAGGAATCTTACACACAATAATGCTATTTTTTATACTTTTTGTTTTGGAAGAAGTAATGCCCTTTTAAGAACTGGATATATGTTGTTTTTTGTTGTTGTTGTTGTTGCTGATTTTAAATGAATGTTTTATACTCAGTGAAATGCCTTTAGCTCAAGATTCATCTCATTTGTAAAGAAGTCCCCAGACAATCTATCCCTCACTGATCTCCCATATCTCTGAACTGGAAAGGGAATGACTATTTGCTAAGTACTCACATCATGCTTAAATTTTATATGTTATATCTGTTCCTTTCACAATAAACCTACGAGGTGTGTATGATTAGTTCCATTTGACAGATGAGCAAACTGAGGGAAACCTAATTTTGCCTCTTTGTCTTAGTTTGAACATATATAAAATGAGGACGGTGATACTTTTTTCTCAGACTATCCAACTAAATTGACTCATAAACCATAAAACCTGATGACTTTACAGGTCTGAGAAGGAAATATCACTGTTTGATATGAAAAGTTAGTCTAAGAAAAAAGAAAAGTCTAGCCTTGTGGAGGGTCTCTGATTTAAAAAAAGCTACAACAGTTACTACTATAGGTGTATGTCATATATAGCATACCCCCTTTCCAACCCCCAGTTGGTCAGAGCAGGTCGAAGAGCATAATTGGTTGCCAAGGGCTGCCATGGTGTTCTTCTTTGCAGCTTCCTCTCCACAGAGTTAGCACTGCCCAGTGGCTTCTCTGCAGTGATCGTAAGAGTAGCCCCTGAAGGATTTCTGTCCTTAGGCAAAGAAAGCTGGTATAGGATAGAGTGGTGTGGTAATTGTTCTGTTTCCCAAACATTTCCAGTCCTCCTCTCTAGCATGTGGTAGGATTAGTACCTGCACTCTTGAGGTGAGGTGTGGCCATATGACTTGCTTTGGCCTGTGGAAATGGATACATGTCACCACGATGACAATCACGTGGATGAGCAAGAAATAATTCTTGTTGCTTTAGGCCACTCACTTCTGGGTTTCTGCTAGGACAGCTTAACCTAACCTATCCTGACTGATCCAAGTGGGAAATGAGTTCTTCAATTAGGTGTACTTGGGAAGTTTTATAATATTAGAGTAGTTACTTTTCAAATCTGCCAGTCCAGGCTGTAGAGTAGAAGTGGTTGGAGACAGGAAAATAGAAAAGGGAGACTATAGGAAACAAAATGTTCCACGAGACCCTGCCAGGTTTGTAGGGACCACTCTGACTTGAAATGAGGTGCTGTTTCTTTAGCAAGCATTTGCCTTTGTTACATAGCCGGGTGCTTGCCTTAGAAGCCACCTACTCTCTTGATTTTCCCCCTTCCTGTTACCAGCACTTTCTGTTACCAGGACAGCATTTGGAAGAATGAATGCAGGGCATGTGGTGGGCAGTTAGGACACAATGAAACACAAGGCATCATTTCAGTCTGGTCACAGTGAAAGAGAGATGTAGGATAGAATTGCTTCAAATCACGGTTGCCAAAAGATTGATCTGAGGTAGTTGCCAAATACTTAAGAGTGTCAAAGGAGCCAGTGTTATTTAAGAGAGATTGTTGAATGTCCCTTTCCTCTCATTTTCCCCATTGTGTCAGACTTAGCTAAACCTTTAAATATATAACTGAACTGTAAAGAAAAGAAAAGGGGAAAGAAAGGAAAGGAGAAAGAAAGAGAGACAAAGAGAGAGAGAGAATGAAAGAAAGAAAGAAATCCCCTTGGTGTCACAAATGGAAAGGGAAATTAAAGCCAGAACATAAATCTCATGAACTGATGTCATCAATGTTAAGAGGGATATCAGATTGGATAGAGGCTTTAAGGGCTAAGGAACTGGGTTTAAACACCCAAATAAGGCCAAGAGATGTGGCCTTAGGCCTGTGTGAGGTAGAGAACTTGAACTTACCTAAAGTCAGAAGCCTTAAGTGATAGCACTAGAAGGATTCTTCCCACCAGCACAGGGAGTGACCTGAATGTATTTTTCTGCCTTGGGCTATGGGTGGATAAAAAGTCTTCTATGAGAAATTTAAAAACTAGGCTTGCCTGCACAAGCTGTGGGTGTGGACTATAATTTTCACTACATGCATTTTCACTACAAGACTTTCCTCTGGGGTATAAATTAATGTAAAACGGATCCTGGACCAGAGAAATTCCTAGAGCGCCAGCAAGAAACAAATGCAAAGTTCTCCATAGCAAGACTACCACAATTTCCAACTCCCCAGGAGGGAATAAAACCTGGTAAGGTAAGCTCACAATGAAAATTATAAACCACATGAGGAAATGATGGATCCTAAAATATCAAGATAGTGGGAAAATCCAGAGACTTTAAATAAAGATGTTTTAAATAATTAAAACAGCATGGAAGCCATAGGGAAAAGAACCCATTATGAACTAGAAGAGGCATATTTGAAAAAGATCCAAATAGAATTTCTAGAAACAAAACATCTGGATTAAACTTAGATAAAGCATTAATGAACAGAAAGACGTATTTTGGCAATTATTCAAAATGCAGCATGGAGGGGCGCCTGGGTGGCTCAGTCGTTTGAGCTTCCAACTCTTGGTTTTTGGCTTCCAACTCATTCCAACTGATGTGCTCAGTGGGGAGACTACTTGAGATTCCCTCTCCCTCTGCCCACTTCCTCTCCAGCTCACACTCTGTCTCAAATAAGTAAATCTTAAAAAACAAAACAAAAAACCCAAATGCAGCATGGAGAGAAAAAAACAGAATGATGTAGAGGCTGAGGCATAAAATGAGCAAAATCAGAAACAGGAAATAAAGGTAATGGTGATCAGATCACATTTAATTGAATCAATAATGAGTGAAAATTTACAAAAGCAGATGACAAAATGAACCTTAAGAAGCACAATGAGTACCAAGCAGGATAAATAAAAATACATCCACACAAAGACTTATCTTGGAAAAATTGCAAAATACCAAATATGAAGTAAAGAAGGACCTAGGAAGGAGCATTTATATGTAGAAAAGATTTCTCATCGGTAAAATGAAGGCAAGAAGATAATAAAAGGAATGTCTTCATAAAACTGAGTGAAAAAAAAAGTGCATCTTTAAAAATCCATTTAGACAAAGACTGGGTGGTGCCCATTCACAGAATGTTGCTGCATGAGATATTCTAAAGTAGGTCAGAAGGAAATTAAACCCAGAAGGACAGGGATCAAGAAGCAGTGAACCAGATGGCTATCTTGCCTGAGAGGTGAGGCTGGTGGACAAAAAGGGTTCTGGGCATAGGGAGAACCTCAGGTCAGGCTCCATCTCTCAGAGGAGAAGGTCTGAACATGCAGAGCACAAGGAGCTCAGTTATCTTCCAAAGGATATCCTCCTTCAATTTTCAGGAGGATTTTTAATTTTGAAAGGTCAACTTTTAAGTCTTGATGTGCAATAAACACTCATTTGCTGGAGGTCTCAGTGCTCAGCCTTCTGATCTCTTACTTCCCTTTGAGTTGTGTCTCTATGAGGAAGAGACCCCAAGTCACATTCTCTTCTCTGGGTCCTAGATCAGTAAGACTTTGGACAACAAACCAATGCTTACAACATTGTGCATCCTGTCTTGACTCTTTAGCATGCCTTGCCCATCTTAGTTGCCACTAATCTCTAGACCTTGGGTTCTTGGTATTTCACCTATTTGGTTGGACCATGCATTTGCCCATACCCAGCTCCCTGACCTTGACTCACTCCCACCTGGTTTCACTTTTTTCATGCTTAACTCCCCCACCCCCACTTTCTCTAGTCCTCTACCCCTCAAATCCACAATTTGATCCTGGTCCTTCCCATTTGTTGCCTGTTACTCTGGGGTACGCACTGGCATCCCAAATGGCTCAGCTACAGCATTCAATACTCCTTGCATATACATCCCCCTGCCATAAGTTCTCTCCTCATTCTCGTTGGTTTGGGGCAATCATATTCACATTTAGGGCACATCAGAATCCCATGGAGGGATTGTTAAAACAGATTAGTAGGCTACATCCTAGAGTTCCAGATTCAGTGCATCTGGAGTGGGGCCCAAAAATTTGCATTTTAACAAGTTCCCAGGTAATGCTGATGGCTGCTGGTCCAAGGGCCACTGGAAGTCCCTACTCTGCTGTCTTCCCAGTTCCCCCTTTTTTATGCTTCCTCAATATTTTGTTTATACTATTATTGCAGTATTATATTATATATTTAAAACATAACTTGTGGGAGTTATTTGCCAATACCTTCACCCAGGGAATAGTCCTTTATCTAGGTATATCCAGGTATTTTACAAGGATGAATCATCTCTTTTAATTTTTTTTCATCTCTTTTAATTTTTATTCAAATAATTTGCAACCTAATGTCTAGCTGCTGGGGCTATAGGCATAAGGAGAGGTAGAAATTTGGTCAAGGAAGCTGCCTAAAGGTCTCACAGATGATGTCACGTAATCGCAACTGAAAGCCTGATGAGAATGAACTCAATGGCCATGGTCTTGGCCATAGTGCTGTCCTGTCTCCACCTCCTTGTTATTTCATAAAACTCCATTGGGAAGGGCCACCATGTGACTAGTTATTGGCCACATGTACTGGCCACATGGGATGCTCCTGGGAAGATGTGGTCTTGTCAGGCATAGGGGTCAAGGTAAGGCATTGAGATGACGATTGGAATACTACCCCCCACTTTACCCAGAAGAGTGAACAGCTTGTGACCCCCAAGGATAAGATGTGACCAATCACACCCATTATCCATTAAACTCTCAGTGAGGAAGAATGTTGGGCTTCTCGGAAGATGATGTCTTTCTACTATACTGCATAATTTTGGTAGCCAGTGTATACCAGGAAGTGGTTTCTGCAATTGATAATGAAGAAACATTTATGCACTTTAATCACCCTGAGTCATTGTCTTTGGTGAAAACATCCCCCCTGGTGTCAGTTCCAAAGAATCTACTTCTGTACCTTCCTTGGCCTGGTTTTGTTAATAGTAAAGCACTATGAGGTCCAACTCTATCCACCAATGTACATAACTGCTAAATGATTTCTGACAGAATCAGGAAATAATTCTTGACTTGGAGCAAAGTAATTTCCATTTCCCCAGGAAAACTGCTGTATGTATCTTTCTCTTCATTTCTTTTCTCTTCTCTTCTTTTCTCTCTCTGTGTGTCTCCAACCAGCCAACCAACCAACTAACCAACCATCCCTTCCTTCCTTCCCTCCCTTCCTCCTTCCTCCCTTCCTCTCCTGTTATTATTAGCTTTCACCTGCATTTTTTTTTAAATTAGAGAATCTCTCTTGAGTTTCTTTTTATTAATTCAGCCTCACTTAACCTCTTATCAAAGGCAGGGGGAGAGTTACCTAATCAAATAGTGTTGATACAGACCATATGTTCAAGAAGTTGAGCTCTCTGGTTAGAGAAAGAATTAGATAAGGCTGGTCTTCATATCACTAGTTAACAGTTTAAGGAATAGCAAGAGTCTTGTCTCTCAGATTGCTAACACTTGACATCTCTTTAAGGCAGTGGTTCTAAACCCTACTTGCTTTGTAGAATGACATGAGCTGCTTTAAAAAAACATTAATGCCCAATACTTGCCCTCCTCTCCAAAATTCAGATTAAGTTAGTCTGGACTGGGACTTGGAAATCAGTATTTTAAAAAACAAATCAAAACACACAAACAAATAATAAAAAAAGTACTTTGGGTGATTACAACTACCTGAAGGTATTGGTCCATAAGAGTTCTTTTCTTATCCAAAACACTTGTGATAAATGAGACACTGACCTGAGGACTAATGAGTTTCATAGAAGCCAGGAAATGGTGTGGACCAGAATTGTTTAGCCCAGTGGTTCTCAATGTGGTCCCTGGACCAACAGCATCAGCATTGTCTGGGAACTTGTTAGAAATACAAATTCTTGGGCCTGACCCCAGAACTCTGGGAAGGGACCCAGCAATCCATATCTTAACAAGCCCTTTAGGGCATTCTGATACCCAGTGGAGTTCAAGAACCATTGTGTTGGAGCCTTATTACTCCTAGTGTGTTCCAATCTCGGCATCATGTCAGAGCCTGTTCAGAAGTACAGTAAGTCAGACCCTCCTCTAGACTTACCAAATGAGAACCAGCATTTTAACAGGACCCCTGATCAATTTTATATATTAAAGTTTGAGAAGCACTGTGTTAGAGGAAGTATATGTATTTTTAAAAATTCCACTGATCCCTTTTCAAGATGTATTTATGAAGGCAATGCTAGGTGTTAGGACAGATAAACACAGAAATCTGTGGCTTAACATAACGCAAATTTATTTCTTGTTCAACTTAAGGTCTAACCAGTGATGGAGGGGAACTATGTTCTACACAGTCAGGATGTGGAGATAACAGAGACTGCTGTTTTCAAACCAGGCTTCCAAAGTTACTCTGAATGTGTCAACATCCAGTAGAAAAGGGGGGAGGAGAGAGTGGAGGATCTCCTGGAGGTTTTCTTGGTCCTGGCCTGGAAGTGATGTGCATCATTTCCCCCCACATTACATCGGTCAGCACCCAGCCACAGCGTTCTGCCCAGATACAAGGCAGGGCTGCAAAATTTAATCCCAGGCCCAGGCTGCTACCCGGCCACACTTCCACCCCACACAAGGGAAGCATGGGTCTGTAGCAATGAGTTACCGGCCTTTGCCACATGATGGGTCCTGAAACTGACCACCTAGGAAGAGAAATGTGGGGCTGATCCCACTTACCCAAAATTGCTCTGGAGGGGAAAACCCTGTCCTTTAGAGTCACTTATTCATACTTTAGTATGGATTATAGACATATTCCCCTGGTTTTTAAGTTTAAGTCTCCTTGGATATTGGATTCCGAAACTAGTGACCATAGAGATTTAGGCCTAATGAAAATATAGGTAGAAGAGCCTGTAGGCTAGAAGAAAATGCAAAGAAAAGGGGAGACCTGGTTGACTAATTCATGTTCACT
Source organism: Mirounga leonina (assembly GCF_011800145.1). NCBI lineage: Eukaryota > Metazoa > Chordata > Mammalia > Carnivora > Phocidae > Mirounga > Mirounga leonina. Next base: position 17,328,054 of record NW_023270807.1, read on the forward strand.
GAAATTAGTGTTTACAAAGCACGTTCATGTTTATTATATTTTAGATGCAACAACCTTATTAACTCAGTGTTATTGTCTATAATTTTCATGAGTCCTGGAGAGGTTAAGAAACTTCCCTGGGGTTACAGAGCCAGTAGATCCAAGGCTTTCATGTTCAAAGTATATTTCTGTTGTGAAACATGACACACTCATGACAGACAGACTTGAAGGTGTCCTCCATCACCCCTGACTCTTGGCGTTTGCAAGCTTGTGTAAATCCCTCTCCTTGAGTGTGGGCAGTACTTGCAATTTACTGCTAACCAACAGAAAATAGCAAAGGTTGATGGGATTATGCTATGTTACATAGACTGTCTTGCTGGCAGACTTGCTGGAGAGTGTCTCTCCATTGCTGGCTTTGAAGAAGCAAGATTTTATGCATGCTGCAGACACAGGGAAATGGAATCTGCTAGTGAACGCGGGGAGCATGGATGGGGCCTTTTCCAGCTGAGTCTCTGGTGAGAACCCAGACCTGGCTGCCTTATATGCCTATGCAGAGGACACAGCTTCGCTGTGCCAAGACTCCTGAATCACAAAAACTATGAAGTAATAAATGTGTGGCTTTTTAAGCCACTACATTTGTGTTGTTCAACTTTCAACTGCTTTTGGTTGTATTTTCATGTACTTTAGGTGCACGTGGCTTTTGTATGGCCCAATGAACTGACCTGACAATTACTTCATCACCGATCCTATACATATGCAGTTGCATCTTCTGCATCCAGTTATTTGTAAAGTATACAGAATGATAGCTCAAGAATAGATAGCTCAATGGATTTTTCCAGTTGCTATATCTCTAATAACCCAGGTATCTGGCATTCCTTCAATAGGGGAAAAGGATGACTTGATATCCTTTGTTACAATTTCTTGGCTCAAATTTTCAACAATCACATGGAAATTACCGGAAGTATCTTCTGGGAGTAGATTCTGACTCCTAGATGCTCTTGTCCAGTTCATTTTGACTTCCTCAATCAGAAATATTCTCTCATTTGTAGCAGCTCATGTAGCAGCTGCATCTTTGTATTTATAAAATTCCATGAAATACTATGGGTCATTCCCTGTATGCTCTGTTATTATTTTAGAGCTTTGACAAGATCGTTTTGACTGAATAATTGAAGGCCTTTGCTCACATCTTCAGAGACTTTCCCTGCGTAAGGAGGTCATCACCTCTCCATCTTGGAGGCTGTGAAGAAACCATGAGGAAGGGCAAGACCATGGAGGACAAGGGGAGGGAAAACAAGGAAGGAGAGTTTGAGGCTCCAGCTAGAATCAGAGGAAAAGGGGCACAACCCTGCTTTAGATTCCTTTCCTCCAGCCTACTCTGGATATTTTGCTACATCTTGGAGGAAGACCAGGAGAAGGCTGAATGAAATTAATTATGCTCTTTTAAGATAGGACGCAGAGTCTTCTATTTTCTGCCATCCTTCAGCTTTAAGCTGAAGCCAATATGGAGATTGTACATATTTGTTTAAAAGTCTATAAAAATTTACATATTTTTTAACAGTCTATTTCCTTTGTTAAAAGCTTCCATTATGGGATTCCCCTAAAAAGTATCTACCTCAGCATACTCACAAGTAATTTTTTTCTGCATATAAAAATCAAAATGTAAATTTCACTGTTTTAAGTTACTGTAAATTTAATTAAAGGGGTGCTGTCTGAGCCAAGTGTGGCACTAAGATTAAGACCTGGGGTCTTGTCCTGGATTGTTTATTCATTCATTATTTCATTTGTCCAACTGCAGTTCACGGAGCACTTCCTATGTGTCACCTGCTACCAACAAGGCTTAGACCAGGGGTTTGGAAACTACGGTCCAGGGGCCAAATCCAGTCTGCTACCTTGCTTTTGTATATAAAGCTTTATTGGATCACAGTCATGCCAATTTGTTTACATATTGTTTGTGGCTGTCTTTTTCACTAGAGACCACAAGGGCCACAAAGCCAAAAACATTCACTGAATGGCTGTACAGAAAATGTTTGTGACCTCTGGCTTAGAGAATCAAAGATATTATCCCTGGCTTATTTTCTTGATCTGAATAATAAGGGTATAAATGTCTACCTTGTCTGACTTGTGACATTCTTCTGTGTGTAGAAAAGTGGTCTTTAAAATATGAAATAACAATAGCTATCACTTATTGGGAACTCATAGTGAGTCAGGTGTTTAGCTCAGCCCTTTACATGGGCCATCTCACTGAATCCTCAGAGGGTAGTCCCTATCATGGGTTCCATGTGACAAATGAGGAAAGCGGGACCTCAAGAGCTTGGTTGCCGTGGCTAGAGTGAAAGGGCCAGCAAGTGCAAAGCCTGGCTCCCAGCTCAGGAAGATCTGTTCTCAGGTCCCTTATCTGTCTGGTGAGGACCCAGTACCTCTCTCAGCAGGGCTGGAGTTCAGACGGGATGCCACGTGAGAGCTGGTGTGAAGATCTGGCACAGCGCTGGACAGTGACACGATAATACTAGATCGTTTTAGAAAAATCATCGTTAAGACTTATTTCACCAGAGCTCCCCAACAAATGTACTTAAGTGTATGCAAACAATTATTCACTTTGAGCATATTGATCTTTATGAGCGTTTAGTTCCAGTGATATAAAGAGGCTTAGAAAGCGTATGTAAATGGTGTTAACTCATTTACTGTTGGCTGTAGCGTTTGGATGTCACAAACTCAGTGACTTACCTCACCCTGTCCCATGCATCTAACCAAGTCTTGAAGGCTACGCACTTTCTGCAGAATGCTCAATGTTAAATGCTCCATTTTACAAGTTCTATACATCTTAAAATACCACTTACCTCTGTGGAGAAGGAAGTGGGTAGGTAAGTAACCACCCTAAACGATGAATCACTCCGTGTCTCAATGCTGTTCCGTTAATTTAAGTGACATTTTGACAATAGCATGCTGTCAGTCCAATGGTTTGACCTATACAACAACCTCTAATTATTACTAATTAAATAATTAATTATTCATAGAAGTGCATTCCATTAGCATAGTAGAGATGTGTTGGAATATGAGTTATATGTGGTTTATGAATCTTCAGAAAATAGATTCTTTAATAAATTAATAAAGGGGCTCTGGGGTTTCATTAAAAGGTGGCTGGAGGGTGTGCTTGCCTGTTTCCAAGGAGACCACAGGTGGTTCGTTGCTTTTTTTTTTAAGTTAAACTTGTTTGGGCTAGATGATTTTTTTTCACGCTTTTCTCACTGCTCTGTCCTCAGGCAGAGTACGGAACATTTTAATGAAACCCCTGTTGTCTTCATATCACTTTGATCCCCTTGTGTTCTCCCCAGTCTACACATTGGCCAGTCGGATGAAGGGTTTCAGATTTTCCCCCCAGTATTAAAAACTGTGGCATGCCCTCCATGAATAAACAACATTGCGGTGGAGACCCAGTGAAGAGTAAGGCAGAGCAAACAAAGAGATGAAGGAAAACGCATAAATTCAAATGACACGGACCTCATTTACCCACTTAATTACCCTGACTCCTGACTCTCTTAGCCACTGCGGTTATTTTTACAGTTAAGGCTGATTTAAAGAACTTCGAGAAAAATAGGCTCATCCATTTTCTTCCCCCTCAACAATCTCTTTGCCACATGGAGTTTCGCGTCTTCGTTATCTCATCGTAATAATGATCATGGTAATATTAATATCTTCCAGCACTGCTCCCTAAATAGTGATAAAAATAGTAATATTAATGTTTTCTAACATCCATTTTTGATGCTCTGAGGCGCATTATAAATTCTGTCTTTGTTTAAGCAGTGGGGAACCCACAAAATATCATTACAGTTATCATTAGAACTCAAGGGCACTCTCTGAATCTGAAACCTAAGTGGGGCGATGTCAGCAAGCATTCCAGGACCACGGATGGAACAAAAAAATGAATAAAATAGAATTTTTTATACCATTTCAACATTTGACCTATTTTGGAAGAGATTACTTTTTTTTTTCTTTTTTAATACCTGCTGATTATTCTCACAAAAGATAGAGGAACTTGTTTTTCTGAAACCAGCCACATTCAGCCCTTCAAAGTCACCAGGGCCCAACCCCCTGGATTTGATTTTTCTCCTACTCTCTTGCCCCTTCTTCTACAAACAGGAGGGGAAATGGGCCCCCACCCCTACCCCAGCCCCAGCAGCAGTGACCTGCTCTCTAGGAGCCACCCCACCCTCTCCCCGGGTGGTGTGTAGTTCAGGTGAGGGATGGCAGAGAGAAAAGGAAACCTCACAGGACTGAACCATGGAAGGCCAAAGGGGAAATGCAGAGTACGTTTTCATTACTAATGGGGCCTGCTAAGTGGAAAAAAAACTTTCCCTGGAAACCTGTAAAAGAAAACACCCTTCAGTAGCGGGCTTAATTTTCTGACATTTCCTTTTACCTTCATCTTCCCCACATGAAGAGCCAGCTTCAAGCTTTAGTCCGTCTCAACCACTCTGCTTATGGTCGTTAGTCACTGGGAGACCAGAGAGCTCCCTTCTGCACACATGGGGCCTGGCATTAGCCTATCCCGGCCTCAGTCCAACACTGTGTGGCTTTCTTCTTCTCCTTTCCCAGCTCCCTGGCTCTGATGGGATTTTAGTTTTCTTTCTTTCTTTCTTTCTTTCTTTCTTTCTTTCTTTCTTTCTTTCTTTCTTTCTTTCTTTTTCTTTCTTTCTTTCTTTCTCTCTCTCTCTCTCTCTCTCTCTTTCTTTCTTTCTTTCTTTTTCTTTCTTGCTTTTTAAAATTCTCTTCCTTCTCTTCTCAGCTCGAAGGTGTCTGCTAAATGGGCAGTTATATTTGGCTTTTTTTTTTTTTTTAACTCAGTAAAATATATAGATGGCACCGTTTATAAGTATCTGGACTGGAACATACAATCAAGAGAGGTAAAATAATATCAAGCCATTAAAGCTAATTACTAACACAAACGGATGTTTACTAATACTTATTATAGGAATACGAACCATTTTAGGAAAATATTATCAAGCCCATAGGCATCCAGGGCTCCACCCCTCTTTCTAAAAAATGAACTCAGGGAAGATTAAAGCCTTAATTAAACACATACTTTATTTCTGCATTTAGTTTTCACAAACGACATCTTTTTAATATAAAACTGACATTCTGGCATCACTTACATGCCCAGAAAAGTCAGATAATCAACAACAGTTTATAATAACATTGCACCAGAGTAATTAATAACGTCTGAAGTATAATGAAAAGAAATGTGTGTTCCCCAATAACACAATGAGGAGCTACTCATTTTCATGTGTGATATTTAGAAGGTTTGAAGCTCTGAAAATTAGAGAAAGAAATTAAGTATTTGAGGGCTTGTCATAACATTGCCCACTCTATCCATTTTGGTTTCTTATCTTTCATATATATATATATGAAATATATATATTATATATATATGATATGATATTCATAAATATATATTTATTTTATTTTATTTTTGTTTATTTTTTAACTAATCTCTACACCCAACATGGGGCCCGAACTCATGATCCTGAGATCAAGAGTTGTACCCTCCACTGACTGAGCCGGCCAGGTGCCCTGGTTTCCTATCTTTCTTAACTCTTGTTCTGCTTTCTCCCCTACCCCGTTTCACTAGATGAGATTTGGTCTTCAAATGTGCTGGCTTTCAAAAGTACACAGATCCTGTAGCAAATCTGAGCCATGTTAACATCAAGAGAAAAATGCTAGTGTTCTATGTTATAGTCTAATGCTTATTTATATTCTTACATATAGATAATTATCTATTAGCTCCAGCTTCATAAAAAGAAGGGACTAGGTGATCTCTTGAAATTCTTCCCAAGCTTCTGAGTCCATTTTGAACTTACCAGCCTGTGGCAAAGTCTGTGCAAGCCCATTGAGATACTGTTTTTCTATGAAAATCAAAGCAAGAGGTTAACACCTCAAAGGTCCAAAAACATGAAGTGAGTTTTTAGAGTCACTGTCTTTTTTTTATCTAAGGCAGTTACTAATATTAATTAGAATTCCTGATTATAGTCTTTTCATCCATTGATACATCCATTAAAACTTTACCAAGTGTTGGGAGAAAGTCAGCATTCTGAATCCGAATTTGTGGACTTAGAAAATGGTAGTGGAACTTAGAGATGAGAGCGTGGTATGGTTTAGAATGCTCTGTTGGGAAGCATGTTTAAAAACTTTGAAGGATCTTAACATTGGCCTTCAAATTTTGTCACCAACCTGCTCTTTAAAGCAGATTGCCCTCACTCTTCTCAAGGCTAGATATTCTGTATGCTGTCTTCTTGCCCCCATGTTGCTGCAAGCAAAGGGTTGATGGGAAACAGAGCTCCACTGTTCAGATTTTCCCTCCTGCATGGGTATGAATCTCTTGCCTACCTCAGCTTCTGCCCCCATCCCCTCCCCACTTTCTTTTTCTATCTCTTTACCACATACCCACATGCTCTTTGCTCTGCTAGAGCAAATCTGGAGAGTGGGGACTGTGTTGCATTTTATTTCTAAAATGTCCACATTTAACATATCGATGAACACGTAACAGTAAATTTTTGCTGTTGAATGAATGGGTCAAATCAAGCTGAATAAACAACATAGCACAGGAACATGTGGGTGCAACAGAGGGGGTTTTATGGGCTGTTAAGAAGATATTACTCTTGCCAAGGACAGACCCAGACAAAATTTTAAATCAAATGTGTTTTATTTCTGATCCCATTACCCTCATTTTTGTGTTCTATTCTTCTTTAAATTACTCCTTCACCCCCTCCCAGCTTCTAGGTGTTCTGTTTTCATAACTTGAGAATCTCTTCTGTTCTCATCCCTCATCTTCCCCTCCCATGACGGTGTTCCACTTTTCCTAAAATTACCTGACTTTTCCTTCCATGCAGTCATGCATGTCCTAGATCACATTCCTTCAGGAGCCTACTCCAAGGCATTTATACCTCTCTGAAAAAGATGTTTACTATTCTTGTAGTGAATCTTATTAATAACAGTAATAGTTTACATTTACACATTTATCGACATCTCTCTGTGGTGCTAATAACTAGTAAGTGTTAATGCACTAACTTTCTCAGAGGCGTTTGCCTTTTAATAGAGAGTATTACCTTTATGAAAATGAACTGTATAATAGTGCTGTTCCATACATAGCTGGGGAGATATGTTTTGACAGTTCCACTGTCTCTCAAATTTTACACATATTGGTTTTTTCTTGGCCCCTTCATTAGTGGCACCTAATATTTTTCAGGTACCTGTGTGATTGATCATCATTTCCTGAGTGAGGGAGAAGATCCTTGGACTGGATCCCAAGGAGGATCTGTATTGTGTTATTAGTTTCCTGTTGCTATCATGAGAATTATCACAAACTTAGTAGTTTAAAACAACACAACTTGATTATCTTACAGTTCTTTAGGTCAGAGGTTCAACAGAGTTGTCACCATGCTTAAGTCAAAGTGTCAACAGAGCTACATTGCTCTCTGAAGGCTCTAGGACTGGTACACATTCCCTCGCATTTTCCAGCATCTAGGGGCCACCTAGATTCCTTGGCTCATGGCCTCCTTCCTCAATGTATGCAATGTTACGTATCTATGACCTTTCTTCCATAGTTACATCTCCCTCTGAACACAGCCAGGAAATGTTCTCTGCTCTTTAAGGACTCATGTAGTTATATTGGGTCAATCCAGATAATCCCTGATACCTCCACATCTCAGCGTCCATATCCTTAATCGCATCTGCAAAGCCCCTTTTGCCATGTCAGGTAATATGTTCATAGATTCTGTGGATTAGAGCTAGACACATTTGGGGACCATTGCTCTGCCTACCATAATCATTATACTGATGAAATATTTCAGAAAGAGAATTTTGTCTAAAAAAAGTTCAGACGCATAGATACATATCATTAGGGTGGAAACAGGAAGAGATAGCACAAACAAGCTGCAGTGGAGGTTAATTTATTGCAGACTATTTGCAGAGATGAGAAGACGAGTAGAGATACCACAGCCCCTCATGGCCAAGTGAGAGCCGGGGAGCCATTACCAACCTTCAGTTGAATGGCAAGAGGAGTGAGTAGTTACCAGAACCTGCATAAAAGACAGCATGACAGACATTTTAGCTTTTGGTATATGCAGGTAGTCAGCCTGGGATGATTCAGCAGGAAGAGAATTTGGGGAACAAACACCTGAACACCACTCTCCTCCCATCCTCCCATCATCCTTCAGTCCCCTGCCAGTGCCATCCCAATCCACACCCCTGCCCCTACCTATTTTGGCTGAATGCAACCAGCAGAAGCCAGCAAAGGAGCCCACTGATGTAGTCTTTGGGCCACGAAGGACGGATAAGAGTGAAAAGTGGACTTGGAATGGCCAATGAAAAACAGGGAATCAGGTTGGAGTATCTAGGCACAACTGGAGAAGATGAGGATAACCAGAGGCAAAAACAAAATTCATATACAAATGGTAAAAATAAATCTTTGTATGCACTTATCCTAACATCAGTGACCATACTCACTTAAATCACATATGTCTCTGGTTCAGAGGGGAAAAACAGGTCCTCAAGAACCTAAAGTCATACCAGACGGTAATGGTGCTTGCTAAATATTGCACTGAAATCTGCATATTTCTTTGGCCCGGTGCAACCATTTCCCTAGTTTCCATCAGGTCCTAAGTTGAAGGGGCACTGGATGGGCATTAATATTTATTGAGTACCTTCTATGAGTTTGTCACTTTGTGTATATTATAATACAAAATGCTCACATAAACCCAAGGATGCTGTTATTATCCCCATTTTACTGATGATGAAATGAAGGCTTAGTGACATCCAGTCATCTACTTATGTGTTCATTCAGACAAGGACTGTTTACTGAGTGAATGCCTATGGATTGACAGGTACTCCAGGGAAGTTTTTGGATACAAAGTTAATTAAGCCACAGTCTCTGTTTCTGTTCTGTCTTAAGCAGAAAGAAACACTTTAACTGAAAATTTCTACAAAACATAGAACACAAGAAGGAAACATGTACTTGAAAGCCCACCTGGATCCTTCCTCTCCTCTGGCCTCATGCTCCCACCACATGGAGTATCAGCCCCCCAGCCCCTGCCTATGGCTCTCCTGGCCACGTCCATCTCTGGCAGCAAGACTGTCTTCCATGGACCCACACTGCCAAGTTAACCAGGAGAGCTCTAGGTAACTGAGAGTTAGAATCCAGTCAGACAGTAACCTATGATATTAGATGGGTTGTATTTCCTTTTTGTTTATTTATATCCTCTCTATGAGTGAAGGAAAAGGAAGGGAAGGTGCTATCCTTATATATCATATATAAGGATATATGATATCAATATCATTGGAATAGCACGTCAACACACACACACACACACACACACACACACGTGCACCCCTACACAGCCTGAGTCTAGCTTCAGGCTTCTAATCCTTCTCAGCTGAGTTACAGGCAGCCACTTCCAGTGGGTCAAAGTAGTCTGTGAAAAGCATTAAGACTAATGCAGAGTCATGGGATAGTTGGGGTGACACAGGTCAATGGACATAGGTCAATGCTAGGACTTTAACGTGGTCATGATGTGCTCATAAGGGTAGGATCTCTGGCTTTCAGTAAAATATCAAAGAACTTGTTGATATATCCATTGTCTTTGGGCCCTTCATTGCCTATTTGACTGCCTGAAAGACTGTGGGTGATCTAAGGATTTGACATCCTCTAAAGGTTTGATCATTTCAGGTTAATGATTAATCATCCAGCTTCAGCAGTTCTTAATAATGTTTTTCTCGTGGTGCCTGGGTCACTTGGTTGGGTAAGCATCTGACTCTTGATCTCAGCTCAAGTCTTGATCTCAGGGTGATGAGTTCAAGCCCCACATTGGGCTCTACACTGGACGTAGAGCCTACATAAAAATAATAATAATGTCTTTCTCCTCAGGCTCCTTGCTATGGTCACCTCTAGGCAAGGACACCTTTGAGAACCAAGACAACAGGAGGGTAGAATATAACCTACAAGCCCTCCTTAAGCCTTTGGAATGCAAAATCTCTACTTAGTTAAGGCTAAAAGTCAAGGCAAAAGAATAGGTCTAGGCCTGAATGTATCTCATAGCTTTGACTAGTCTGCAACTTGACTCCAAGACTTCTTCAGCCTTAGTGATCTGCCTCGAAATCCTATTTTCTAACTGTTACCAGATGAAGTCTGAGAGGACAATTTATTGCCAACTTCAGGGCTGACTTATGGAGGAGAATTACTGGTCCACCGGATGATCTAATATCTGAATCACAATTAGCATCAAGCCTTATGAACAGGAATTAGTTTCTTGCATATGATAATGCAGTGAGTTGTATGCCAAGATAAAGAGGTGGAAGATCCGCATGGTGTCTGTCAACTGACAGAATTTCTGAGGAGATTGGGGGCCAGACTCTATATGAGCTGGCACTCCCACGAGGGCTTCTGGGCGTATTCCTCCTCCAGTATATTTCAGTGAATTTATATCTCTAATTTCTCTAACTCTTGCTCTTTCTCTGTCTCTTTGGGCACTTCTAATGCTAGCCTTAGCTGGATATAGGAAATTGAATTATGTGCAAATATGAAAATGCAAATGAGAGGCATGGATATTTCTGGGCCTTTTGCCTCTGGCTCAGACCTACAAATGGGAAAAGATGGGATGTAAGCAAATTGGCTAGAATGTTCTAGTTTCCAACATGGCTTTGGTCATGTTAATGCTGATGAATCAGTAAGTACTGTTATTACCTCAGTCATATAATTGCTGTTTTTTTCTTCTCAAATATTTTTAGACTTGTTGAATCTCATTTGAAATATACCCTGAAAATACAATGGGTTTGCTAAAAGTTGCAAACTTATCACTGCCCATTTGAAGGAGAGATTAGACTAAATAAACATCACAGCAGTGCTTCTCCAGCTACTTTATCCTCATGGGGTATCTCCTTATCACAAAAAAAGTATGTTCTAGATATTCTTCCCTTTATGTTATATAATATACAAAAGATGAATATAATATAGGAAATATATATAACATGAAGGTACAAAGCGCTTATACCCATAAACATGTACATGTGTGAAGTCCACAACATGTATGTATTTAAATAATCTGTGTCACATGCCTGTATAGCACATGTGTGCATGTGCACACATTTGTGATGCTAACTCACACACATGTAAAATGCACGTGACAAGCATGGCATGTTTATGATATGTATATACTTATGCATTATAAGACATGTGTACATGGTGCACAAATATATACATGTATGTAACATGTTTATGTGAGTAGGTAAACATATAACACATGTAACAAATAACATACCAGACATGTGTAATATGCATAACTATATGGCATATAGATCTATAACATGTCATGTATGAATTTATACTATATGATTTATATATGACATATAAATATATGTAAAACATAAGACATATTTCAGAATATATATAACACACATAACAATTTAAAAGTATTTGTATAATATATGTATAAGTATGCTCTTTTTATTCTAAATTGAAAATTCATAAACATAAAATATGACTTCACATATAATTTAATATTTTTTTAAAGATTTTTATTTATTTTTTGACAGAGAGTCAGTAAGAGAGGGAACACAACCAGGGGGGGAGTGGGAGAGGGAGAAGCAGGCTTCCTGCCGAGCAGGGAGCCCGATGAGGGGCTCGATCCCAGGACCCTGGGATCATGACCTGAGCTAAAGGCAGACGCTTAATGACTAAGCCACCCAGGCACCCCTATAATTTAAATATTTAATAAAATGTCCTTTTTGAAGGAGAAATAGAAAGAAAGCAATTGATAATAAAATAATGGGTATTTCAGTTTGAAAAATCTTGGGCATGACTATACTAGAAGTTGTGATGATGAATTAGATTTTTTTTCCCCCTTAAAATGACTAACTCTGGATTAAGAGCTGTAAAAAGATCAGAAGCCATTCCAGTCAAGCTACACAGGAAAATGAAAGAGCAGATGTATAAGCAAAGACTAAACTAAAAACTAGCATTAGGCAACATAATGACAGACTAGATTTATTAGCATATTATGGCAGGAAGAAGGAAATAACCCTAACTGGTGTAGCAATAACATGCCAAACACATTACCAGATCTTTGTATATGTGGATGTCCAGTGGGATACAAAAAATGTCATGAGGGATGTAGGACAACTTTTTATTGTGTCAGACTGTCCACCCAATGCAGGGCTTTAACATCTTGGATCTCTCCCACTACATTCCGGTAGCACACCCAATCACTGGGGCAACCAAAATTACCCCTGCAAACTTCCAAAGCACAATCAGGGGCTGGACCTTTCTCATTGAGAGCCACTACTATGGGATTGGACTAAATATTGTTTTTATTCACGTCTTCGCTCTCCAATTAATGGATTTGAATGAGCAGTATTGTACTATTTAAAGCTTGTTGCTCTGAGATTCATCCTTTTTTTTTTCTATCCACATTTAAAGCAACTTTACAGACGTCAATATGTCGAGACTTTTTTAGCTTTCATTTCATATGTGTAATAATTTAGATGGGTTTAACACATTTGGTTTATTTGGTCCACTCAAGGCAATCTAAAAATATGTGAGCAGTACAGGGGGTTAGCCCTACTATCCATGAGATAGCCTGAGCAATGAGGACATGACTACAGTGGTATATATAGATCTTCTCGCACAGAAGGCAGCCTGAATAAGTAACATCCTTGTAGTATTCAATCTCATGACTGATGAGGTTCACCACGGCCTGATAAACATTTGTACTTAGGGAAAGTGCATTAAAAATATAAGAAAGATGACTTTCAAAGGGAAAAAGTCACTAAAGCATAATTCATAATCTCAGGGATGTCAGCAAAGAATAGTCTTTCAGCTTTGCTTGGTGATTTTGGGGTGAAATTCAGAGAATGATGGCGTCTGATTCACAGACCGTTTATTAGGATTCATTTGCTTTCTCTCAAGGTCATTGATCAGATGTTACCAAACTTCCAAAAAATGGGGCCTGGGGTGACCATCAATGTCTTCTTATGATAACTCTGGTTAAACAGCAGAAAGAGTGAATAAAGACTTCATGACCAGTACCTTTGTTTCCAGCCTGGGTGACAAGTTATGTTCAAATGCTTCAAGGTCATAGAGTAGACAGGTATGATTTGCATTTTGTTCTGAACAAAATCTTAAGCATTTATGGTACCATGTGTAAAAGGGAAAAACTCATGCTCAGAACCATTGCATGTCTTATCTGCTCGTGGAATATCTTAGGTGACAATGTATGGGGGAGATGCTGACCCTTCAGTTGACAGTGATTCTTTGATAATAACACCAAGCATTTATTGAACACTAATGATGTGCCAGCCACTCTTCTAAGTACTTCACCTCTGTTAACCCATTTAATTTTCCCAACAATCTTCCATGGTACTTGGCATTTATCATTCCCAAGTTATATATGAGAAACAGAGGCACACAGAGGTCGAGTAACTTCCTCAAGGTTACACATTAATGAATGATAGGGCTAATCTGAATCCATGTGGTCTGTTTCCAGGGTCTTCTGTTTTAATCAACATGCTCTCCTAACTCCTTAACTCATTCTTTCCTCTCCTTGAAATGTATCAGCTGTGTTCTAAGAATTCAAGAGAAAAATTTGGTGATTGGCCAATCTGGTGTTGATGCCTGATTGTAAAAAGATAATTGTAAGAATTGTCAAGAATTCTTATGTTCCACATTAGGAGAAGGAAGGGAAAAATGAAGGGGGGGAATCAGAGGGGGAGATGAGCCATGAGAGATTATGGACTCCGGGAAACAAACTGAGGGTTTCACAGAGGAGGATGGTGGGGGGATGGTTAGCCCAGTGATGGGTATTAAGGAGGGCACATATTGCATGGAGCACTGGGTGTTATATGCAAACAATGAATCATGGAACACTACATCAAAAACTAATGATGTACTTGTATGGTGACTAACATAACGTAACATAATAAAAATAAAATTGTCAAGAATCTACTCCTAAAAGGACTTCAAACTTTCTCATTAGCCTTTTAAAAAATCTTTTTTTTTTTAAGATCAGCTGATTGCCTATCTTACGAAATGTCTGCCTTGTGTAATGGCAGAGAAGTTCATTCTGATGCTGCCCAGGAAAACTAAAGCTAATTGGCATAGTATCTTTGTGCTAAAGACTACAGAAAATGTGTTCTTTTGGTCACCCAATCTGGTCTTCTGTTTGCATCACTTATCATCCTGCTTATTTGCCTGACTCCCAAAGATATTAGAAAGTATAAGCCTTGCACCCTAAATCTATCTTCCCTTTATGCCCCCCATCCTCCCCCTATAGGCAGCATTAACTATGGAGAGATTTCACAAGAGATTTTCCAAATGACTGGGCAGGTTGATACACTGGGCCTTTCCTTACTCAACCCGGCTCCTCCCCTCCTCCTCCTCCTGCTTCCCTCATGATGGAACACACCACACCCCTCATCTTTTTGATTGTGTGTACTTTTCATTGCTGCTAAAGGCTCTGAATGGGTCTCTTGTGTGGAAGGAGAGACAATGGTCCTCATTTAACGGGATTATTTACAATAGGAAAAAGAGCTTCAAAAAGAGAAAGCAGGAGAGACAGTTAAGCGAGAGGCCTGACCGTGAAGCCATTCTTTTATGAGGAGTCTGGCACCCTCTGCACCTTTTCCTGGCCATCTGCCAAGCTCTCCGCCACTTGAGAGTGGCCCCTGCATTTGGGTACAGTTTCTGTATGATGTTGCAGCAGCCAGGCTCTGTGGAGTGACTCATTTCCGCAACAAGAGTGCTCCGGTACATTAACAGCCCTGTCTGCTTTGATCAAGTGACACCAGGGCATCCGTTCCCATGGCCAACGTTTTCAGATGATTAGTCTTTTCCTGGGCATTCCGCCTGGAGGACAGAACTCTGGCCATAGATGAGAGGGCTGAGCCTGGCTCTGTAGGGCTGAATGTGTGCTGGACATGTGAAGAAGGGGCAGCGTAGGCCCAGGGAGGGCTCTTAGGAGAATTGGAGAACCCTGGCCCCTCCAGGCCAGTGGATTAGAAAAAGTTGCCTCCTCTCGATGGACATGGCCCTCCTTCCCCACGCTGGGGTTCACACTCTGCACAAACCCAGAGCTATGTGGGACAGCTTGAATAGGCCATGATACCTCTATCAGTCATTTGAGCTACAGCCAATGTGAGTGGTAATGGGATGTACTGGCAGGGGGCAAGGGATACACAGCCACACTGTGTTGGGAGTTTGAATCGTGGGTTTACCATTCGTGAGCTGTGCGGTTCTGTTATCCCGGACAAGATATTTAAATGTTGCATGTCTTGGTTTCCTGATCTGTGAAATGGTTATGTAGTAATAGCATCTATCAGTAGTCATTTTGAGGATTAAGTGAGAAAATTCATAGAACGCATGTGAAACAGTAACCAGTACAAATGAAGCTCTCAAGAAATTTTGGCTGATACTCTTTATGTATAGCAGAGTGCTAAAGGCACCTAGACCTCAACAAACACAGAAAATCACTAGTGTGCCCTCTAGGATTGCTAATCTCTTCCTTCTGTACATTTTCCCTTAGTCCCAAGAATTCTCCCCACTGTTGAGCAAAAAGCTATAATGGTAATAATGACTGACTTTTATTGTGCATTTATCATATTTCAGACCCTGTGTTTAGTAATTTGCATGTATGATATATGATATGATATTGTTTAATCATCCCAAGATCTTCCGAAAATAGATTCTTCCTTTAACCCCACTTTTTAGAGCCTCGGTTCACAGATGCTAAGCAACTTGTCCAAAGTTTAAAAGCCAGCAAGTAATTCCGGTGACATTTGGGAAAACCTCTTATCCCAGGACCCTAAGTACTCTCCCCACTGCTGAGATCTGCTTCAATCTGCATAAATTCATTGCCCCAATCTGTTTGTCCTTTCCCCTTTTCATGTCCTAAAAATGTATATATATTTTCATGTCCCTGCTGACTCCTTTCAGGAAGCAGAGATTGTGACATTATGGGCACTTGAGAGGTCATACAAATAGGTTGGTACAATTGCCTTATTTACAAGCAAAATAGAAGTGATAAACTTATAAATAAAAAAACATCCTGTCCATCTGCATAACTTAAAAATAAAGCACAATGCATGCATTGTCCCTCCCACGGGGTAACTTAGAGGATAGAAGAATCAGTCACATCCTCACCGATGCCAGCGAGGCTGCTGAAGGTGGGGTGGCCTCTGGGGGTCATCCCAGTGTCCTTGAAATCACAGCATCATCAGCTGCAACCAGTTTTATCTATTTTTTAAGTCTGGCTCTGTCCTGTGTACTGGCTAGCTTTTCGAATGATGCACTATTATTATTATTGTTATTATTATTATATTTAATGTAGATGGCTTTGCTAATAGACTAATTTTTTTCCTCATTCCTTTCTTGGACTATTGTTTCATTTGTCTCCTCCTTATTTTATTTATTCAATTTTCTTCAAATTGCACCGTTTGTTACTTGGCCTCAGGGAGCCCTGGCTATTAAAACTACACTAATAATTTTAATTGACTTAAAATGATGTAAGAACAGCACAGCTGCCAGGAAATACAGGGCCTCCAAATAGGTGCTCCAGCAGGAAGGAGACATTAAATAAAGCAACGTGCTTGCTTCATCTCTGAACCCCCAAATTCAGCAGGATGTTACCAAAGAAGTGATGTTCTCATCAGGAAGCCCATGTGGGTCCCATTAAGATGCAGCTATGCTTCTACTTCAGTACACATTATAATAGGAAATGTGAGTTTCCAGAACAAATCACTGGGGGTGGGAGGTGCCATGAGGTATTATTATTCACCCTACAGAAGTCTCTATTGAATAGGCCTTTAGCATATTTAAAATGTGATTAAAAGGACTCTTCATATACAATCATTCAAGCACGTATCTTGGTCAGAGCATGAGATGTGTCTATACTTATCCCTACCCCTGACCAGTCCTTTTCTAGCATCAGATCTAACAAAGAGATTTTTAAAAGAAAAAGAAAAGAAAGCAGAATTGGTTGGCCGGCATCTATTTCAGAAAAGTAGATTCTACGTGGGCCCTTGAGAAGCAGTGGAAAAGACAGTTGCCTTTCGAGTGGCATTGGGTGGGGGTCATAGCCTCTGTTTTCTCTTCTAAGAACATGAGAACATGAATAGCTGCTTCAGCTAGCTGTGTAAGTGGAAAGAGATGAGCGTGAGAGAGAATTCTGACAGTCACAACGCATGATGTAGTCTTGAGGAATTACACAGCAACGCTTTGGGGTAAGCCCCATAATATGTGTTAGTGTCAGCTCCCAGGAAGTGGAGTCCAGTGAAATAGTCACAGCGCACAGGTAATCCTAGCCATGAGGTGGTGGCGGCCCTTTGTGCCGCCTTAAGATCAGCCTACTAGAAATCCTAGAGATTATTTTACTGTAGAAAAAAACGGAGATCCAAAGAAAAGTAGTTACTTGCTGAAGGTCACTATCTAATTCTAGGCAGAGGCAATACTAGAACTCCTGTCTCTCAGGGACTCATCACGTGGTTTTCCCTGCACTTATCACCCTCACCGCTTACAAGTTGTGTGAAGATCCCACTCCTTCGCATTGCCCTCCCCCCCCATTCTATTGTAGTCAGGACTTATTTTCCACTGTTCTCCTTTAGAGGGTGTACTTCATTCACGTGCAGTGTCCCATGAATAGGGTAGTCATTTCATTCTGAATACTGGCTCAATGGCATTTTAGACTAGTAAGTAACAGGTACCTATATGCTTCTCAGAGATAACTGATATCATAGAAAGGCAATACCTTTGGATTTAGGTTTCAGTCCTGACTCTGCTACTACGTTCCAGTCTCAGCCATCGGGGAAAAGACCCACATTCTCCTTCCCAAAATCCTTTAGCAGGCAAATAGACCTCTCTTGCATCATACATTATCTCCATCAGGACTGCAGCTGAGAGTTATCAATTGTCGCATCTCTGATCATCAGCACAGTGCCTGAGTATCTAAAAGGTACTAAATAGAGAAAAAGCAAAAGAATGAATGGACTGACTCGGGAGCTATGGCCTGGTGGTCTGGGATTGAGGTGGGATATAAATCTTGGGAAGGTCATGGTGAATCACAGAGGCCTAGATCAGTCTAAATTAGCGGCTGAGGCTGGGGGACTGATCACACATGGCAACAGAGTAAGACAGACTGGGGAATCACAATCAGGCATGATGACCAAATACAGACACTGGAGGATGGGGACAAGAGATTCCATCAACTCCTCTCCATACTTTTAATTTGTGTGAAATTTTCCATAGTAAAACATTTTCAAACAAGGTTTGGTTTGGTTTTGTATCTGAGAAACTAGGCTTACAGAGAGATTAGAGTCAGAGTAGCAAACCGTGCTGAATTTGGGGGTTGCTCTATGCTGTGGCAGCACCAGGGAGAGCTCCCTGTAGCTGCTGGTGCTTCTCTAGAAGCTAGCCATGGAAAGAGACATGCTGGTATTTGGAGGACCCTTGAGGATTCCCCCATTGACTCTTGTGCCTGTGAACATAGTCTTCATTGTATTAGAAGGCTCAGGCTTTTTAGGCTGAGTCCTGCTCTTCCACTCCAGTGCTTTTGTCTCATTTCCATCCCCTATAGTTTTGTATCCATTGGGTGTGACAGCCATAGAACCTCTGGGCAGGCTAGGGGCTCAAGGTTAGAAGTTTGGCTTCTCCTGGGTTGGATGAGGAATTTTGCAGAATCTTCTTCACTCAACTCTTTCTCCCAAGGGCCCTTCCTAGGATGTTAAGAACTGAGCTCTTGGTTAGAGCCGTAACAACTGGCTGCTGATACATGACTTTAGGAAGATGACTCTGCCTCTGTGGTCCCCAACTCATTATTTTAAAAATAAATTATCTGAACCTGATCTGAAATTTCAGAGGCATGTCTCTACTTCTCCCTGTGCCAATGGCAGACTCAGCTAATCAATCTTGCTATTTTTTGTTGCTAAGTGCAGATTTTATTTGAAAATTTTTCTCAAGAACAGTGTGACAATCAGTAACATTTGTCACCTCTATCACATAATTTTGAATTTCTCTTAAATGAGTATGGTAAAATATGAAGTGTAAAAATTCTGGCTTCTTACATTTTACAGATTTGCCTTTGGTCACGAAATCAGGGGAAATTAGACTATTTTTTAATATAACTTCAAGCTTGAACCGATTATATCTGGTTTTCTACATCCATAATTGAAAGCATGCCATGCAGTCTGTCAAAATTATCTATTCATTCATACATTCGTTAAATGAATATGGAGTCACTGTGCCATGCATTGTATCCTCCCATTTGCTAGGTACATTAAAAGCTGAATTAGACAAACACCTTGCTCTTTTGGAGCTGTCAGTCTAGCAGGGGTTATAAGGGATATTATATGAGGCAGGGTGTGATAGATGAAACAGTTGAGGCACAGATGAAATGTAAGTTTAGGAAAAAAAGAAAATATTTCTCATGGGTGTCAAGTATGGAAAAAAAATAGACATTAAGAAATCTATTAGAAGCCTCTTTGCCTGGCTGACCTAAGAACTGGCTTTCGCACATGACGACCAGGAGTCCACCATTAGTCAAGGAGAGTGATTTGATGGTCTACACCAAGCCTGGATATGTACTACCAACTTTCCTCCTGTTTCCCATAAACTCAAAGGGACAAAGCTATGTGAATGACCTGTTGTGCAAGGTTACTTGCTACAGCTTGAATTTTATGGGAGTTGGCATTAGATTACAGAGTAAGCCATATAGCTAAGAAGCAGTGAAATGTGGTACATTTGTCTTGGCCTCTAATAGACATGCACCAATGGAAGTGGTGGGCATTTCAAGGCGGGGCACTGGGTGTTTGTGTTCTTTCCGCAAATGAAAGGATTAATGCCAGATTCAGTCTGACACTTCTCTAGTACACATTAAAACTTCTATCACTGTGGCATGTAAGAAACTTGACACCAGCTTTATCCTTTCAATGAAGACACATGCATACAGAGAAATATGATGTATTTTCCTAATCAGCCACTTGCATTTCATAGGAAATCTTGGACCAGAAAGCACAATCCTCAATCTTCCAAACTATCACAAAGTCATAATTTCTACTATTAATTAGTTTTGTCTTTCCGTTAACTTAATTCATCCACCACCCTCCACCACCAACTGACCCAAATCTTTCAGACTTTGTAGAAAACCTTGTTCAACAATTATTGATCAAGCCACATTGTAAAATAACATAATACTCACAAGCATTACAAGCATTGTGCCAGAGCAAAATCTGTTATTTTGGCTTGTGCTATCTTTCCCCACATACAAAGTGTCAATTACAGGGGTGTTTCATAACACTACAACATAACACTACAGGGCCCATAATAGTGCTATTAACAGGGTGATGAATGGCTGTGCTAAACTGAAGGTTACTTGGGGACTATTTAAAATTGCTTTCTGTATGCAGTGAACAAGTTAAGACTTAACTAGCTTGCTAGCAGACTGTTTCTGTTTTCATTTTCTTTAAAAAAGTGGAAAAGCCCCATGTTAGCAATGTTTTTGAAGAGATATAATTTCTTGAAAGGTAGTATCAATCTCTCCCCTTTAAAGTAAAAGCTTGTCTTGCCAATGACAGCTCTATGTGTTGGAGATGGATATCACATCCAATTTCTGTACACCTATGAAAGACACCTCCAAACACACACAAACACACACACACGCACACACACAAAAGATATAATTTCACAAATGTAGATGTATCTACATAGATATGAAAAAGAGAGAATTTACAATTTTAAGAATACACGGATAGATGCCTCTCATCAGGGATAGCATAGAATTCTATAGATTGCAGCTGGTGCCTATTTTCTGCACCTGCAACCCACAGACTGAGCAAGAAAAAAAATTAACAAGAGGAGGAGGAGTGGGTGTGGCAGAAAAGAAGTGTAAAAATGCCTGATTTCATGCCTGTGCTCTAAGTAACTCCAGTTTCAGGTTCTTTTCTTAACATATTAGACAATGGTGACATTTCTGGAAAAGCACATACATCTGGGCCTCAACTAATAAAATTACTGTGTGTAAAAGGAAGAGGCCAGTGTGTTCTTAGCCCCTTGACATTTTCTCCCAATGTCCTAAATCCCCACTGTTCTCTTTTTTACTTTGCGGCAGTGTAAATTGATCCAAGCCAGTAAGTACTTACTGAATGTGTACTATGTGTCAGGTGTTGGACTTGGCAATAATATTCGAGAAATTAACAAGATGACATCTATGCTTCCAAGGAGCTCAGCTGGATGAGGAGACAAGACTTACCTCACTGGAGCGGCAGTTAATAATGGAGACCTAATCCAGAAGGGCTGGGAAATGGGAAGTGGAGATGGTGGTTAGTGTCAGTCTTTCCAGACAGGCAGATATATGAAATAAGTGTTCAGGGATGAGAGGTACTTAGCTGGAGGAACAGAGGAGGAAAGAGCATTCCAGAAAGGTAGAAGGTAGGGAGAGAATCTAGTTTTCAAAGGGATGTGTAAGTAGTCTAGTGAGGCTGTAATGTAGATTTTAAAGTAACAGATGCCAAATAATGAGCAGAGAGAGGAATATGGGATTGATAAATAAATTAATTAATTAATTAATTTGAAAGGTAGTGAAATGCTACCTTACCTATCTTCTCTCTTTACGCCCTCTGTCCTTAGTTTCCTAAAGACCATATTGGATTGGAAAAAGAGAAGGGCAGAAAAATATTTTGTTTTATTTTGGGTAGCATAACGGAAACAAAGAAAGCCACAGGCTGCTAGAGATGACTCCTGAATAGATGAGAGGTATAAAGGTAAGTTAAGAAATATGACTCTCGGGGTGCCTAGGTGGCTCAGTCGGTGAAGCATCTGCCTTCGGCTCAGGTCATGATCCCAGGGTCCTGGGATCAAGCCCTGCATCAGGCTCCTTGCTCTGTGGGAAGCCTGCTTCTCCCTCTCCCTCTGCCGTTCCCCCTGCTTGTGTTCCCTCTCTCTCTCTGTCAAATAAATAAATAAAATCTTAAAAAAAAAAAGAAATATGACTCTCTTCCTTCTAGATTATATTTCATGTGAATAATCAAAGGTCAAATTGAAGGTTGAATGAATTATACATAAGGCTCGCATAATTTTAAAGGATATTTAGGTTATTGCTAATTATAATCAATTAAAAAGAAAAATTGAGCATGGCCTACACCTTTATTCATACAGTCAACAAATATGTATTGAATATCACTATGTGCCAGATACTCTTCTGGGGATATGGAAGTGGGTAAGACAGGTAAGGCCACAGTCTTACCTGTGATCACAGGTAAGATCACAGTCTGGTGCCTGACACCCAAAACTAAACAGACCAATGGACAAGGTAGTTTCAGAGAGTGATGACATGGTGATCAGTCAGTGGATCACAGTGTGTGATCAGTTAAAGGGGATGGCTAAGAGATGCCCTCTCTGAAGAGACATTTGCACAGAAACTTGAATGAAGTGAAGGAATGGGATGTATATAGATCTGGGGGCAGGTAAGGCTGTGCGGTGGGAGTGAGCCTGGATTGTTGGAAGAAAAACAAGAAAGTCGGCATGGCTATAGCAAAGTGAGCAAGGAAAAGGGTAAGGAAAGGAGGTCAGAGAAGTTGGAATGGAGCAAACCATATAGGGCTTTGCAGACTGTGAGAAGTGTGATTTTTATTCTCAGTATAATGGAAGCATTGGTTACTTTTAAATGGATGGGTGACATGATCTCATTTTTATGTTCCCTTTGAGATCAAAATTTGTGGCCACATCAATGTGCATAGAATTCACACCCATAATGAAGGATCTACAGACTGTATTTAGCATGCTCAAGACAGAAACAGTGCCTTTGTGGGAGTTTCAAAGATGACTAGTATCAATTCCTTTCCTCTCTACATGCACCTGCTGCTTTGTGTCCAGATAGAGTCCTCTTTTCCCTCCTCCTTGAATTTAGGCTGGACTTAGTAACTTGCTTGAGCAATACAGTGTGGCAGAGATGATGATTTGGTACTTCAGATGCTAGGTCATTAGATTTCTTAGTTTTCCCCTGAATCTCTTGGAATGCTGCTTCTTGGAACGCTCCCTCTAAAATCCCAGCCACCACCCAATATGAAACCAAAGCTACATAGAGAAGCCATGTGTGGAGCATCCCCACTGACAGCTGCCAACCAGAAGGAAGCCACCCTGGACAACCAGTTGGGTCAAGACTTGAGGTAACTGAAGTCCCAGCCAACATCCAACTGCAATTTCAGGAGAGTCCCTAAATAAGAGTCTTGATGCGTGCTGTCAGTTTATGGAAGTGTGGTACATAACAAATTCTTATAAGCCACAAAGTTTTGGGAGGCTTACAATGCAGAGTAGTCAACCACAACAGTCTCTTTTGGCAAAATGTTTACTATCTATTACAACCATTTTCCTGGTGCCAAGTTAGGTGTATTAGGGATCACTGATCACTCACTTACTGTTGTTTTTTTTCTTTGCTTTTTCCTAATTTCAGGTTCCTTCCTTCCTTCCTTTCTCCCTTCCTTCCTCCCTCACTCTCTTTTCTTTTCTTTTGTTTTCTTTCATTTTTGTTCTTGTTTTTGCAAAATAGAAGCAGGCACAGTCCCTGACGTAAACTTGGCTCAAATTCAAGACTAAGTCACCCCATACAGTTCTGGATGTTCCAGAACTGAGCTCAGTGAGCTCTCCTAAGAGCCATGAAGGATGCCTGATCAAGCATTATCTTCTACAGCTGTCTCTGTCAATGCTTCCCCTCCTTTTTGCAGTTTTCAGGCATTTTCATTTTAGTATTTTATTGTTATTGTTAGTTAAGAAAATGAGTTTCATCTTATCAGCAGACAGTTGGTGACTGCTTTCTTAGGTCACCATGATTCTGTAGATATGTACTTTACGTCCAGTTTAGTTAGCTATTCATGACTATAAAACATGGTACAGTTCATTGATTAAATGATCATTGCAGAGTGAGGGCCCTTCCTCTTAAAAAGCCAAGATGACCTAAATTTAATTATCTCATTTGTTATGTACATATTAATTTTGGCAATAGTGCATATTCAATATTAGTACATTTCTTACTGCTTAAGTATCTGGTAGCAAAACCTGTGGTTCTCTAATCTTATTCTGAATGAACAAGGCAATAAGTTTATAGATAAGTATGGCTATGAATGTAGCTCTTTCCACATCCATACACATGAATAAAGACAGGATTATGTAGAACAGAACAAAAATAAAATAAAACCCCTGACTTCACATAACATTAAAATCTTTTTAGAGCAGGGGAAAAAAAACAGAACGGATGTCCTGTGGAAGCTTCATGCCCATCAATTCAAGGAGGTGAAAGGCTGAAGCCAATATCAAATTATGGAAAACATTTTGACTTGGAATTACAGTGACTTAGTTTAAGTAAACAATTAGCACCAGATGTCTGTTGGCACAAAAACCAATATGGAAGTCAGTCCTAAGAAATTATTTTCCATGATCTTTTTAATCTTATACAAAGTAACTCTTCATTATCTAACTAGGTTTTTTTTTTTTTTTAAGGCTCTAAATAGCTATCAATTAACTTTCTATTTCCTGTTATAAAATGTGAACATTATGTTACTCTTGAGTCACCCATAGACTCAAGGGGAAAAATCACTTCGGTCATATGACCTCCTTTACATGGGGCATAAATGTAGCCTTTATATATTACTAATCATAACCACAATGGAACTAATAATATTCTGATACCAAGTTAAATTGAGGAATTAGAAGAGTGCTTTTTAAGTCTTTGGAAATCTGAGTATAATCAAGAAATTACTAAGAGAAAGTCTTCTCTCAAGGGCCTGGTTTTGGCAGAACCGGGTCTGTGGAAGGGGCCTTCTGTGCTTGATAACACTCTGGTGTTGTTTCATACGTTACTCTTGGAAAATATTGAAGTTTCTTTTGAATTATTTTTCCTAATGATGGAAAACAGCTGAAATTAATGAATGTTGTAAATTTAAATAGCATCACACCATTAGTCATAAATATCTCAATAATAAAGAAGCATATTACCATTAACATTTAAAATGATCAACAGGCTGCTCAGGCTACATTTTTCTTACTGGACAAATTTATCAATTTGAGGTTGGCTCCTATCATTGTGCCTTGTCGATCCATTTCATTTGGCTGCAAGATACACCGACATATTTTGTTTTGAATAACTGCTACTTTTTACACAGTGATCTATTTGGGAAGGAGGTGGCCAGAGGGAGGTATGAGGGAATAGAGTTAACCTAATTACAATATAATGGGTTTTTTTTTCCTTTTAGTAATTTATACAGGATGTCTTGAGATGTCTCTTTTTGTAAATGTAATGTCGTAAATGTAAAGAAAATGTAGGCTTTTTTCTTTATCAGGACAAAGTAAATGAGGATGCTAATTGATTTCAAACAAAATTATTTGGGTTAATTTTCCTTTTTGATGTTTGAAGGAATAGTATTCCTCTTCACACACAAATGGTACAAATCTGATATCTGTTAAGACTCTTTTGGTCAGGCTATCCAAGTTTTACAAAGAAGGCTGGGTCCTAGGAGCCCTTGCAGAAAACTCAGGGACTAGTGTTTCCCTGAGGCTGTGACCATTGTGAGTTTCTCTGCCTGCATTTCCTTTCCTCGACTTGACCCCTTGGGGAAGAACATCCTTCCCCTCTGTCAGCATCTGCTCAGGAGCAACTGCCTGTGTGAAACCTTCCCTGATACGCTAAGGTTTTCAGCTCCCAAAGTCCCTGTAGCCTATCTCTAATACTGTGCTCATCTGATAGTATTTACATACCTTTATCAAATGCCATTGCATTCTCTGACCAAAAACAGAAGAAAAAGAAGAAGAAAAGACCACGGCTTTCCTGACGTGGAGATCATATCCTACTCCTCATGGTGATCCATGGGTTTGGCACCTAGTACCTCATATATATAGACAATAGTACTGGCTGGTGCAAAGCCAAAGGGCTGTCCCTAAATTGATGCCATTTTAGAAGCAGGGTCCTCTTTCAAACATTACAGTAATGCCAAGAAAATACTGAAGTGTCTTATCTTTTAAACCAATACTTGATTTGGTTCTCTTGTCTGTAGTGGTTAACCTTGGTCCATGAGATTAAATGGTTTTAGTGCCTGTGAGATGCATGAGTTTCCTAAAAGGGTGAGTCATTCCTCCCTCACGTTGTGGGAACAGAATAGTCCCAAACAGGTAAATAGTAATTCTACTTCTTTGATTACAGATGCATGTAGGCTTGCGTAATTATTTAAAATAAGGAATGGTATCGATAAGGTGTTCTTTCGTGTGTGGTAAGGTGGCTGAAAACTTGCTAAAAACACAAATTCTGATTAATCAGATCTTGGATGGAGCTCTGGCATGTACATTTGCTTTTCAATTGAAGTATAGTTGACAATGTTCCATCAGTTTCAGGTGTACAGCATGGTGATCCGATAACTCCATCCATTATGCTGTGCTCACCACTCTTGTCACCATACGACATTATTTCAGGACTATTCACTGTATTCCCTATGCTGTGCCTTCCATCCCTGTGACCTACTCATTCCATAATTCAAGCTTTGGCACCTGCATTTGCAACAAGTTTGAAGAGACACTGCTGTAGATGTAGAGATCACTTTCTTAAGAACCAATTTTCATTGGGGCATTTGGCTGGCTCAGTCGGTAGAGCATGTGACTCTTGATCTCAGGGTTGTGAGTTCGAGCCCATGTTGGGTGTAGAGATTACTTAAAAATAAAAAATCTTAAAAAAAAGAACCAACTGATGATGTACTATATATGTTACTGTTATGTAACATAACATAATAAAATAAAATTAAAAAAAAAGAAAGAACAATATTGAAGAAAGCCACACACAAAAAAAAGAACCAGTGTTCACATATGTTTCTATGTATGTCTACATGCAGTCTTTTTTCTCTTTCACTTAGAATATAGCATCACATGCCTGGCCTTCTGCTTTTTTGACTTTGTTGCACTGAGTTTAATGTTCTGCCTTCATGGTGCTGTCAGGGCAGGCTGGACAGAATCTCATTCTTGTTTTCAGTTTCTAAGAGGCTAGGAGCAAGGGTGGAATCTGAGGTGGCTAACAGGGCACATAGGGCTTCACTTCTCTCAGTTGTTGTGTGGCTATTTCTGATTTTTAATATCTGCACATACCAACAGGGCAAATAAAAGCAAGCCTTTGGGAGTCAACACACACCTCTGCCCATCGTCATCAAATGCTCCCGCCTCAGTCAACTGCTAGGGCTGTTGATCCAACATCAATCCACTGGTGTCCGTCTATCACTGCCCTGCTCAAAGGCTGGCCGTGGCTCTACCTACCTCTAGGAGTGAGTTTAACCCTGAACCTGACTTACAGGCTCCTCATGAGCTGGCTCCTATCTCCCTTTCCAGCCTCCTCTGTATTATCTACCTCAGATACATGACTCTAGCTGATGGGACTACTCGAAGTTTCCCTAAAGTTGTAATAGGCTCTTTCACAATTTCCATGTACATGTCACCTTCTGCCTAGAAGACCTTCACATCTTTGACCTTCTGGTTAATGCCTACTCCATCTTCAATGCCCAACTCAGCTATCACTTCTGATGGGAAACCTAAAGTGACAAAGCCAACTAGTCTGATGTATTTTATTTCTGTTTTCATATACTCATCAGACGTTCATGAAAAAAACACTAGCTACCTCAAGTATATTGAGGTTAATGAGCATAAATACTCATTTAATATTTTTATCATTTCACAAAACTATGAGGCATTTTCCCATTTTATTTTATTTTATTTTATTTAAAGATTTTATTTATTTGACAGAGAGAGCACAAGTGGAGGGAGAGAGAGGGAGAAGCAGGCTCCCCGCTGAGCAGGGACCCCGATGTGGGACTCGATCACAGGACCCTGGGATCATGACCCAGGCCAAAGGCAACTGCTTAACTGACTGAGCCACCCAGGTGCCCCTCCCATTTTATTTTTTTTTAAGATTTTTCTTTATTTATTTGACAGGCAAAGAGCATGAGCAGGGGGAGCGGCCGGCAGTGGGAGAGGGAAAAGCAGGCTTCCTCCTGAGCAGGGAGCTCAATGTAGGGCTCGATCCCAGGACCTTGGGATCATGACCTGAGCCAAAGGCAGACATTTAACCTACTGAGCCACCCAGGAGCCCTGCACTGTCCCATTTTACAGTTGAGAGAACCAAGGCCCTGAGAGGGGCAGTAACTTGCCCAAATTCACTCCATTAGTAACTGGAAGAGTTAGGGGGCAAACTGATATATCCTCTCTCTCATTGCATGCTCTGAGCCATTACACCATAACCAAATGACCTTTTACATGTGCCCCTTCTCTAGTAGATTAGGAATTCCTTGAACACAGGAGCCATGTCTAAGTTTTCCGTGGATTCTACTTTGCTAGCAAACTGCCCAGTCCACAGTAGATATTCAACTAACATGTGATTGGGTAAGTCCTTTCCTGAGATGACATGCCTTTGCCTTGACAAGGGTTTCAGGAATAGTGGAAGCCACAGAAAAGATCTACCTAATTGAACCGTTCAACCAGAGCCCATTAAAACCACCCAGTTATAGCCTGTAGGAGCTACCTAGCGGCTTTTGCTTTCTACATTAAGCTAGAAATTAGTAAAATGCAATAAAATGCCGTGATGATTTATTTCAGTTAACTTCTAGAGACAGAGATGTGAGTTAGGGATGACTAGTTCTTTCAGTCTCCTGTAGCTATTTCGGGATTTCTTTGTGGTAAGGGACATTAGTTTCAACTCATGTAGTGTGGGGCAGTGATGGGCCCAGTGATCAAAGTGCCCAAGGTGCTTTGTGCTCAGAGGCCTCTGACTATCTCTCCTTCCTGTCAGTGTTCCCAGATAGCGCAGGCCAGCTCAACTGTGGAACAATTTTGAGCACGTGCCTAATCTTGAAGGTGTTTTATTAGTTGTCCCACAACCTGACCAATGTCAACCTTAGCCAAGCACAAACTCTATGCTTTGGGGTCAGGTAGACCTGGGTTTAAGTCGCAGCTTTACTTTTTTAATCATAAATGACTTCAGACAATGTGCTTGGCTCTCTAAGCTGTAGTTTCTTCCTCTTTAAAATGGGATTAATAAGAGTATCCACCGAATAGGGTCATGACGAGGATTCAGTGGCAAAATGTGTATCAAGCATTACCATCACGTATCTCATGAAGCTGGGTCCAGGAAACAAGTTCCGGTCCTCTGATTCCAGAGCCTGAACTCCTAGCCATTGGCTTCTCAATGGCATGCTCCATTTGCTCAGATATTCCCTTTCTTCACTCGTCTGTCCTTTCACTGCTGCTAGCCAGTGGGAAAGAGTACAGGAGGAGTGCCAGGGAAGTGTTCTATGGGGCGGGTCCCAAAGTGACACATGTCCCCTCCATGCCCCATTGTGTAGTTAGAACCGAAAAACTAATGGTGAGGCCAGGTAAAGAAGAGAGGAGAATGTGGACCTTTCTGAGCTAGCAGCAACTTTCTGCCACATCTAGGGAAGAAAGTCAAAACTCCTATTAACTTTAAATTTCTCTAGTACGAGGGCAGTGTTCCTTTCCAGTCCTTTCTTGAACCATTGCTATAATTTCCTACCACACTGCCTCTACCATACCAGACTGTCCATTCTGCCTAAAGGCTCAAAATCACTTCCTTTCACATCAAAACCCTTTAAGGCAAGGCACAATATCACCTCTTTTCCTCGCTTTCTCCCACCCTTCCTCTCAGAAGATAGGACAGAGGTGACAGCAAACTCTTTCGCCTTTAGATCAATGAGATCAATTCACAGAAGGCTGACACAGGAAGAGGCCCCAATAATGCTTGGCCCAAAGTTTTCTTTGTATGGGAGCAGAAGGTAAGATCTAGGGAAAGGAAGGGATTGCTCAGGGCTGAAAGCTAGTCTGTCAGATTCCATCCCTTTCTCTATCCAATACCTCACGGTACCTTCTCTTGGTGAGAAGCCAGCCCCATGGGGCAGTTTTATTCATCAATATTTTTTAAAAATGTCTCCAATTAACCCAAAGTGCATATTAAAAGCAATACAGTTTTAGAACTTAATAAAAATAATGCCAATGAAATCTTTCGTGTATGGACTGACAGATTAAAAACATTTTTTCCTAGTCCTGCTTCAGAATCCTGTAAGGTTTGAAAATCACTTACTTTTTCCTAGTGATTGCTCAAATTTCAGCACATATATATATGTGTGTGTGTGTGTGTGTGTGTGTATATATATATAAGCTCTTGGCAATTAAGTCTAGTGATAATTGTTTTTGTGCATTAGTCATAATCACTTTTTAAGCAGCAAAGCCTATTACTGTTACAGAGTGAGTTTCAGATGCCCTGCAGATTTGAGTAATTTTGGGTAATGCAGCTGTGTGTGGTAAAAAGATTTTACAACGCCTATAAAATGTTGCCTCATGACATGTTCAGCAGTGAATCTGTGGCACCATATAGCAATTTCAGTGCTTTTCATTAAATACCAGATACCATTTACATTGCGCAGTTTTTAAACAAGAGCCATCCTCCAAGATCAGAAGGGTCTGCGAATTGCAAGGCATGTGGGAGTCCTGGTATAGGTGGAAGGGTCTTAGACATCTCTTTGGAAACAAACACAAAACAACAAGCAAACAAACAAAAAACATCGCACAGGAGGGAATTGCATTTGATCTACCTTGGCCTTCCCTGCATTTAAGAGTGTTTGGACCTCTACCTGCTCCTCTCGTCTTCCCACAAAAAAAAAATGAGAAGGTCTGACTTGCAGCCGTTTGCCTGAAAATACGGTTTCCCGTGAAAACAGAAAAAGATAAGAAAACCACAGTGTGGTTTTATTTTATTCATTTATTTTTTTTTTAAGATTTTATTTATTTATTTGAGAGAGAGAGAATGAGAGCGAGCACATGAGAGGGGGGAGGGTCAGAGGGAGAAGCAGACTCCCCACCGATCAGGGAGCCCGATGCGGGACTCGATCCCGGGACTCCAGGATCATGACCTGAGCCGAAGGCAGTCGCTTAACCAACTGAGCCACCCATGCGCCCCCACAGTGTGGTTTTATATTGTGGGTTATGTTTCTTGTTACTTGGAGTCATTGCTCTTCAAAAGAGAGAGGAGGGGGCTTCAAAAGCCTCTTTTTTGAGGGGGGCTTGTTATTATTGTGATTGCAGGTAAGGTAACAGATATAATGATTAGGTCACGCATTTATTCATTCAAACAATTTACACATACTTAGTTAGCCCTGATATATGCCAGGAAAATGGAGAAGAGTCCAGAATAAAAGATGGCTGTGAGAAAACAGGATGAATTTTTAAAAACTAGCTTTTGCCCTCCAAGAGATCACAGTGCTCTAGCTTGAAGCTCTGGTGTCTTCCCTAAAATGGGACCCAACTGATTGTTTTTACTTGGATAGTCTAGCATCTCCTTAAATGCCACTAGTTCCAATCTAAATTCATCATTTTTGTCTAAACCAGCTTTTATCCTTGACTAAAGGGAATTACTGTGTCCTGTAACAGCAAAGCACCATGCAAGTGTTTGCTTTCCATTAGAACTATGCTCTACATTAGTAATCATCTCAGAAACACACAAAAATATTTTGGATGCATCGTCCTTCTGGTTCCCAGGTTTTGTCAAATAACACAGCCTAAGAACATCCTTTCTGGAAGGTTGTGCTCATCTCTCAGTGTCTGCTGCCTTCATTAGTCTGTCTTCCCTTCTAATCCAGTCATTATTCTTTACTGTGTTGTCTTGTTTCTCAGGCACTGTGAGGTCATTACAACGAGGTCACAGACTCTTGGAATTCAGAGCCCGTATCTTAAACCTCTCTTCTCAAATGTGATGATGACTGAGCATAAGTTTGGATCTGAATCATGAATTCAAACCCAGGTCCTGACACTTAACCAATTATGCAGCCCAGTGAAAACTAAACCACTTTCAAACCTCAGTTTTCTCTTTTGTAACACTAATAGGCAAATAAGGCCCCACTCACAGAGTTGTACTGAAAATTAAAGAGAAAGTAGATTAATACTCAAGAGTCATTTGTAAGTGTAGACCCAAGTGTAAATCATTATTATTATTCCCTGCAGTCCCTGGCTCAGCACAGTAAATATGAGTAGATTAATTTATTTATTGATGCTAAGTGAGTTTCCTAAATGTACTAAGACCCTAGAACATTTAATACCAATTATTTGCTTTTATATTTTGAGGATAAACCTTTGCAACCAGTCATTTTGCTTTCTGAACAGTGTGTTCCCTGGATAAGAAACACAAGATGCACACCGTCTGAAAGCCTGATGAGCTTTCTCCATGTATTTCCTAGAGTTTTGCATTGTATCCCATACTCACAATGCTAAGAGTTAGTTTTAGAGCTCAGTTAGGTTGCAGGACATATTAGAAGGAGCACTGGGCTTCATTCCTTTTTTTTTTTTCATCCATTTGGCCAAAATTTGCTGAAGGTATATGTAGGTGTATGCAGTGTAATAATAGATCTTGGAGATGCACACGTAACTTGGATACATGATGCCTGTCCTCAGGAGCATCTAGTCTAGGCAGGCAGGCAAATAATTAAAGTTGCAGTAGGACCTTCCTGGGCTCCATAGGCCCCTTTACATTATATACTGTGTGTGATGTGCATGTCACTTTACTTCCCTGTACCAAAATTTACTTAACTGTTAAAAGTGTTCTCTTCATAGAGCTATTCTGAAAATTAAATATGCTGCTGTGTGTCTGACATACAGTAGATAATAAATGATCAATTCTTTTTCTTCCTATCTAATTCCATGTAAAGCCCAAACTACACACACAGATGAATATACCAGTTTGGGGGAAGAATGTGGCCAAGAGTTCAGGTACCATCCTAATAAAGGGCACAGTTTTATATTTGGTTCATGAGGTCCCCAGAGAGATCATGTCTACCATTTATTGACTAAATAGTGTGTTAGGGGTTTATACACATTCTCTCTTGTCCTTGTGATAAGCCCCACATGTAGAGAGTATCTACATTTTCTCAGGTGACAAAAGGGACTCGGAGAGCTTAAGCAGAGGTGTGGAGGGAGTGGGCTGTGGGGGCAGAGCTGCTTAGGTGGGAATCCCAGCAATGTCCTTACTTGCTATGGGACTGACCTTGGGCGAATTTTTTTTTTTTAATCTTCCCTTGGTCTTACTTTGTTCACCTGTAAAATGGGAATAATAGTTCCTTCTTCCCTACAGGAATAGTCTTCCATTTATTTATTCAATTATTGTTGTTGAACAGTGACACTGTTCTAGAAACTACCAGAGAGACAAGACTTCTGTTCTTCTGAGTTTATACTTCGTGAAAAAAAGTAGATAATAAATACATAAGCATATTTATAAGAATTTTAGAGAGGGAAAAGTGATATGAAGAAGGAAAAAAATGTTGAGCACTTCTCGTGATCGGAGAGTTCCTCAAGCCTCGCGATCGGAGAGTTCCTCAAGCCTCACCTAAGGTTGACATTAAAACCTGAGCTGATACACTCCCCCAGAACCCAGGTTCTAAAGATTTGTAGAATAATTTCTCAGCCAAAGTGTTTACATTTATTACAAGTAATTTTTATTTACTCTTTTAAAAAAGTAGGCCAGACCTATAATATAGCGATTTCGTTTTACAGATAATTAAAAGGGAAAAGCCTCCTTCTGCCCAGATGATCTATGTAAACCAATAAAAGTCACTTTGGGGCCTAGATAATTATCTGGATAATTATCTCAACCCTTTTAACTCTGCTGTTCTGAGCTCATAGCAGACATTCAATGGAAATTTGTTGATTGATTTGCTTTGACTATGAAGACTTGGCCCAATAATTCTTTTTTCCGCCCATATTTGAATGGGAGTCTTCTTTTTCTTTTAATTTAGGAATATTTGACAATGAAAAGTTTTATATATTTATGGTGTACAATTGGATTATTTGATATACATATACATAGCAAAATGATC
Organism: Mirounga leonina; assembly: GCF_011800145.1. Lineage (NCBI taxonomy): Eukaryota > Metazoa > Chordata > Mammalia > Carnivora > Phocidae > Mirounga > Mirounga leonina. Next base: position 17,361,954 of record NW_023270807.1, read on the forward strand.
ACCACAATGAAGCTACTTCACATCCCCATCCCCATAAATGATAGTTACCATTTATCTGTGTGGGTGTGTGTTAAGAACACTTAAGATTTATCCTCTTAGCATATTTCTTTTTTTTTTTTTTAAGATTTTATTTATTTATTTGACACAGAGAGAGCGAGAGCAGGAACACAAGCAGGGGGGGTGGGAGAGGGAGAAGCAGGCCTCCCGCCGAGCAGGGAGCCTAATGTGGGACTCGATCCCAGGATCCTGGGATCATGACCTGAGCCGAAGGCAGATGCTCAACGACTGAGCCACCCAGGCGCCCTATCCTCTTAGCATATTTCAAGTATACAAAAAAGTATTGTTAACTACAGCTACACTATTGTACCATTAGATCTCCAACTTAACCATTTTACAAAACTGAAACTTTGTACCTTTTGACCAACATCTCTTATGTCTCATTTCTCTTTCCCTCCAGCTCCTGGTAACCACAATTCTATACTCTGCATCTATGAGTTCAATTTTAAATTCAACATATAGGTGAGATCATGCAATATTTGTATTTCTGTGTTTGGCTTATTTCACTTAGCATAACATCCTCCAGGTTCATCTATGTTGTTGCAAAATGGCGGGATTTGTTCTTTTTTAAGGACATTTTATAAATAGATCTTTATAATAATTTACACATATATATGTAATTTACATAGAAATTAATAATTTATGTTATATCTATGTATACCCACAAACTCTGACCTAATGATTATGAAAGCCAAATGCCTTAAGCATTTAGGAAAAATACATTTACTTGCCCTTCTTTATGTTAGAATCATAAAACCCTATAAAGGTTAAAAATTGCTCTAATCACTTTTTAAAAATGAAATAAGGTAGCATTTACCCAGCCCAGAATGGTTAGCGAAACCATACTTGATTTGGTAACAATTTCTGTTGTCTTATATGCCAGTGGATCAAAAGTTCTCTCTTACGTCTATCCCCAGACCACACTTAATATGATTATTATTCTCTGGTTGGTACATTTAAATTTTGACATTCTCCTTGCCCCCCATTGACAAATATAGAGAGAAATGAGTTTTTATCTTCTGCTGATATGCTTGGAAGTCCACAATGGCTCATAATGCTTTAGATTTTAAGGAGTAAAGAAGAGGCAATATTTACTTTGAATTAAATTAGAGATGTAACGATATGTGCCCTCTCTCAGATTTCTAATGGTACATGAGACAAATCCTTTGGAGTGTCCGTTTTGGACATTAGACTTCAATTCACTTGGTGGTGGCAATTGATGTGAAAAGTTATATTTCATTTCAAAAAAAAAACTTTAGTAGAAATAATCCTATCTTATTTTTCAATGTAATTTTGAGGCATCATTTACATACAATAGTGTACACAGATTTTAACTGCTCAACTAGATGTTGATATATATTTTCATTAACCTAGAAAGTTCAATTGATATGTATTTTCATTAACCTACTAAGTTCCCTATGCCCTTTTCCAGCCAATTCTTAACTCTTCAGAGCCAACCATATTTTAATTTTGATTGCTAAAAGTCATTGTGTCTGTTCCTGGACATCGTATGAGTTGAATCGTACAGTATTAACACCTTCCTTCTGAACTTAAAATTTACAAAGCACTTTCACTTTCATTACTCCTTGCAGCCTCAGAGTGAAGGTCCCAAGACATAAATTTTTATGGATGGAAACACCAAAGCTCGGAAAGTTTTCATGGCCTGCATAAAGGCACACAGAAGAAGTCTTCAGAGGCAGAATTCAATGTTCTGATTCTGGGTCCAGGACTCCTTGTGTTGAATCCTAGTGGATCCTGGAAAAATATTTGGACTCATCATCATCATACCAACAGTGATAATCAAAGTAAAGGACCTGGATCTGAATCCCAAATTGCCACTCTTTCTGTGCATGATTTTCAGTATGTTATTTGATTCATTTCAGGCTCAGTTACATCATCTATGACTTAAAGATAGTAATATCCTCATTCCTGGACCTGACACTCCTTTTTATACTCCAAGACTTAGTAGTTCTTCACGCTTTCTGTTGGAGGCCCAGTGTTGAGGTGTAAGCCTCAACACCAGCAGACAGAGTCAGAAACTAAGGGTTGGGCTTTGACACACTTGCTTTAAGTCTTTCTGATCACACTTTGTTTCCATTTTTCTCTCCGTGCAAAATGGTGAGCTCCTTGAAAATGGCGGCCAGTTCCTGTTCACTGCTATTTCTCAAGTGCTTAGCACACTGTCCGGCCCAGGAGTGACGTGCACTGTAAGTTCACTGAACCTGTTACAAGTAATGAGAAATAAGGACAGGCCAAAATCTTTCGGAGAAGGGACTGGCTTCTGCCTTTTTTTTTTGTCATCACTCAGACTTGCCCGAGTGGGTCTCCCCAGATGGAAGCCATGCATCTGTGTCTTATGTAAATAGCCCCGCACCTCTCAGGGGAAAATTCTTGGGCTCAATATTTAATAAGAGGGTATGAAAAATGTGATGAGTTTATTTGTATGGCCATGCTAAAAATACTAAAGCACACCATAAAACTCCAAGTCACTGAATTCTAAAGCACATCAACTTAGGAAGACAGGGTCCACTACCTGTTGGAGGCGAATCCCTGCAAGGGCTGGGGAAGGACCGCTGTGCCTAGGGCACCCTTCCTCAGCTCGCCACCGACTCGTTCCCTAGCGCTGCCTTTTGCCAGCTACCTATTGTTAACTGCAGTGCTCTGGTGGCATTAAGGGAAACAATAATGTCTGCTAATGCTGTCAACACCTTGGCAATATCTGCCTTTCTTCAATTACTTTTGTTTACAAATTACTCCTAATTTTGTCTTTAAAAGCTAGTTAAGAACAAATGCTGCTAGGATTGATGGGAAGCTAACTGCATGATTAAGTAATTACGTTTTTAAAGCTTGCCTTACACTAGGACTAATGATATGTCACCCAGTAGCAGAAACCCCAGATAATGAATGAGAAATGTTTATATGTACTTAGTTGCTTTTAAGTCTCCCTTCACGCTAGAGCTGGTGCTATGCATGGGGTACTTGGACGAAGAAAGGGAGCGACAGCTCAGCCTCGCAGCCTTTGTGCAGAACCAAAAACTCCCACCAAGGGCTCTTTTCGATCCTCGTCGATGCTTTATTTTTTGCCAGGCTGATTGTTCAATTGGCTCACTGATGAAAATGCTACATCGTTTCATTGAATAAAGAGCTGAATGAATTTAACTAGTAGGTGGTTGTCCTTTCACTGCAGGGATCAGATTTAGAGCTGATCTTTTGAGTACATAGAATAGAATTAGAGTCAGGGCTGAAGGGGTTATGCCATTCCTCCTCTAACCAGGGACTTGCACTGAGTGTTGGAGAGGTGGGTGTTGGATGAGCAGGGTGCAAGGGATGGGAGAAAGGAGGTCCCTTTACATTTACACCTGGAGGTTCTCAGGTCATTCTTAGGGACGCATAGCCTCTAGACTCTAGATGACCATTAACACTCTTCGTTAGGGCTACAATCCTGGAGGTAGAGTCAGGACTCATTTTGCAGTGAGGAGTAATGTTTCCTCAGCTATAATATAGGTTCTCCAATTGCCCAGCAATTTTTTTTCTAGGTAAGGACAGTGGGAAAATAATTTTCTGTGTGCATGTGTGTATAATATAGTTGTCTTAATTTATTTCATATGTAATGTGTAGATGATATATGCATATGCATTTATATATAATTTATATTTATGTATTATTTAATATATGTTTATATATAGTTATATGTAACACATGCTTATAAAAAGCATAACACAAGTATTCACTATGATGCTCTAATTTTATGTGTACATTTGTTGCTATAATGCATGTGTATATATACCACGTATAAACATACAGGTATATAATAGCTATATATACACACAATACCCACATAGGCATATGGACATATTGCATATCTATACACATATTCTCAAAAATACACAATTCAACAGTAATTTCAGAAAATGCATGAGTTGATGGGTCTGCTCTAGTGTGATAGGTTATCATCCACTGACTTACACTGAATGGTGAGAGATCAGTTCTGAGTATAGATCTAGACTCACATTGGCCAATTACTTTGCTTTCTTAATATCTTTCTCAGTCTCCTTTAATGTGTGGATTATAAATACCAACCCGACAGGTCACTGTGAAGAGTAAATGAGATTATATAGGGGATTCATCCAACTGTCTTGCACATAGTAGGTACTCAATAAATGTTAATTTCATTTACTAAGAACTGCAGTTTCTTTTATTCAAACATTGACTAATAGTGACCCCTGAGAGAAGCAACAGACTATGCAATTTTCTCTACTTGTGAAATTCACTAGTTATCTCTTACTGCCAAGTAATAATGACTGTAATAAACTGAGGAGATTTCCGTTTAAATAAGTGGATGATTTTAGCTGACTCTGGAAATGTAAATGGACCCTAATTAATGAATGCCTTAATCGTTCTTCCTGTTTCTTCTTTATAGACACATTATTTCCTGCCCAGGGGTGAATACATTCACTGTACATACGTTCAGATATGAATACACATATGCATATACATTTTCAAGGTACCAGCTTTAATGGAGAAGAACAAAGGCTATTCATTAATTAGGGCTACAAAAATTTCTTCAAGCACCTCTATTTGCATCAGAATAAAGTCTATCTTCCTCGGTCTAGCATTCAAGGTCTTCTGAATCTGACTTCAACTATGTTTCATGAGATGTTCCATTTTCCCCAGGAAACTAGGTCTCTCTCTTCTGAATTTCCAGAGGACACATTCCCTATACTAATCATTTGCAATTTTATCACTTTATGGCTCTATTTAAAAGTGTTTTGCTATCTCACTTCTCAGAGCAAGGAAACTAGCTATTGAATTTAGCTGGTGAAGAATTTTCTTATTACTTAGAAATAGATATAATTATTTTTTTCAGTATAAAATATTACCAGCTTATGATAGAAAAATTAAAATAAATAACATGATAGAAAAAAATAAACATGACCTATGATTCCATCACAGAGACATATTGCTTGACAGCACTACAAGGGATACTGGTAAAGTTCCATCCAGGATTTTCCCATGTTCAAAAAACAAAATGGATCAGGCTCAGATTATTTATATACATATTTCATGTAGATTTTTAAAAATTTTGGATTGTTTTATGTATATATATTGTGTTCTGCATTATCATTAGTATCTTATAGATGCTTTTACAATTTTGTAAAATATTACCTGGAAATATTTTTAATAACTCTATACAAACCTTACAGGGAAGAGTAGCATAGTTCATTTATCCCATCTATTAATTTTTGGTTATTTTCAGTTATCACACTTTTTTTGCTTTAACCAGTCATGATGAGCTCCCTCTCTTTATACCCAAATCTGTGTCTTAAACTCTGATTCCACCCTCAGGATAGATTTTCTCTAAGTTTAATCTAAAGTTTTAAAAGTCTTGACATGTAAAGCCATAATGTTTTCCAAAATACTTTATACTGCTTCCAACAATATTGAGTACCTCTCTCATTGCCACCTTAAACTTTGGGAAGCGTTGTTTTTAAAACATTTTTGGCAGCATGTTTCATTATAAATTTCATCTCTGTTTACTATCAACACAGACTACTTTTCAATAGGGAACTTTTCCAGTCAGGAAGAGAAATCTGAGATTAGCCTAAAATTTATTTCTTTTTCTCTTTGGCACTTAGGAAAAGTCAGTTTTCCTAAGATATATCTATTTTCTTGAATATGGTCAGTGATTTTACTGCGCAGATTCTAACTCTGGGGAGGTTGATTATTATTCAAGGATATTTAAGAAGTAGTCTGTGGTCTCCTTTTGCTAGGTATCTTATTAGGGTGCTCCCTTTGTCTTTCCTGCCTCTGTTCCATCTAATCTGAACGGACATTTCAGCATGCTGGATATGAGTATTTATGACCTTTCACTCCTCGTCAGCGCAGGTTAGATGTCAGAGTCTCTCAAAGAGAGACCACAACAGAGGTCCTCATGGGGTTGAAAATAGAGGACTCAAGAGGGGAGCAGACACCTCTGAGCAACTGAATCAGTGGATCAATCCCAAGCTCAGTTGTTGATGGTATAGCCTGGTTCTCTGACATAAGTGAATTTGGAGGGTGTTTTACCATCTCTTACCCGTTTAGCTGAATTACTTTGCTTTATAGGTTTTGACATGAGTTGGTGACTAAGATTTCCCAATTCATCCTACCCATGCTGTCGTTGAGAGCAATTCTTCCACAAAATTGGTATGATGAAAAATTTGTGACATTACCTATTGTTCTGTTTTCCTGGGTGAATGAAAATGAATAAGGTACATGTTTCTAATCATGCCTGGGTATATTTTAATAAATAACTTTCATATTTGGAAAAAACTTCTATATTTGGAGAATATCTCAGTGGCAATCATATTTCTCCACTTAACTTGTTGGTCCCCACAAGCAAGAGCTAAAATGGCCATTCTTCCTGGAATAAATATCCTATTTCACTATTCACTTTTTAAATTATTATTAAAAGGTACAAAGCAGAAATTATGGTTTGTTGGTGTTTAATGGATTGGTAAAAAATAACTTTTGAGTTATAATTTCGCTTTCAATTCCTAACACATCAACACGTGGTTTCACTTGTATGTCCCTGTAGCAATTACTATTGGGCAGGTTCCTTAAGGTGGAGAGTTACTTAAGGAATCAGTTATAGTGATATGATTTGAAGTCCCTTAACCCACCTCTACCTTATGCATATATCTTTTCTCTCCTGGCCTGTAAAGCGACACAGAAGGAAGATGTAAGGATTAGTTTTCATTCCTATTCCACTGTGTTCAGAGCTACCTGCATTGTGGAATTCCATGGGGCACCCCAAACAATGAGTCTATCTATCTTTTACCAGTTTGTTAATTTATCTACCATCTATCATATCTATCTAGTCTACTTATCTGTATTTCTAACCTGATTTCCCATGTCTGCATTATTTTCAGTCTACATTAGGGATAATGTTTGAAATGTAAATAACCCTAGGAAAAGTTAAGGTTAACAAAGTTTTGCTAAGGGAACGACATCTCTTGGATCCTTTTGGAAGACAGGTTTTGATGTGTGGACTCAATCCTACCTGAGAGACGGAGGCAGTGAAAGAGGAAAGGATTAACTCACTTTGGTCTTTGTCATAATCTTGATCCATCCCACCCCACCCTTCCCCACCCTGAGTTAGAATATGTAAATGCAAAAAAGAAAAAAGTGGGAACTACTTCCTCAGTTAAAATGGAAATTAGAAATTAGAAGGTACCCGCCATTTTTAACATCTGTGGGTCTGTATCACCTCCACATAAAAAGGGCAGCACATTTGTAGTATTGACTAAACAGTGCTGGGGCACCTTTCCCTCTCAGATGCTCTAAGTTCAAATTGGGCTAAGGTCAAGGTAACACTTGTTTGAGGTTCACAATTAATATTCACTTCCAGCTCAAAGTAAGGGCATTAGAGAGGAAGGGGGTGAAATGTGTTTTCCCAGAACCAAATGATTTGTTGGATGAGGCAAGATAATTCTTTTAACCTTGCTTAGCTTCAGGGGCCAATATTTAAAAATATAATGAGATAATAAGAGTGTAAGGGTTTGAGCTCCTTGGGCAATATAGATTCATAGTGTTACTATGGTGAAAATTATACCCATTTTCCAGGGTCTTCATTTTCAGTCCTCTCATACAGTGGTTGTTAATCCCTGCTGTGTATCAGAATCACCTGTGGGAGCCGTTAGGCCTTGTCAATGCCTGCACCACCACCACCCCACCCCCTCGCACCAGTCAGATCAGAAGCTCCCTCCTAGGACCCCAGGCCATAAATGCTCAGGTGATTCTAATGTGAAGCCAGGGTCAAGAATCCCTATTCTGATGGCACACAATGCCAATGATTTTGTAGCTCCTACTAAATTGGGGTGGGCATGGTTGGGGAGGGGGTGGTTTTCCCAATACATGACTCCCAGCTAGCTCTGGCTCTTCTCACAAAGGACATCTTTAAACAGAAATCAAGTAAAGTCAGTGTGAGTCCCCTGTCATTTCTCTGGCCATTATAAGTGTCATATCTGTGCCTGGTGTTTCAATCCCAAACATGCCCCTGTTTTCATGTCATGACTCCATTCCATGTTTCAGGGATCACTCCTGTCAGCTCCCATTCATCTGGAAGGGTTAGGCCTACACTTACAACCTGAGGCCCCACGAGCGCTTCCGACAAGCTCTGTCACATAGCGGCTGTCACCAGGCCTAGCAGACATCCGCTTCAGTCCGCTGCCACTTCAGACCATGGTCAGTTGATTGTTAGGATTTCACCTTATCAACCACCTCATCTGACACTAGACTAAAAATAAATGGCAAAGTAAATCACTTGGGGGGATTGAGAGACTGTTGGACTTTTGGCCAAGTCACCCAGAGGTGATTTATAAGCCTTTCTTGGTTCTGCCGAATCGTCTCCAAGGCATAAAGCACAGACACGGAAGGGCTGATAGAGAATCTTTAAGGTGACCTTGCAGAAATGTTCAGAAAATCCCTTCGTTGTTTACTTTCCCAGGTAGGTAGTAAAAGTGGGACTTGGGAAAGGATCCCGGGGTTGGAGGCGAAGCCATGCCCAGAGGCGTGTGCACTGGCATCCTCTTCTCAGTCTTGTTTCCCTCCAGTGGGGATGGGAGGAGTGGAAGGTGTTTAAGAAGGTAAGCAATGACTGTGCACTGCTTTTCTACTTAATCATCTATATTTTCACAATGCCCATAGGAGGTGACTACCAGTGGAAAGTAGGGAAATAGTATGGATACTTATAGATCATAAGGGTACACCTAAATATTCTGTTTGGAAATGATCTCATTGTGCATGAAATTACTTGGGGAACATTGGGACTCACTTGGAGAAAGATGTCAAGTTCTGTCTCCCACAGCATGCCAGTCCAAATTACCCATCCCAACACCTTAGAGAAGGGTAGTGGCGGAAGATTCACCCAAGATTGCCCTCTACCGAATTCTCAAAGTTAAGATTATCCTCTACATCAAATTCCAGTTTAACGATACTCTGTTGTCAACGAAGCAGGTGTTGATACCTCCCAAGGTTTACAGAAAGTAGAGAACCACAATGGGAGGAGCAGTAACACTTTATAATATCTGAGATATTAGAGAATAAAAATTTTCCATTGACTTTTTCAGTTTAATGTTGTCAGAACTGCAGATTTGATAGGCAAATCCCATGAAGTCCAAAGGATCTCCAGTGACATAGTAATACATATCTACTCGAGGAAATATCTTCAGTTCATGTGGATCATCCATTCGTCTGCTTAATTCCTGGCACATTTGTTAGGAAAATAAAAGCCACAAAGGCAATATCTTAATAAAGCACAATGCATTTGGAATGGAAAGTTGGAAATTTTATTGTGTTTTTCCTTACTAATTTCCACATGGGAAAGTTTCTCTAAAATGACCATGAAAGTCAATGACAGTATGTGATCCTATATATAACCTTATCTTTACTCATTTTTTCAGGAAAGATAGACCTTGAATGTTATGATCTCTATAAGGATATATTCACCATCTCAAAGAAATTAACCCAATAAAAAGCCTGGATTCAAAGAGTAGGTGTATAACAAATACTTAATAGCTTCTAAGTAAGAAGTTAGATTTTCAAAGAACGGATCAACGTCTTGTTACTTAACTTCATAATCACACCCAGTAAAATTCCCATTCTTCTGAAGATTGCTCCTTTCTCAACTAGGCAACTACTTGGGATGGCATCATATAATCTGCATGTTCCAATACATTGTGCACAAAAAATTCACTTGAATGTCTACTCATTGTGCACATACACAAATTCCATTACCTTCTTTTGGGGGATATATTAAAGGGAAATTTAAACTATCTATAATAATAGAAGCTAGAAATTGAGAGGTTGATTATTTAAATTTTATGAACACCAAAGTCCCAACACACTTAGTGTGCACACACCTGACATACCAAGGTTTCTCGGTGGGGAGAGAGCGGACACCTCCTGACAGTCCCTCATGTTCTCTGGGCAGACCCAGACTCCTCACTTGTCATACAGTGTTCAGAAACACTTAAACAAGTGTCTTACTAAGGGCCTTGGAGCTCGGAGAGTAAATACTTGAGTCTTGACTACCATTGAAGTTTAAATGTACGCACGTCAGCCCATCTCAGTGTGTGTGGGGGCGTTTGATTGAATCCAGAGTGCAGTGGGGTAATAGAGAAATCAAGAGAAAAAAATATTCACTCTTTGGCAGCGTGTGTCTGCAAAGTGGTTTAGACTCAGTAACAGAGTCAGAGAGTGGGGACAGACAAGTGATTCAGAATATATAAGGTAAGGGAAGACTTCTGACCCTTCCTTATTCAGCCCCTTCCCTAGGAAATACGTACTTTGCTAAGACTGTGTGGTGGGACATACTGAAAGTGCTGATGACTAGGGACCCTAGAACTTCTGCTTTGAGCATCCCTTCTGAAGGGGCTGAGTACTAGAAGAAGGTGTGGTTGCCTTTTGACCAAGGAAAAGGGGAGCATTGGAGACCTGGAGATACCCAAGAGATGGCAAGGAGTTCCATAGAGTGACAGCAGAGAAACGAAGAGACTAGAACAAAGCTGGCCAGCAGATTATGAAGCATTGGAGTCCTACTTTGGGCCCATCCCACTGGGTGAGCAGAAAAAAGTGGGTAGTTAAGCCTCAAAAATCCAGAGCAAGATGGCTTCAGTGAAGGCTTACAACAGAACTGCAGTGGCTGAGGCTGAGCGCTGAGGCTGTATGAGGCATCTCTCCTCTCCCACGCCCTTCCCCTTTAAGGGCCCAGAGACTGAGGACAGCTGGTGTTGGGGAAAGCTGCTGAGATTTTGTCACACGGTCGATGGAAATGTTGATCGGCACACCTGTAGACAAACCGTGAAAGTGACCTTCCCTTGGAATGTAGGGGGTGGGGCCTAGAAAACATTTGGCTTATCTTGCTGGCATGGGGAACTTCTATAGGCCTAACACAAACACCCGCCGTGTTTAATTAGCAGCTTATTTTCCAGTGTCTCCAAAATACACGTAAAAATTCCTTGTGTGAATGATATGCAAGCTTTCTGTCACCAGATTAGAGACTCCCTAGACTGTAAAGTGCAGGTACCGTGCCTTCTGGGTCACTGTGTCCTCAGTCACCCGCATGCACACGAGAGTGGTCAAGAAATATGTTGAAAGAATGAATAAATGAATAGACTGAGTAAATGAGTAAGTAGCCCATCAGTTTCTATGTGGAATGAAGATCTTTAGAGCTACACATGGAAACAGACAATGTTTGGCACATGACTTGTGCAGCATAAATCAAGGAGTGCATTTGATTCATTTCAAAATTACACATGTATTTATGAGCGGCTTTCCCAGTAGTCAAAGAGCATTTGTCTTGAATGCTTTATTAGGGAGCTGTTCCTTGTCACTAGCCAGTGCTAATGCATGTAAATAGATACAGGCTGCATACGTTACCTGGAATTGTCAGTGGCTCATTAGGAGCGTGCAAGTGATGTAAAACCAGAAATCCTTCAATCACCTTCCTCACGATTCCAAAACAGGTACAAGATGTTAAAAAACAAAAGCAAAACTGTTTCTACCCTTTAGGCATATTAGTACAGAAATAAACACACTTAGTTTCTATTTGCTGTTGTGTCTTACATTCTCAGTAGTGAGAGTTGCTCACACTATGGGCTCTTCGTGGAGAGGAAGTTGTGCCCACAGCATACATCAGTGGGGAAAAAGATGACTTCGTTTAAGAGGTGAGGGCTGAGGGATGTTGTGGTTTTGCTGTTGTTGGCTACACTCTTTTCCAGATGTTCATCTCATGTACGTGTCAGGTTATATACTCATTTGAGATATGTAGGGAGAAGCCAAGTGGTTTAAAGCTGTCCTGTCCAATATGGTAGCCAGTAGCCATATGTGTCTGCTGAGCTCTGGAAATGTGGTTAATCTGAACTGGATTTTGAAGACTTAGTGTGAAAAGAAAGAAGAATGTAAAATATTGATTATATGCTAAAATGTAGTATTTGGGGTTAAACAAAATATTAAATTAACTTCGTCTGTTTCTTTCTACGTTTTTTAACATGACTTCAAGAAAATTTAAAATTACATATATAGCTCACACTAGATCTACACTATGCTGATTTAGAGGGGTGACCAGATCAGAAGATATGTATTTTCGTTATTTATGCGTGTTTATATTCAGAGAGTATTTATTGAGTTTCTATTATGTGCCAGGCACTGGCAAGATGTGGATTTAATGGTAAGCAAAACAGACCAGTACCTATATGGCTCACACTTGGCCTCTGGTGTCTCATGGTCTGCTTGCTCCCTCTCTCTCTCTCCTTCTCAGTTGCTACTGCAGAAAATTCTACTTCTTGCCATCTTTGACCTCCATCCAGGTTCCTGGTGCTCATCTGCCACTCCAGCCAGTAGGAAATGTTATTTCTAATATCCACCTCTGTTTTGAAGGGTCAGAAGAGGGACTCATAAAGGTACTTGGACCCCTGATAACACAGTTCTTGGTTTTTACTTCTAAGTTCAATCTTCATGGAGTTTGGAGTCTGTAGGGAAATACAGACATTAATCAGATAATCACACAATGTAAAAATGTGAATAAGAGAGCACCTGGGTGGTTCAGTCGGTTAAGCATCTGACTCTTGATTTCGGCTGGGGTCAAGATCTCAGGGTTGTGAGATCGAGCCCCACCATGGCCTCCATGCTGGGCATGGAGCCTGCTTAGGATTTTCTCCCTTTCCCTCTGCGCCCCCCCCACATGGGCATGTGTTCGCTCGCTCATGCTCTCTCTTGCTCTCTCTAAAAAGAAAAAGAAAAAAGAAAAAGACGTGAATACAAATTGTGTTAAGTACTGTGAAAAAGAAAAAGTACAGGCAGCAGAGGGGTCAGAAGGTAAATTCTAAGGTATGAATAAGAGTGGGCCAGGGACCTGGGAATTGGGGGTGGGAAAAAAGGGGATAGAGAAGAAAAATTCTGGGTAGAGGAAAGAACACGTTCAAGGCTTGAGATGAGAGGGAACATGCTGACTTCAAAGAATGGAAAGGAGTCCACTGTGGATAGAATACAGAGTGATAGAGGAGGGATTCCTGAAGGTGGTGGTGGTCTCCTAGGCCCTGGCTACTCAAAGTGTCATCTGCAGACCACCATCCTTTCCTTGCCGAAGCCCGGCCTGACACACCAAATCAGAATCAGCATTTTTAAAAGATCTCCAGGTGATGTGTATACACATTAAAGTTCAAGAGACATTGATCTAAAATTAATTAAAGATTTGTAGTCAGTGCTTAGAGCAATGGAAAGTTATTGCACGATATTTGCAGGTTGGTGAAATGATCACATTTATATATTTTTGAAAGGTTGCCCTGGCTGTCATGTGGAAGTACAGACAGGAGTGGGTGGGCAGAGCAGAATGACGAAGACCAAGGTATTGGTGCAATAAGGCAAGAGCAAACAGCACGGGCCAGAACAGGCATGGTCTACGTCGAGAGAGTGAGTGCAGTGGAGACACTTTTAGATGGCAGAATCACCAGGTCTTCTTGGTGGTGAATTGATACAATGGGTGAGAGATGCCCAAGACGAGTGCCAGACTTTCAGCTTTGTGAATAGGGACATTCTTCACCAAGCGAGGAAATACTGGAGTAAGATCAGATGGCTGGCTGTTTGGTAAACATAGTGAGTTTGGCTTTGGATATATTGAGTTTGGAATGTTTTTGAGACATCCAAATGGAAATGTGAAGAAGAGGATCGCCCTCTTCTACACACGCACAGACACACACCCCTCCCCACCCCCCTCTGCTACTCTACCACAACCTTGCAGCCTTCGTTTCCTTCTTTAGAATCCATCGGCTTCCTCTCAAGTGTTTGAACATATTCTTCCCTCTGCCTAGAAATACTCTCTCTCTCTCTCTCTCTTTTTTATCTCTCTTGCTCCCCATTCCCACAACTTCTGTTCACCTGGATTACTTATGTGTGTCTATATGTGTAGGACAGGTTCTGAGTTGGCCGCATATATTTGACTTTTGGGGGAATGGAGGAAATCACCCAGGGAACGATGGCCAAGGATGCAAGTCTTGGTCCTGCCTCTGCCGTGGACTGAGTACATGAACTTCTAGAAGTTTGTAATCTGAAAAAAAAAAAAAGAAGAAGAAGAAGAAGAGGGATAATAACAAATGTCTTACAATGTATTAACAGTTGCAAAAATAGATGTATATAAAAATACTTTGAAAAATATGAAGTATATTAAATTGTACTAATATTATGGGACATTTTGTCCAGGTACTATAAAAAGATATAAAATCAAGTTGTCTATGATAGAGTCTCAGTTTTCTCATTTACTGAAAGAAGGAGTTAGAGGAAATTAGCTCTAAGATACCTTCCAGCTCTGTCTAGGTCTAAGTATGAACTATTTTCTCAATTGTGCAAAAGTATAATTTTTTTTCAGTATCTTTGGTTCTGTAGTATAGCGATTAGATTCCTGATCCTTTTGTAGGAAGGAATCCTACAAATTCTTTGTGATTTCAAAATCTTATATTTTTCCTTTCTTTGGTTAAAGTGGATTCAGGAAATAGACTGACAGTATCACATGTGCTGTGTCAAAGGAAATTATCAAACATTTGTTGAAGGCTGTGTGCACTGTGAAAGGCAAAGCAGAGACATGCTTATAACTTAATTAGGGAAATAAAGCATTAATATATAAAATGATGCTACTGAAATAAAATAACAATAAATATAAAAATACAGAAATGCCCTAGTACTGGAAGTAGAGTTTATGGCATCCTACACATGCTAAGAGCATTGAGGTCAGAAAAAGCAGGCACCGTGGTCGACTGGAATAGTCTGGTTGAAAAAGGTAAGATTTTCACATGATGAGAAGAGGTGGGGACCATGTCTTCGGTGAAGGGAATCGTGTGTACAAGCCCAGGAATGGGAATGTATATGCATGTCTGCAGGGTGTGAGAACAGAAGTCTAATTACAAAGGAAAATCCACGTAGGGAAACAGTGAGGAATCAGGCTGAAAATAAATATCGCATATAAAATAGGAGGAGGCATTAATAACAGGGTAAACCATTTGAACTAAGAGATATAAGGTAATTCGCTGTATTTGGGGAAAAAAAATACCCCCCAAACCACAAGGTCTAAACTATAAAACCCAAACAAAAAGGTAGCTTAAAAAAATGATCCAAGCTATTCTTTACATTTACAGGTTCTACTTCCCCTTTTTTAAATGAACGGAGCAGATAATATTCTTCGTATTGTTAAATTAAGAACATGAGGATATTAGAATAGTCAGAATACAAATAGCTATTTAAATGGGAGGACCAGATTATTATGGGATCCAGATGCCTTTCAGTTGTTTGGATTAACTAATTCCCACAAGTCACCAGGTGTAAGAAGAAGATGTAAGATGTGGTGGAATGGGAAGCATGTCTACATCAGCTCTACTGTGGGTCTGTAAGCTTGCTCATGTGGAGAGAAAGCCCTAGAGAACAAGGCATGGGTTTCCTTTTAATGCCCAAATCTCTTGATGTGAAAGAGCATCCTGACCTCTGACACAGATCTCATATTTCTACAGTATGATGTGTAAACGTATGTTATATAAATATAAACATATTTGCATAAACTAGCTCTACACAGTGTGGTTCTGGGACCAAGAGGAAGCCCCAAAAAAATCCCCTCGCCCTCCAGGGATTTGCAGTCTACCGGGAGAGGCAAGACTTGGAGACTCTCACTGATATTTGGAAATCCAGGCTGTTCATCTTTTAGGCCAGAAAAAGAGCTTTAAGCCACATGGTCTGCATAAGATGAATGGCAGGCTGGAACGGTGGAGGAATGCTTCATGGAAGTGCCTTCGAGTGTAAAGAGTAGACTCGGAATAGACCAAGAAGAGCAAAGAAAGTGATCAAGGCCAGTGCCAAGGGATGGTGATGTAGTGACTGCTGACGGATAAAGTCCTGAAATCAAGTTCCCTTTATCACAGCATTTTCATCCACCTGAAAGTGAATCTCCCCGCTGCTTTGCTAAAGCTAGCCAGACTGCTTGCTTCTGCTAAACTCTCTGACCAGTTACAGCAGATTTCTCCTAGGATGAAAACGAGAATGCCCGTGCCTCCCCTCCGAGTGAGACCAGAGATCCAAGTGAGAATAAAGTCAAAGTGGAGGTTTTCACCTTGAACCTCCTTGATATACCTCCACGCGCTCACCATAAACCTGTACCCCTCCGGGGATCACCAAGGAGTCCTAAGGGTTCCTGGATCTCACAGTCTCTCCAGCTTCTCCAAGTGTTTGATCTCTAACCTGTATGCGACTCTATCAATTTGAAAAAAGAAAAACCGGAAATGAAAACAACAACAAAATTTCTTTTACAATCCTGTTGTTCAGCCTGATACAAAAGTTACTCTTTTTCTCCTGCTGTGCTACTGTTTTCCATTCTTTTCCTCTCTTCTACAATAAGTGCCCTTTGTAGACTAGAAAGCACATGCCCGCACGCGTGCGCGTACATGCACCCCCACCCCCCAAAAAATTTGGATTCTGCCCTTTCTAATTACAAATCACCACCTGTGGTAAAATTATTGAAAAACAGATGAGCTTTTCATTCCAGCAATAGCCTTAAAACAAGCAGCAGTTCCAACTGCCAGTGTGATGTATAGACACCATGGAGGGCAGATGAGGGATTAATTAGGTCTGCCTTTACACATTGCTAGGGGAGCACTTCTGTAGAGGTGATTGAGAACTAGAAAGAATGGCATTAGTCTTCATTGTTGGTTAAAGGCAACAAAAATAAAGATGCAATTGAGTTGACAAAGCTTCAAGGTATGTGGCTGAGTCATTTGGAGGTGTCAAAATGATCAAACTATAATTAATTAGCTAAAGTGCTACATTTAATCCCTCAACTTTAATGAAGAATTCTGAATCCAGCCACTAATAGTGAAGGAGGTACCATTGGTTTCTGATATTTGTTAGGTTGGGGGAGGGCAGTCGTTGGGGGAGAATGAAAATTTTTCTCCGGCTATAATGATCAACACCCCCTGCTTTTAATCTTATTGTCATTTCCCTTTCTCTTATAGAACAGTGGTGGTGTTCTCTGCATTTCTATGAGGGGGGAAAATTATAGGCATACTGCACTCCCTGAAGTCTGTCAAGTCTTTTTAAGGAGGCCTAGAACACGGACTGGGTGGAGGGCGTCTTGGCTTTTGACCACTTGCAGATTGCTTGTACAATTTTCTTCCAAATAGTGGGTCTATTTTAGAGCTTCAGGAATGTAGCTCTGGGCCACAAAATCATAAATAATCCTTAATTATAATCAGGAAACATTAACTGAACGTCTACTATGTGTA
Source organism: Mirounga leonina (assembly GCF_011800145.1). NCBI lineage: Eukaryota > Metazoa > Chordata > Mammalia > Carnivora > Phocidae > Mirounga > Mirounga leonina. The sequence continues at coordinate 17,379,308 of NW_023270807.1, forward strand.
GAGTATTGCTTCCTTATCTCTAAAAATACTTACATATGGGACAAGCACATGATGCAAAATATTGCCTATAAAGATGATGATTTCATTTTTTTTCCTGTTGTCTGTAAATTTTTTGCCCACATTATTATTTTATAAATTGGTTTCTGAGCCCCAAGGGAGCAGGAAACAGGTCTGTGTTGTTCTCTTTGTATGGACCCTAACTTGAGCCCCTAATGGTTCCTTGATGAGGCTCATGATTCAACCAGCTCTAAGTGAAGGCAGAACAGAAATGTATTAATATTTAGCATTATAATGAATTGGCTATAAATTAGCAGACTTCCTCCCTACTATTATGTAGACCTCGTGTTTATTAGCTATAATTTAGTACTGGTTACCATTTTTTCATAAAGTGCTTTCTTTTCTTTATTAGAAATTACTACTCAAAACACTTAGGAAAAACACAAGCCTTATATAAAATAAAAGAAACACAATTGAGGACAAGATAATCAGTATTTGAAAAAGCCATTCTTCTTAGCCTTTCAGCCTTCTAAGTCATTAAAATATGCAGAAACCCCTTAGAATGAGGATAGTCTCAAGTGTCATCTAATACAGATTTCATGCAAAAATAGTGTTCCCTCTCTTTTTAAGGATCTGTATTAAAAATCATTGTTTTAGTAGCTTTAAATATAAGTCACTATTAAAAAGGAAGGAACTGTACCATGTTGGTAATTATGCCTGGGACAAGTATTAACTCAAATATATTAATTAGTTAATTAAGTAGTTTAGATATTTATTCTCTACAAATATTTTCTTGCCTAGAGTAATAACATAAAGTAGTATAATCAGAAAGGAGTTCCTTCTTTTCTTCTTCTCTCAACAAGTAAAATGTAGAAGTTATGCATTTGGTATCTGAAAAGTGGAAATTGTCTCTTGGAGAAGAGATATTTATTGCCAGATAAATGTAGGGATTCTGTCCTTACTGTCAAAGAAATAAATGTTTCTAATTAAGAATGTTCCCAAAGAGAAATCACTGGGACGTTAAATAAAGAGCAGTCTTCCCATTTCTTTACTCTTCTTCCTGATCCTACACATTAGCCTTGCTCCAGTCCCCAAGACTGTCACAGTTATCTATTTACTTGTTCCTTTTAATATTTGCACTTGAACTGCTCATGTCCATGTAATAATTATCTATCTTCAATATTAAGTCCCTTAAGGACTGGGATGGGGTTCCTAAAAATTATCAACTGGAAAATGTCACAAAAGTAAGCAAAAGTTTTAACTAAGATGTGAATGCAGGGCAGTGTTCTGTGATCCTTCCACATACCTTGCACCCTCGTCAGGTGGTTTCCTTTGCTCATGTGACCAAAACAAGCCCAGGGCTACAAATAACCTCAAGCACTTCATGGTGATCAAGGTGGTGAAGGCTCCTTAAGAGCAGAATGCAGTTAACGTATCACCACATACTTGAACAACGTTGACAGGTAACAGTGGAGAGAACGCGTGCTTCAGAACATCACCCAACTTACTTTCATTCCACATCTCTGATCTGATGAAATAATGCACTAGACACCGAGCTGCTATTTAAACCAATAACCATTGTTGTTAATAGCATGTTACATTTAAATGTCATTTTTATATTTTCGGAATGCGTTCATAGACCATGACATTTGATCCTCAAAGCAACTCTATAAGATAATTGATAGTACTCTGTTTTACAGATCACTCAGAACTAACCCATGCAATTTCTCTTAGCTGTTGTATTAACTAAGGGCAGTCGCTCATCTTGTTTCCATCTCTGTTGAAAGCAAGTTTGGGAGTAAACACCTTGCCTTATTTAAATCCCAAGTGCAACTTCCTTTTATAGTTGTTATCAAAACTATTGTTAGGGGCGCCTGGGTGGCTCAGTTGGTTAAGCGACTGCCTTCGGCTCAGGTCATGATCCTGGAGTCCCGGGATCGAGTCCCGCATCGGGCTCCCTGCTCGGCGGGGAGTCTGCTTCTCCCTCTGACCCTCCCCCCTCTCATGTGCTCTCTCTCATTCTCTCTCTCTCAAATAAATAAATAAAATCTTTAAAAAAAAAAAAAAAACTATTGTTAGAGTGAAAAGTGTTAGAGTGAAAAAGATTTGTGAAATCTTGCGGTGTTTGCAATGTATGTATTGCTGCTCTTTTATTTGGACAAGCAAGGAGTTTGGCTATGACTCTAACTTGTACGTGGCTGCAAATCCAAATAATGTCTCCTCTGCCCAGGGAGAGCTCCAGCCACCTTCTGGGGACTCCTTCGCAGTCTCAATATGGTTCTCTTTGATTCAGAAAAGGAGCTGATACTATTTACTATTCGTGAACAGCAATACGCACTGGTGGCGTTTGGAATTGGGGGTGGTGGGGCTGGGAAATGCTGATTTCTAGATTCCGGTATGCAGAGCAAGGAAAAGACATTGGAGAGGAATGGCTGGCCGATCAGTTCATTCCAAATCCCAGAGAAGCTCCCACAGAAGGAAAGTCTTATTGTGGAAGCAACGGGGTGCCCTTAGTTGATGCTGAAGTGATAAACATACCTCATTCTCTTGCAAGGAGTGAGTGACTGGCAAATGACAGGGAGGAAGGGAATCTTTCAGGGATCTTTCAACAAAGGGGCAGAAAATATTTTAATCGTGCTCGTCTTTCTTGTCTCCTTCATCCTCTCTTCCTACCATCCTATTTCTGCTTTCCTTTCCCCAGACTATGAGCACAGGCAAAGTGGGGAAGTCTAAAGGCACGAATTCCCAAATGTATTAGTCCTCAGACTCAGATATCTAAGTCTGGTTCTTAAGAAAAATGTGAGATGGTAAGGACAACTGTGACTGTGCTGTTTCAGCGCATAGCACAAAAGCAGGGGGGGAAAAGTAACGTATTTCCATAGTTGACATGTAATAACACACACCTGAAGACGTTTGGGCAAACTGCCAAAGTATCTGACAGAGTTACCTGGTAATGAAGGGTATTTGCAAGACATGGCTTACATTTACCTCCCTACATATGGTTCAGAACAGTGCCTGCATTTGCAGAGTGCGGGCAGCAATCCAGTCCAGTTTAACCAGTTTCATATTCTCGCTCAGATGGTGTGGTTGGGTCATTTATCTTTTTCTTCCCCCTGAGTTATGGAGGCTGTTGTGCAATAATTTTCTTTGCATATTTGCAGCAGTTTTCTGTTATTATCTTGACATATTGACTCATAATAAGGTTTAAGTGCCAGTCAATCATAAAAGAACACTGAATCTATTTATTGTCTTAGAGTTTTGAAAGTACACGGCTTTGTTTGTGAGGCAGACATCCTTTATGTCTCTGATTTCCTCCTCTCCGGCTCCAGCTGTTATGCTATGGCTCTGAGTTACTACTTCCTATTGCAGGGATGTTCCTTTGTGGCTGGATTTCTGCTACGCCCCTTTTTTTTTTCCTGGATTTTTCTTGAAAATTGCTCTATATGATTTTTTTTTAAATCAACCACTGGATGCATGTTATTGTGTGTTCCATCTGGAAGATGTCAAAGATCAGTAGACTTAGAACCTCAAAAACTCAAATGAAACCAAATACTTGTACCCCAGTTTCTGTTTCTCAAACCCAACATATCTATCCATAGCCCCACACAGGGGTTGGAGACCAGAAAGACGAACACTCGTTACAGATAACTTGAAAGTTAAGTGAACTCAGCACAAAGTGCAGCTCCCTTTCTCTCTTGGGGAAGGGCCAACTACTCATCTTCCATTGGTGTTCTCTTCCCAGCTTAAAGAGGGCAGTGGGGCTCTCAGGTGGACTGATGTGGCCACCCTGGGCTACATTTCACAATGTCTGGAGACATTTTCTTGTGACAAGTGAGACTATGCTGTTTGTACCTGGTGATTGTATCTGGAGATCAAGGATTCTATTGACTATTCTAAGAAGCACAGAACAGCCCCTAAAAGAAGCATTATCCTCCTCAAAGTGTCCAAAATATCAAAGTCGAAAAACCTTGCTCTAGATCTAGAGGTATGAAAATAAGAATTTAAGTGATCAAGGGAGACCTGCATTAATCTTCCATAAGATTTTCTTTTATCCATGCAGTGTTGATCGATGAGTCATTGCAGTTACTAACATGGGTGTATATGTTTGGGAGATGGGCTAGAGGTGACAAACAAACCGAGTCCAGAAAGATACTGAACATGGCTTGTCAAGTCTTCTCTGGTCACCCTCTCAAAGTTGATTTTTCCCCAGTAGTCTCTTTAAAAAAACAAATTAAAAAAGTCAATCTCAAAAATACCTTCGGTTTCTTTGTTCCTCCTAACTAAAGGCTTTCTTAGGCATATTCAAAGTACTTTGGTTTGCCCCGTCCGTCTTGGACGTCCCTCCACGTAAGTCGTAAGTCAGGTAGGCATCTTCACTTTATTCAGAAGTGAGGCTGTGATGATAAAGAGCTGACACCACATAGTATGCTTTTACTGATTATGTAGATCCGATCAATAAAAAATAAGTTTAGGGGCGCCTGGGTGGCTCAGTCGTTAAGCGTCTGCTTTTGGCTCAGGTCAGGATCCCGGGGTCCTGGGATTGAGCCCCGCATCGGGCTTGCAGCTCGGCGGGAAGCCTGCTTCTCCCTCTCCCACTACCCTGCTTGTGTTCCCTCTCTCTCTCTTTCTCTCTGTCAAATAAATAAATAAAATCTTTAAAAAAAAAAAAAGTTCAAATTTCAGGACCCGTGGAGTGAGTGAATAAGCAATACCAAGCTTATAATGCTTCCTGTGATGGTGAAAGGTAATTTACTAGTAAAGTGTCTACCATTGACTGCATAGATGCTGCGTACCAGGCACTGTATCGGGTTCTTTTATTTATTTTCTTCAATCCGCACTATGCTTTGAGGTAGTCTCTCTCTCTATTGTGGGTGAGGAGGCTGGGGCTCAGGAAGGGGAAGCCCCCTGCAGAAGGACACACAGCTGGGAAAAGCAGTGATGCATTTCAGATCTTACCTTGGTGACCCCCAAGCCTGTGTGGGTCTGCTGTCAGAGATCTCGGATGTGCCTTTGCTGGGGCATGGAGAGGTGAGGTGACACTAGCTTAATCAGAGAGTAAAAAGCTGTCTGCAGACGAGAGCTCAGAGTTCTCGGTAAAAGAATTACAGACTCGCAGAGCTACTAGGTGTTTCGGACCTTTTTTCCCTAAACCTTTTATATTACAGATAAAGAAATCGGTCCAGGAAGGAAACCGTGGTGCGTATTTGGCCTTGCCCCCAGATCTTTTGTGTTCCTGTTTGTGCCACCAGATTAGCACCCGGGAGTGGGGTAAACAAGTCCCTGGGGAGACAGCCTCTCTCCCTGTCCATGCTGGAGCAGGAAAATTCAGCCCGCTCTTTTTGCTGATGTCCCTGCTTTGCATTTCGGGGAAGTGGAGCCTTTTCTCTGGCATTGCCTTGCTCTCCACTTAGACAAAGCCCCAGTTTATTTACCTTTAGGACATAATACAAAGCAGTCAGTTTTGTAGGAGAAACACATACTTTGCAGACTTGTTTTTCCTCCCTTCTCAACTTCGTGGGTTAAAACTCACTCAGTGCTAAATCATAATACCGATGGCTTAGGATTAATTGTGATGTTTATTTTGGTACATTTGCCTGAGGATCTGATGTGTGTTTTCACAAGTCTAACAAATAATTTTACCTAGAAATACCAGACACTCTTCAGCGACCCCCCCCCCCCCCGCAACCCCGGCCCGTTAGCCACGGTTGGATTTGAACCAGTGACCTAGAGGTGAGAGGCCGCTCATCACATTACCGCTGCCCCAGGCCATGGAGTTCACTTGCTGGCTGTTTCTTTAATGTAATTGCCAACAGCAAGATCAGCAGTGGGAATTCTCCCCAGTACGTAGATCCTAAGGTCTCAGAAATTCGGCATTTGCGAGCTCTTCTTTTTGCTTTGGAGTTTGGACCTATTAACGAGCCACATTGCTAGAGAAACTGCAGAGGGATAAAGGATGGTGTACGTTCAGCACTGTTCTCCTAGAGAAGGAGTAGGGTATCAGGTTATAACCATCTGATTTCCTGTCAGGCTGGTTGATGGCTCAAGTCACCAATGCCCATGTTAAAGGAAATATTCGAGAGCATTAATGATTTGCCGGTACCAAGAGATGCGATGAACAGTTTAAAAATACTGCCCCTCGATGGGAGAAAATGTATTTCTATTAAGGGACCAGAATTGTGCTACGCTTGTTGGAATTTTTGCTTGTGCACAGGAATTTAGCTCGAGGTCTATGTCTGTCACTAAAATTGACAACTGCCTGTGGCTCTGCACAATTGAAACGTAGATCTTAAATTTCACATCATTATCCAAATAAAATATATCTGCCAAGGGGGACTGGTATTACACAGTTAGAGAACTGTGATACCAGTTGTCTGATTAACATATTGAGAGGAATATAAGAATTTCTCACCTATTTTCCAGAGGGAGGCTGGCTGGGGAGCTCCTGTTAAATGGACTAATTGATCAGGTTCCCCGTGCTAAGTACAGAGATGCCCAGCAATAAGTCTGGCTGGTCGAGGCAGGGTTTTCCTGTGATATGTAATATGTGTAACGGAAGAAAAAGGGACAGAGCACAAACCAGATCCTGAATCCTAGCTCCTAAAAGAGAAAGATGGGAAACCATTAGCTCCTGATGACCTGGTTCCTTGCCCTGGGGCCTCAGATTTACTCAGCATTGTTCAGAAGGAAGACACTCACCTGAACTTTCCCTTCTCAAAGCCCTTTCATTAGCTCCAACATCCTCCTAACTCTGACTTTGGAGTAGTCATGAAAAATGCCAAAGTCATGGAATACGTTTAAAAAAAAATACTTCTCTAATTTAATTTAAAAAAAAAAAAAGAGGAAGGGAGTTGTTTATTCTAAAAGATATATGGTAGCAGGAGGGGAAGAATGAAGGGGGGGGAAATCGGAGGGGGAGACGAACCATGAGAGACTATGGACTCTGAGAAACAAACTGAGGGTTCTAGAGGGGAGGGGGTGGGGGGTTGGGTTAGCCTGGTGATGGGTATTAAGAGGGCAATTACTGAATGGAGCACTGGGTGTTATATGCAAACAATGAATCATGGAACATGACATCAAAAACTAATGATGTATTGTATGGTGATTAACATAACATAATAATAATTTAAAATAAATAAATAAATAAATAAATAAATAAATAAATTAAAAGATACATGGTAGCAGTCATTAGCACGGGCGTTTTCTCTACTTGTTCTGTGTGAGGTCATGTGTTTTTTGGCTTAGCTCTCAAACGAGGCTCTCATGGGCAGGTTAATCCCAAATGTACGGAACTCGTAGGTTTAGATCACAGCATGTAAGAGAATCTCAGTTGAATTTGGCTTTCAAACTGGAAGTAACCTTAGTGATCAGTATTGGTGCAGTTTTTCATTGTTCCAGATGAGAAAACTGGGGCCAGAGTTGAAATGACTTATCTCCTAATGAGCTAATGACATTTATAATGAGCTTGAAAATCTAAAGACTGGCAGATAACTGCTATAATTATCCCCACGGCATCCGAGATCTGTTCTGCGGTAGTGTAGCCTTGCAGAGGGTTTGCAGAAGTGCCATCCCAGGATAATTTAATGGCTCACAGTCTCTTCCTATACTTACTGGTGTATTTATGGCATTTCATTCAAAATAGTCCAAATGCCAATCTTACAACAGTGGTTAAACTCATGTCCCACTCACCAGTTTTGTGTAACCAGGTTACTATGGTTTAGATCTTGGTCTTTTACATGGTGGTGTGTGCAGTTGGGGTTTCAAAATGTAAGGATGCGAATTCCAATCCAGCTTTCTCGTAAAGTTACTGTGAGACTAGAGACAAGTCACGCTGTCTCTCTCTGCTTCGGCTTCTTGACAGGAAGTACAGTTTCTCATGTACTTCTCTGAATTGTACTGAGCAAAGATGAGCAAACATTCTTACATGAGCTACCATGACTTCAAAGAAGAAGGCATATGCGGATAAAGAATACTTCAGATTGGGCGCCTGGGTGGCTCAGTCGTTAAGCGTCTGCCTTTGGTTCAGGTCATGGTCCCGGGGTCCTGGGATCGAGTCCCACATCGGGCTCCCTGCTCTGCGGGAAGCCTGCTTCTCCCTCTCCCACTCCCCCTGCTTGTGTTCCCTCTCTTGCTGTGTCTCTCTCTGTCAAATAAATAAATAAAATCTTAAAAAAAAAATAAGTAAATAAATAAAAAATTTAAAAAAAAAAGAATACTTTGGATTGGATCAGTCTATTCCTCCCGAGTCTCAGTTTTCTATCTGAAATACGTGAAGAGAACAATCCCATTGCCTCAGGTTAATGTTCAGGATTAGATGAGAAATAAATAAAGCTAAAGCACTTGGCACACTGACCAATACCTGGGGATACTCTAGGATCCTTCTGCCTTACCAATCACTCCTACTTTTTCTGGATTTCAATACAATGCATTATCAATACCCTTAACGTATGACATATTTTTTTAGTATATCTTGTATTGTAGTTAGGGGTTAATCCCTTAAAATCCTAACCAGATTGTAGATTCTGGAGAAATCTAGAATTTGATCTCATACACATTTGTTTCTTTACGGAATCAAGCATGATGCCTTACTCATATACATGTCCAATACAGTCTTTCTTGATTTGCCAGTGAATAGAAAGATAGATTCAGGCTTATTGAATAGTAGTCTTCTAGGTAGTAATATTACAGATGAAGGATTAACTGAAGAGTTCTACTTTGGATTGTGTTAACTACAATATTGTGTGGATTTTATGTTAGTATCAAAAACCGAGGAGGAATTTTTCTCCACACCATACCTAATAGGCCATGAGGTAGAAAGGGATCGACAAATTATGGCCTGTGGGCAGGATCCCTTCTGTTTTTATAAATAAAGTTTTATTGTAACACAACAACACCCATTTGTTTACATATTGTCCCTGGCTTCTTTCACACTGCAACAGCAGGGTTAGGTAGTTCAGGCAGATAGCACATGGCCCACAAAGACTGAAATACTCTCTGGACATTTTCTGAAACTTTGCTGAGCTAGGCTAGGCTGGACTAGATAAACTCTACTGTGCTATACTGGAGTTTCTTGCTGCCATTGAGGAAAAGAACGTAACGAAACCAGTGAAGAAGTCATGCTAGTAGCTTTTTATTTTCTTGTGGTTGATTCAAATGAGTTAAGATTAATGTTTATCAAAGGACGCCTGGCTGGCTAAGTTAGAGCATGTGACTCTTGATCTTGGGGTTGTGAATTCAAGCCCCACATTGTGTGTAGCGATTATGTAAAAAAATTAAAGAAAGATTAATGTTTATCAATTTGTCCTTTAAAGGTGACTATAAAATAAAATCTATATATTCAAGCACATACTGAAATTTATCGTTAGATATTCCAGTTTCCTTTATAGCCAGACAAGCCATAAGGTAAAAGGAACAAGCATATCATGATCTCTTGGGATTCACAAATCACCTTAGGTATGAGTTTATATCCATGTCCCGTTCTGCTACCTATTCCACAATTACATTACACCACCACATCTATATGCATGGGGTGAAATCAGATACAACTGAACATTTGAATTGCTTTCTCTTGCCAGGAATCCTTAAGACAGTCTTGGATTCCAGGGCCCATGTCCCAATTCCCACTATTCATAGATTAGATGGAAGGAGTTTGTTAAATTGGGCCAATAAAACAGATTCTGTACAAAAGCACAATCTTTGTTTACTCTGCAAGCTCACTGATTGTCATTTTTGTTGTTGCTACAACCTTGGGGAATTAGATTTCTCCCTGGAGAAATGTTGGAAGGGTCGGGGCTTCCAGAGTTAAGAGAAAAACAGAGAAAGTGAGAAACGAGAGAGAACTCCAATCCCCTGGGCATTCTATTTACTTTGCCTTAAAAAAAAATTTACACTGGTCTTTACTGAAATTCATCAGCACTTTTTGAAATCATAAAGTGTGTTACCCTGTTAGGGACCCAAAGAATTTTATAGTACGTACAACTTCCCTGTGGGTCTTAAATTTAGTCTCATCAGTATTCATCATTCCTCTGAAGAACAAACAAAAATACAGTCCCACTGGGAAGACAGAAAATCTCAAGCATTGAATTGGACTCCTTTTGTTCTTTTACTCTTTCCTTCCCTTGAATCCATAACCCAGCTCTGTCAAAGTAAAACAATTAGCAAGGGACATGAAACAAAGCATCAGCCATTCAAAATTTCCCTAGGAAAAGGAAAGTAGTGGGATTGGGAACAATATTGAACTCTTTTCCAGAAAGCCTTAAAAATATTTTTTAAAGACACACCATCAAGATGGATGAGAAAGAAAGGGCAAAAATGAGCAAGAGAAACAAGCAACAAATCAAGGATTTGAAATAGTTATAGATGTACCTATTGGCAATTAATTTTGGCAACACTATCTGACTATCAAGTACATTTCCTCTGAGGGTTACTGAAGACAGAGAGAGGAAGAGAGGAAGACACCTGACTTACCATGGACAAAGGGTGAAGAGTTTGGCAACGCACTAGCTTGCCCTGCCAATAAATTAATTGAAAGATGGAAGGAAGAGGAGTCCAGAACAACCAATTCCCTTTCTCTGCTTGTGTCTGAACAGGAGTCATTTCTCCAGATCATTCACCTGCAACTGAAGACCCTAAGAGAGTTTGCATCATCCTCTGGGCCTCCCCCATCCCTCACACCCAACACCAGTTGGGTGAGGGACTGAGTTGGATAGACCTGGAATGATTCAAGAACTCATTTTAGCCCATCTTTCCTTCAGAATTCTTAGGTTACTATTTAATTTTCTAAGACATCTTGGGGAAATTACCTTCCTTGATTGACTAATTTATAATTTTAATGAACTGGATTTCTTCAAAGATTTATTTTTAATTTTTATAGTCTTTCACTGCAGATGCTATATCTCCTTCTCTTATCTGATGTAGAACCAGAAGCCCTGTGAGGAATATCTCTAGCACTGGAAAGGGGAGAGAAAGATGATTCTAGTTGGGGTCCTCATGTTCCTCACAGCTTAAACTAAATATTCCAGCGTGGTCTAGGAATACCATTAGAATGCTAGGGTTGCAAGGACACTTTGACTTCATATAATTCAACTTACCAACCCAGTTTCTACCATAGCTTTTTGTTCACACATTATAGGAAGTCAAGTTAACTTCTGTCAACGGTAAGTACCATGAGTATTACTTGGTGTGATGGAAAGCATAGTGGATGGGGACTCAGATGATCTGGGATCAAATCCTAACTTTGGCACTTAAAGTTATAGGATGGTAAATTTATCTTGAATTTTCTGAGCCTGAATTTCCTAATCTATAAAGTGGTGATAACAATCTCTTTTCTATCTACTGCTTACGGTTACCACATGGATAGTACAAAGAAATGAATGATGTAAAGGCAGTTTGTAACCTCTAGGTGGGCTGCCACATAAAAACAAGGGCTTATTCCATTCCTTTTTATAGAGGGGGGCGGCATAGTGAACAAGGAATTGGGGAAAGTGAGTCATGACTTTTATATAGGATACCATCCATGAGCACAGATTGCTGTCTCTTTCAGACAGAAACTAAGTATTTTGTGCTCTTTACTTGGGAATGGGTGTAGGAGGAAAAGAGGGTCAGAAGCATTATAAAATTAAGTTCCTTAAGGCCTCGTCTGATAATTCCAACCTTGATATACCAAAAAATTCTGTTTTATTTTGTACCCCTCAGGAAAACAATTAGATCTTTCTCAATCTTATCTCAGAAATATTTATCTTATCTTGTACCTGACTTATTTTAAATCTGTTTAAGTGTAGGATTTATATTCTGCAACAGCTTCCACTGTGTATAAAACTGCAGTATCGCACGCTGGAGAAAGCAATGAATATAGTCAATGACACAGTCATATAAAACTAAGCCGAGTTCAGAGATTATGCTATTCTTTTCACAAAACTTTTCTTTAGAAAAATGTCCTAGAAATTGTACATGAATTTCCAATAAAATATAAAAATTATGAAAACTGTAGATAAAATTGGATTAAGACATTGAAGAGCTGGCATGAACAGAGACATAAAATATATATTCACTGAGACACATTGCCCAATTAATTAAATGTTGCTTTTTTTTTTTGTTATCAGAAAAATTAGGCCTCTGAGTCCTGTATTTATTCCAAAATGAATGTTGCATAAGAGAACAACTTTCTGACTCATTCACAGCTCTGATCTGTGCTACAAGCATCTAAATGAACTAGGAAACTTCTAGGACTCTGGTCTGGCTTGGTAATGAAGCTAACATCAAATGTTGGGCTTTGAGTCAACTCTCAAGTTTCCCCATCATAGCAACAGGAAGCACAGCTTCCCAGGAAAAATGGAAGAATTTTGGATATGTGATAAACCATCAACAGACTTGAAATCAGCTAAGCACATTTATGGTTTTATTTGTTCTGAAAAATTTTGAAGTTTTTAGTTAATACAGAACGCCAAACATAGAAAACCACCAACACTTTGGGATGACTAAACCAACCATGATGCTCCAACTGCAGTATCTTCTGAGAGAGGCACCATGGCCACATCCATGTAACCTGGGCCTCCAGAACACCTTGAGTCCATCACCAGTAATCTGTCTTCACTCTACTGCTTGTTTTATGACACAATTTATAAACCCATTAATCTGGTGGAAAGAATGCCTAGCTCAGAAACCTGAGTACAGAGTATTCCTTTAGTGAGTTTCAGGTCGAGTGCTCATAAAATTAAAGCTACATAGTCTTTTCCTCATCTCCATTCAGGAAGCAGAGCAACAGTAAACTGATCGGAATGGTTTGTCTCAATTGAGTTGGATTTTGAGTTTGAACCCTGATAAGCCATCCGTAACATTAAGACTTTGTATTAAAAAAATAATTCTGCATATTTTTAAGCATGTAGAAATTCACAGAGGAACTAGGAAGGCTCTAAGTAGTGTTTAGCCAAGAATTCTGTTTGCCCTTGCATCTGTTAATTGTGTGAAGCTGACTTCAAGATCTAAGTTGTTACAGTCAAACAACAGCCTATGAGGTCTTATCTCCAGCTAAATCAAGTGCATGATAAAGGAATGGGCATAGTTATTTTCCTGGAAAGGGCATGTTCAAAAAAAAAAAAAAAGAATGCTATGTGATACATGTGATATAGTTTTAATTTATGCTGTGTCAGGAGGCAACGAGTGTAATAATAAGCTTACTACCATATACTCAGCTCCCACTCATTATCTTTTATGGGGACTTTGAATTCATTACCCTGAGAAGCAGAGACTTTTATTACCATTTTAAAGATGAGTAAACAGTAGGTTAGAGAGGTTAAATAACATCTTCAAGTTTATTCAGCTTGTGGATGGTTAAGTTAGGGGTCAAAGAAAGAATAAGAGGCTTAAAAGTTCAATGACAATTTACCAGGAACCAACTTCCCTGAACGCAAAATTTGAATTCCCTCACATCTTACTTTACTTTCATTTCATTTCAGCTTTTCCACTTTACTCTCTTATTCACTCAGGGGTTCTGAGCATCAGCTCTGTCTTTCACTGAGCTAGACTGAGAAGATTGAGAAGAAAAAAAAAATTTTGCTCCTCCAAAATTGAGTTTGGTGGGAAGTCAAACATATGAACTATTGGTGATATATAGGAGAACTCTACTTAGCCTTTGAAATCATAATCCCAATTCTCCCGTATACCAAGAAAATACGGGAAAGGGAATAGCTGTGTGGGGCAAATTGATTAGCTGTTTCTGCTGACTCTGTCTAGAGTTCAGGGTATGGCTTGACCATCAAGTGTCTAGAGCTTAAAAGAGCATGGCCTTAGGCCAGGAAGTGATGAACTGGAGAGGGAATTTCTTCATATTTCCTGACAGATGATGTAACAGACAGATCCTTGAGCCCAGCAGCTCCCAGTGGCAGTGAGCAAATTGCCCCATAAAACTCTTCCATATGGTAACTTCATCAGGTATCATCAGAGAGGATTGTCTTAGGTGAATCAAGATGCGTGCTCTTAGCGTCATCCAAAAACGTTATGCTCATCAAAGGTGGAAGTAATGGAGGAAACAAGTTATTTTCTATGTCCTTGATATTGGACCTCTCCAGTATTCTTTAGAAACATTTTAGTGGTGGCATGCCTACTATCAAACCCTAAGTTAATTTTTGTTTCCGATAAGGTTCTGGCAGAGGTAGGGGAGAAAAACTCTTGGGGAGGAAGGTAGGTGTTGGTGTTACCAAGGTACCTGGGTTAACTTTAAGCCCTGTAGGGGTAGAACTATGCTGTTCTTGTTCATCATTCCATCCACAAAATGTGGCACCATACCAGACCCACGCAAGCCATATGATATACACTGGTTACACGAAGAAGCCATTTAATCTAACGTGACAATACTTTTCTAATTTGTCCTAGTCAAAACAACCCATTAATATACTGTTTTATTTTTAATGTCAGGAATCCTTTTAGGCAGATGCGAAACCGATAATGTTTAGAGTAGAAAAAATAAAAGTCAAGTGTCAGCAATAAATCAATTGGTTCTGAAATCAACTCCTCATGAAACTCTTCCATTTTTACACATAATGTAAATATTTCACAACCCAATGTGAAATAAACCCCTTAAAATTTTCTCATTTCTTTAAAGAACTGAACCCAGACTTATTTGGGGTATTTATTAAAAGTGAGGTTTTACCTTGATTCACATCAAAATCATGGCACCAGAAGATAGCTGTTGCATTGTCCTTCATAGACTAATGCCATTAGGATTATTGTTTATTTTGATTGGAATGGACTTGTTATTAGAAACAATATTTTCTCTCATACCAATTACATGCAACCACTTCCTTTTGAGAGACAAAATAAGGTGCTGTCAGGAAGACCCATGAGTTCCTATTCTCCTGTCTTTTTGTCTCACAGTCATGATAAAAAATCTCATTTAGCTGTGTGCTTTCACGATTGTGTGTCTCCTTTCCCTGTTTTCTAGTTGTTACTGCTGACATTTCCTTTCTCCCGTTTGGGCTGTTCTAGCCCCCTGAAACCTTTTCCCCACAACTTCAGATTAAACTGGCTTCCTTCTTTCAAATGGAGCTCCCATGTCCACCATAACAATCAGCAAAAGACGCCCCCAAAGCGTGCTGTTCACCCCCGAAACCCAAGAGCTTGCATGCTACCTGCCAACATTCCTAAAAATACATAACACGCCCAGCGCCAGACACCCACAGCAACAGTCTCACTAACGGGTGAAATCCTGGAACACTGAATTATCTTGAAAGCGAATGGTAATTAAACACTCTTCCTAACCCTGGGAAGCTGGGGCAGGGAAGGAAAGAAAGCTAGGGATTGGAATCCATTATGTGGCCGAGGCTTCTGCCCGGTCGATTTAAGCAGATTGAAGCCTAGGCACATGACCGCCTCAGGTGAGGGACTGCAGTGTTCCTGTGGGGTTATCAACCCGGCCAGGCCTTGAAGGCAAAGCAAAGCCCTTCCACTGGGAAGTTCTTCCTAAGTGCTTGCATGGCATCCACAGGATTATCCCACCCCACTCACACATCATCTGGCTTTAAACTTCAGGCCCTCTGGCAAAGAGACGAAAACGTTCTATTTGAGCCCTCCTCCCTCTTATCCCATGGTCCTGCCTTTCCCTGTCCTGTCTCCTAGCAGCCGCTGGCTGAGTCCTGCCCTTCTCTGCCAAGCACCAGGCTGGATTAGCTGCAAGCCAATAGCTGGGGGTCAGGATTAAGAGGCCAGTGTGCACTTTAATACAAGCTGCCTATAATTAATGGCATTATTAATAGCTTGACTGAAAAATTCATTAAAAAATCCATTAAAAATAAATACCCTTTTACAAAAGGCATTGCCTTGGGTAAGAAAAACAGAAAAAAAGATAAAGGAAAATTGATTGGTGGCTTTCAGTTCACAGAAAGACAGACTATAGTTCAAACTGATTAAAATTGAACATTTTAGATTAAGTACCCTTGCCAAAATATTCTCTGTAGTTACCCAATATGAAAATATTACGATGGGTCACATATTTTTTCTTTTCTTTTTTTTATGTATCAAGAATCGGGATATAAGACATACAGGTAGTTGCTTGAAATAACTTTCTTCAAGTGAACATTCTTGACCTTCAGGAATAGTAGAACATCCCCTGAAATGCCGGTTAATTGTATCTGATTAACTCAGATACAATGGATCTGTTGAGAGGTGGATTATTTCCCCCACAAACTCAGGACATGTTTAGCAACCTGACTATCGTCTGTGTGAGCACAGATCCTTCTTTTTCTTTCTTCTCTTTCTCTCTTTTTTTTCTTTTGCATTCATCCCACAGCTCTCCTCCTCCATATATCTGGCTCTGTAACTTGGAATTGATCTTATTGAGTTTTGCCTCAGCCCAAGTAAACAGTGTTGATGGTGATTGGAATGTCTGTGGTTTGGTTGTCTGCTCCGAGAAAAGTGGAGATGGGAAAGGCAAAGTGCTGGTGGGTGTGCAGGCTCCCTCTGCCTTTTCCTCTGTAAAGATTTGTTTGTGTTGATACTAAATCTGATCTTTTGGGTCAACTTTGCTCTGGGTCTAATCTGCTCATTGGTGTGAGATGATCATTGTCTTCCAGAAGTACAGGCGACCATGCCCTCTCAGAAAAAGACCCCATTCATGAGCGTATTTGCTTGAAGAGAGCTTTTATTCACTTCACCTGTTATGTTGTGCCTATAGGAGCACAAAGCCAAGTGGAGATTAGGCAATTATCTGGTTAATAGGATCAACATAGACAAGAAGTTCATTCAATAGGCATTTCTGACTGCACACCACGCACAGCTCAGCAGCCTTCGATGCGAAAAGAGGCACAGGGTGAGGAGGAAACATGCTGCTGCTTAATTCGTAACATGATAAAGGAAATGAGACATAAACACAGCCGACTACTGGCGCACAGTTTATAAGCTAGGGCAGAATTATGTGGGATCCAGTGCATTAAAGTTGAGAATAGAACAAGTTAAAAATTATAGGAAGTGGTTGAGCCCGGGTAAATTTCTGGGAAAAGGCAAATCAAGGTCTATGTATATTCAGAGAGCTCCAATTCACCACCTTTAAACCAAATAATTTCAGACACTGTATGGTTTTTTTCACCTTTTAAAATGCGTTAAATCCCTTTTGTGGCTACTCCAGTAAGTTCCCATATTTTTTTACTGAAGATTATATTGAATTCCTGGAAATACTGAGAAACTTGTTTTTATCTGGGATTCATGAAGTTACCCACAGATGTTATGTTAAGATTCTGGCATTGTTCAAGCTCTCACTCTTCCCTCCTTAATCGCTACATGGTACTTGCAAAGGTCTTCAAAGTTACCAGTGCAGAGTAATAGATCTTCACCAAGCAATGGGCTCCCCAGTAGAGAGATACTGATAAGAAATGTCCTTGCTCTATTGATTGCCACCTTTTTCTTTTTTTTTTTTTTTTTTTGCTAATAAAATATGGCCCTAATTAGGAAAGTGCTGAACAATTTCCCAAGTACGAAGTGTTGGGCTACCCGACTACCTAGCGTTCACATTCTCTTCCATCTTTTTCTATAACTTTGACTCATGGTGAATAATTCCCTAACATGCAGCATTTGCACTTTTGTGAGGTTCTGAAACATAACAATAGATTCTTCGGGCTGAGAGTCTGTTGCCTACTACTCCTGGACATATAGGCCTCAGCGGGTAGCTTTTCACCACTTATATACAAACGTGCACCACTGGTTGAAAAATTTTTAATTATGTTGGTTGGTTCTTTTGTTCATGTATACCAAACACATTTCGCTAACAATTTAACTAATTCTGATGGACTCTAACGGTTGTGTTAACATGCATTGAAGAAAGGCTGCAACTGGGTGATCTAAACAGAGGGATAAGAAAGGAAGTGAGGGCCCCAAATGACAGAAATCCTGCAGGAATGAAGCAGAATGGACAATGAAAGGCCCTACGGGGGATTATATCACTGCCCTAAGCCTTCCTCTAGCACTTGGCAGGTCCTTCTTCAGGTAGATTTGGAGTGGCAGGAGATATTGGTTTTAGAAAGGAAGGTTTTGGCAGTTAGGAAAACAAGGTCTAGCAAAGACAACCATGGTTATTAATTCTCGTTTTTTTCCAATATTGTAACTCTGATGTCTGGATTGCTGGGACAGTAGCCAAATTTCAAGTATTTGGTGACCAACTTCTACCAAAGAGGAATCAAGTAAGTACAGAGTAGGATGGAAGGAATGTACCTGAGATGCAGAGAAAAATTGGCAAGGATTAGGAATTGAACAGAGAAGTTTCAATAACGCAATCATTGACCCTTCCCATCTCCACCAAGTTCAAGCAAAGCCTGGCGTGGAGGATTTAGACAGCTATCTGTTCAGATTCTGGATCATTCATGGTAGTGTCTAGCTCTTAAGGTTGGAGTGTAAGAGTGATATTGATGGTAGTACTTTTCCCAAAGTTACACACGCCTCAGGTCATTGGATGGTAGCAAGTACATTAAGAACTTTAATCTGTTCCTAATAACCAAATGGAAGCCAATGATGAAGGTATGTTTTAAATCAACCAAGTACTGAGAACCATTGCTTTGAGTCTTGTGTTGGTGGGGGCTGCCATTGTTCAAAAGACTATTTACTGAATTTTGTGTAATAAAGTGAACAGATTTGGGGGTTGTTAATTGTAAAACCTACTCAGTTTCATTAAAAAGTAACTGCCAAAAATGTTTCATGCACAAAATGCTAATTTTAATACTCTCCTGTGTGACATGCTCATGGAAGAACATAGGGAAATAATTCAAACCTCTCCTCGGAAAGGTGTATTGGAAGGCATATAAGTGAGGGTGCATTTTTGTTGGGAATTGTTTGAGAATTCCTTGTGACAAAAGTTTTTGGAAATTCTTTGTTTAAAAAAAAAAGCCCTGCTACATGCAAAGAAGTTCTTCGCCATGATAACTACTGTGTTCACAGTAGTAAGACTAGAGTCCGGCATAAAGTTCCTGCTCAAAAGGTATTTCCCGAATATATGAATAAATACTTCCGTGCAGTAGGACACCCTGGTTGATAAACATTGTTCTATGAGCCATCAGAGTTCCTAGCTAGTAAAAAGCATTCAATTTGTTGATAAAATGGATGAATGGTCACTTGTTACAGACAAGATATATGATCTTATGTGGTTTGTGAACCACCAAATCTGAGTCGTGTCTTAAAACAAGAGAATTTGGAGGATGACACCAGCAGTCTGAAATGGAATGTGGAGCTTTTGGGATATAAGATGGCTCTTTGGATTGCACCATTCTATTAGAATGCTTCTGATTCTCAGATGAGTTAATCATATATTTTTCGTATTTGTTATCTCCTTCAAGGTTAGAGCTGGTGTATGGCAGAGGGCAGGGCATCTTCATGGAAAAAGTACCATACAGTTACCATTTCTCAAGCAGAGACTCTATAGACGGGGTAGAGTACTGCCTACCTTGCACAATGTTACAGGTCTTGATTAAGCTTCTCTCCCCCTAACCCTATTCCCCTGTGTTAATTCCCAAAATTCACAGTAAGAGTTCCAGTCTTTTTTCATATTCTTAAATATCATGTATACAATTTGCATTCTTTACACACAGATGTTATCAGTCATTTATTCTTTAGTATGAACTAAAATCTAATATTTAAATGAACATTTTTGGAATGAGAAGGAAAATAGAGAGATGAGGGGGAGAGAGAAAGCATATGGGTGCAGGGAACCTGCAAGGGGCATCATTGAAAGGAGGAAAAGTATATGATGGAGAGGTGAAAAGACAGAATTCTGAAACCAGGCCCTTTCCCTCCAGTAGGGAAAGTGAAAGATACGTTGGCATACTGAAGAAACTAAATTAACTAAATTAACTCTTCAAAATCTAGGTGTCCTTCAGCCTGTGGCTTTGGTTTTCTTTTATTTTTTTTTTAGGACTCCAAAGAAGTCCAAGCAAATATCTCAACACTTCTTTTTGCTTGTGCTGAAAATTTCAGAGCACCCTTCTGGACAGAATCCTGGGCCCTGTTTATCTCAGCTCAAGGAGACTGGGCTAGGGAAAAGCCGGGAAAGGCTCTACCTGAAGCTAGACATGCTTTCTCCTCCTGGATGGTTCACCTCCAGCATAGAATTCCTAAGGGGCTGTTTACCATACATCAGTGAGCAGTTCTTTTTCTCATTGATTTCCGTCATCTTAAACCAGAGCTTCATACCAGGCCTGTGTATTAGCAGCACAATCACATACCCATAGGCAATATCTCGTGCCAAGGGGACCTGGAATGATCAAACCGGCACTGGGAGTCCAAAAAGCTGGTATCAGAGAAGTAACTCCTAACTCTTGGATTTAACAGGGAATGTCATCCAAAAGAGAGAAAAAAACAATAAAATGGTAGTATATGGCAACTGCCAAATGAACAAAGCAAACGTTAAATGGAGTGCGACGTGGTGAAAGGGAGTGAGGCATCCTGGTTTGGGTTCCAGAACTGTTTTCCTCAGAGATGTATTTATGTGGCTGCAGTAAAAAAAAAAATTCCTTCCTGAGCATTGGGAAAATATTGCATATTCCAAGGGAGAACACATTTTTCTTTCATCCAGGTAAAATGTACTTCAATTGACTCTCAAGAAGCTATCCACATACCTTTGTAAGTTCAGAATTTGATTGGAGAGAATTCTTCTTAAAGTCAGTGGGCAAAAACTAGGAGTAGGGTATGGAAATATCTGTCTACAGAAGTCAGTTGTTGCAGGATGTGACAGGTGATCACACACAGGTGGGACAACCTGACTTGTGGCCTTGAGGGTTAGTCAGCCATGTCCTGATGTGGAGTTGGGGGTGAAGAAGGATGGAGGACATTTTTAGGAGTTTACAAAACCTGATTTTTCCAGGCACTGTGAAGGCACCAATATATGATACCTTTGTGAATGAAAAGAATTCAGTTCACATGTAAAGAAAGTGAGCTTTTAATTTTTGACTCACTGGAACAATCAGGACATGTATTTATTGGGGACTCCCAGAAGATGAACAGAAGACACATGCCCAGGGAGTTGGCAAGAGCTTCTAAGGAAACAAGAAAGAGCACCATCTTGACTTAAACATGCTGAGACAAGAGGAGGAGGCCAAGAATGTTGACTTTCAAGTGAAACCAAGCCAGAAAACTTCAGAAATATGAATTGAATAAACACCGCTTGAAGGAAGAGAGCAAACTTTCTTCTAATCATTTCAAAACTGGTTATGAAGTTGCTTTTGGAGAATGTAGAGGACTACTTTTTTCTCGAAGTGTGAACTTTCCAGAGAATGGTCCTAAGGAGGTGGTACTAAGGCACAGGATGTCCAGAATGGCTCATGGAGCGAACAGTTTTGCTGCATTCTGTTTAGGCGGCGCATCGTTCAGCTGTCCGCCTTCCTCTCTCTAATCGACTCTGCTCCGCTCTGCACTTGCCAGACAGACACATCAGTTCTGATGGCATGTGCCCTGCTCTGTATGCAAAAGATATCCATGAGTATTAACTAAGTTTGCAGGAGGAATTAGGATCTGTAATAAATGCTTTAGCAAAGAGGCTTTGGGGAATAAAAATGTGTCTTCAGGCAAAATTCTCATAAACTAGACATCATCTTTGATTTACAGTTTATAGTTTTTTCTTCACTGTATCCAATATCCCCAGCTTGAGGGCTCTTGTTCCATGTGGCATGATTGACTGCCCAAGGTGGGAGGGTAGTTCTGGGCACTGAAGTTAAGTCAATGGAATTAGAAATGGAAGAAAACGCAAGACAAGCAGAATTTTAGATTTTTGTTTGTTTGGGTTTGGGGTCTGGTTTGGTTTTTTTTTTTGCTTTTTGGGTTTTAGGTTTTGTGGGTTTTTTTTCTGTATTTTTAGTAGTTAGAAAAAAAAATCTTTGTCTACTAAGCAGGAAAACATTTTAAAAACTTGACTGCTATTTTAGAAAAGGTGATCTCCTCCTATCTCTTTGATATTAGACACAAGATGGAGACCATAATTGGGAACGTGTGCTATCATATTTTGTACTGTCTATATCAGAGATTCATTTACCTAGACCATTCAAACACGGAAAAGAGACTCCTTGAGTACAGATGTAGGATGGACCTTCCATCTCCCTCAATCTTCCATCAGATTTGAAGAATAAACAGAAAAGGAGAGGAAATGACACATGATTAAACAGAATTTACTATCAGTTCTGCACAAGGCACTATGCTAGGCACATTGGCAGGCTGTGAAAACCAAGTAATTTAATGATATAGAGTGGAAATCAGACCATATCTTAAAAATATACAAAGGGAGCTAGCAGTCATCAATTAATAACACACAGAGATGACAAAAAAGGAATCATAAATATTTGAAAGAAAATTTTACCTTTTTTGAGCCACACATATATTTAGCATATAAGACCATCAGAATAATGACCTTAAAGACAAAAGAATATTCTTCTACCGAACCAGACCCATGAAATGGATACGAAAATAGTTGGGGGCGCCTGGGTGGCTCAGTTGGTTAAGCGACTGCCTTCGGCTCAGGTCATGATCCTGGAGTCCCTGGATCGAGTCCCGCATCGGGCTCCCTGCTCAGCAGGGAGTCTGCTTCTCCCTCTGACCCTCCCCCCTCTCATGTGCTCTCTCTCATTCTCTCTCTCTCAAATAAATAAAATCTTTAAAAAAAAAAAAGACGAGAATAGTTGGAATACATATTTAGGGCTATGACTTTGGCAAATGAGTGCATAAGTACACATGATTTATGAGTTCCTTAGTGTTTGTTTACTCAAAGAGATGGTCAAAAACATCTCTGAACACATTTCACATTAATCATTTTAATGTTATTGTTATTAAGCAATTTATAAACTGATATATAGTTCAAGAGTAGGTCCCAAAATAAAGATCTTGTCCCTCTTTTTTACACCTCAAAAGTTATTTATAATTGGCTAAGGCCATGGGAAAACACATGATTATTTCTAACAAGATGTTCTTGTGTCTGTAGGATATAAGCAATATATGGGGAAAAAGAAAAAGAAAAGGAAAGATAGAGAATGTGCTGAAATAGTAGTATTCTATGAAATCAAAGGTTCTTTCAAGAAACCAATAAATGGTCTGTGGAGCTATCAGGCAGTACTTGGGAATTTTGAGAGGTATACTCCAATAGCATGAGTTAATGCAGATGGGCAGAACAAAATAGTTCCATAAGGGACTTGCATAAGCTCCCTACCCCGCCCTCCTGCCCCCTCCCACTGAAGGCTGAAAAATTTTTATGGTAGCTTTGCACCATGTTTTGAAAGGACTTATGTGACTTTAGTATGTCTGTTGGTTCCAGATTATCATCTCCATTTCTGGATTTGAGTTTTGTCATCTCTAAAAAATGTTCATGAATTCCTGGGGAAAATCCCTGCTCTCACGAAATCTGGGTTTTCCATAAAGTGGATACACCAATACTCTGACCAAAACTTCATATCCATTTCTTCAGAGGCTACTTCCTGAGGAGACGATGTTTTTAACTTCCTTTTTCCAACTACATTTGAAAGGACCACATATGAGACACTGTGCATATTCACATTCAGCATTTACTCTTTTCACCACTTCATATGTTTTTACATCTCTCAGCTGCATTATGTCTTTTGTCTCAATCACTGGGTCACAAGTATTCTCTATTTTAATGAAAATCTTGACAATATCAAGAAAAAACAACATAATCTGTGGGAAACCTGAGTGAGTTAAATGTCACTCAACAGAAAATTTAACACCATGATTTCAAAAAATGTATAGGGCTAAAAGTAATCAAAATAAATATTAAAATCTAGGAGGGGGGAAGAAAACAAAATTCTTACTTTTCATTTCCTACATCCTATGGTAATGACTCAGATGGATGCTATTAAGATTTTGCCCACTGATTCATTTTGGTTTGAGGTTGGGGAGGGTATATGCAAGAAAGAGGAGATGTCAGGTAAAGAAGATAAAGCCTAGTGGGATGGAAACATGTTGGAGTGGGCATGTGGGCTTTAGTGTGTGCTTGGGCTTAGGATACATGAAACCTTTGGAAACAAACGTACGTAGTCATCGGTAAGCCTAAGAGAAACTGGCCTCTAAGCAGCTCATTTTCAAATCGTTTTCTAACTCCGTTATTTTTGTGGGAGGTTAAAGTGAAGAATAAGAAAGCCTTATTAGATCATACGGATGCACCAAACTCCTCTGCTTTTACCCCTGTGGTCTCCTTTTCAGCAGGAACTATGAGGAATCTCTCCTTCCTGCCACATGGGGACAGGGCTCCAGGAACAGACGCCAAAGCTGGTGACGGTGTGTGCTTGTGGGGATAGGTTCCCTCCGTGTCTTCCTATAAGCGTTATGATATAACCAGCAGAGAAAAGTACAAGAATGATGGGGGTTCTAAATAATAATATAAGACCATATGTAGAAATTAGAAAAATGTGCAAGATTTCTGCATTTGTATCTGGATGTGGGTGAATCCTGGTCTCTTTGACCCCTTCAGCTCTTCCCCACCAATGGCCCCTGAAAACCACCACAACTTAGCAAAAAAAAAAAAAAAAAAGCAAACTCTATAAAGATTTTTTTTTCCCTTCCTAAAATTAGTCCATCTCAGGACTTTTCAAGAATCTATAGAACTTTCTTCCCCTGGACTCCCAGTTAAGCCCTAAAAATAAAGACAGACAGAGTTAAGGATATGATTCCGGTCTTTCCGAGCTGGCTTTTGGCCTACGTGCAGCAGCTGATTTTGCGAAGTTGGCGTCAATAAAGGAGGTGCCCTCCCTGTTTGTATTGTGTGGGTGTGCTAATCTACCACCCATGTCAAATTGCCTCAGCACTAAGTGTATTTGAAAGGTTCAGCTTGTGAGGTGGCTGAGGATTTGGGGGAAGGGTAGAAAAAGCTTGGCTTTTCTTATCTCATTCAAATTGGTTTGTCCATCTCTGCTACCATGTGTCTCACAAACATCAAGATGGGTGATCTCCTGGGGGACTTTTAGTACATTCCCCTCTGTCAGTGGAGGATTATATCCTACAATCTGTCCCCTAGCGCTTTATACACACCCATTTAAAATAACTCCAGTAACAGGATCTTTAATTGACTCAGGGGATGGTGGGGGGGCTTCCCCGTATGATTGTCGTTTTCGTTCAAAGGAGAAGAATGAAGTTGATTCTGTGCCTTGTGTCCGAGTAACAATATGTGAAAAGATTCATTTAGTCCTTAATCCTCACGGAAGATCTGAAAGGAGCTGATGGTTTAACAGGCACACAGTGTTCTGCTTTCGAGCTGTTTCTCTTATTTATGTCTTGGTTGTTAGAGCTCTAACCATTCCCTTTATTGTTCAGTAAAGAAAAAAGAAAAAGAAAGAAGAAAGAAAGAAAGAAAGAAAGAAAGAAAGAAAGAAAGAAAGAGAAAGAAAGAAAGACAAATTGATATTAGCAATTCATAAAGCAATGACTCCACACTTATAAATGAAATCTGCTAAAGTGGTGGAGGGGAAAAAAAAAGTTTGGTTTGGAATATCTTGTGAGTCATTAGAGAGCAGAGCCTCCTGCAATGACAACTGGTTCTTCTGGAGAAATACGGAATGACGAAACTGGGTGGAAGAAAACAACGACTTTGAGTAAATTGATGTACATAAAGTGAGCATTGATTTTTTTTAAAGATTTTATTTATTTATTTGACAGAGAGAGACACAGCGAGAGAGGGAACACAAGCAGGGGGAGTGGGAGAGGGAGAAGCAGGCTTCCCACAGAGCAGGGAGCCCAATGCGGGACTCGATCCCAGGACCCTGGGACCATGACCTGAACTGAAGGCAAACACTTAACGACTGAGCCACCTAGGCACCCCGTGAACATTGATTTTTTACCCCACCTGGGTCTGGTCCTGCCATACTGCCTTACGTGGACACAAATGAGTTTTGAAATAGGTGTGGGATTGCATTGGTCTAAGAATTTATAGCAAAAATATTGGGCAGCCTGAAATTTCCATAATTCAGTTTTGGGGGGAAGGATAGATAAAGGTTACCCTTTCAACTCCCTATTTTTTTTTTTCCTAACCCATCCCTAGTAGTAAATCAAGCTAAGAAGACTTTATTACAAAACTGGGGAAGTGGGAGGTAAAGGGATTATGCAGGCTAGCTGCTGTAAGCAAAACGATTAGTGTTGCTTTTTATTCGTACCAAACAGTACCTGTGTGTACCCATCTGTTCTTGCCAGGTTGTGCTGCTGTTTACGTCACCTAGTAAGCTAGCAGAGAACAAGCTAAACAGAAGCTCCCCAAATTTCCTAGAATGGGGAACTGTGGGGGCTGAAGGAAAGTATGCTAACAGATATCATATTTTCTAATTGTTTTTCTGGAGTGGTGAGTGGCCCACCCACTCATATCAACGTGACTCCAGAGTTTAGTGTGGGACACGGGTTGAGAAACCTAGTTTGGCTGGGATTTGAATTTTTCTTGCTATATTGATCATGATTCTAGGTATCTGCATAAAGATACATCTTGATACAGAGCAGCCCAGGAAGGTAAATACATAAATCAAATCGAAGCAAACAGAAGAGGTATATTTTGTTAAAGTAGCACAAAGTCCGATGAGACAAGGAAGGGCCTTGGCCAAGGCACACACGAACAACATCTGAATTAAAAAAAGAACCACAGAAGGCATCTAATACCTACTAAAACTCCCAAATTGGAATTTTTCTTTTCTTTTTTCTCACCTTTTTTTTTTTTTTTTTTTTGAGAGAGAGAGAGAGCACACATGAGTGGGGAGGGGCAGAGGGAGGAAGAGAGAGAGAATCTTAAACAGGCTCCACAGCCAGCACGGAGTCCGACATAAACCTTGGTCTCACCACCCTGAGATCATGACCTGAGCTTAACCAACTGAGCCACTCAAGCACTCCTCACCTTTTCTTTTTTAAAAATATTTTTGAGAGAATCAAAAAATTTGGAATTCAGTGTAGTGAGATCAAATTTCAAAGGAAATTGGACCTCTAAGAAGAAAATATTTACAAGTGAATGTAGCCCTAAAACCAAATGAAATCACCTACAAATAATTCCTCAGTTGAAGAAATTTCAAGGTATTATTGACATAAATTCTGGAAAGGCAGTTTTGAAAGGCAATGTCAAGCTATAACTCACCACTGAGATGCAAAGCTTTGCTGCATAACTAAACATCTCACCAAAGACAACAGAGGACCAGAGGCTCCTCATGATCTTTAGTGAACAAACTAAATGGCCATTTGGTTCTTTCCCACAGGAAGATTCTGTTGTTTGATTAATATTAGAAGATCGGCAAACCCATTTTTCACTAGTGGTAAGTGCTATTATCACAGAATATAATATGGAGGGAAAATAATTCAAGTGTGGTATCTTGCTTGTCTAATCTCATGACTCTCCTAAGTTGATGTTCCATAACTAGCCACAAACCAGGGTATAATAAGTGGATTGCCTTTAGTATGGGTGCCAAAAGGAGTCTCTTGGCACTGAAATATCTTCTTGAAGAGTGTCGGGCACCCCCATGCTCATAGCCTCTCTGTGGCACAATTTTTTAAGATAAAAATATTCCTGAAAATCGTTGCTCTTCTTTTCCTAGGGCCACAGGAAGGAGTTGTTCTCATGTTTTTTGTTTTTGTTTTCCTTCCAAGTTAGACAATAATAGAATGAAATCATTGCTTTTGTAGGGACTCACTCTAAAATTGGTTGGGGTCAACAGATGAAGGAGAGGAATGGGGATGAACACATTTCATAATGTAGAGTGCCGTTGTCAACAAGGATTTGGGCAGAGTCTCCCTAAAGGACTGTTTGGATATTTGATTTACCTAAAGTATTTTCATATGTCTTGTAATCCATTTTTGTTGATCAATGAATAAAAGATTTTCTTTGTGGCAACTCCCCAATCTTACAGATCACTTTGACAAACAGACCAAAGTTGCCCTTATCTTTCCTTTAAAAGATTCCATAAACAAATCCTTAAGCATAAATCCAAATGAGTTCTTTAAAGCAGTATCATTCTCTGTCTAGGCATGGTGACAGTGTTCCATCTAAATGTGCTCTGGACACATTAAGTATGTGATACAGTTTCTAGCAATCTGAAGCATCACAGACATTTAGAATAAACATTTTAAAAATGAGACATTTCTTTTTCTTCAAACTGGAGTAATAGTGACTTTAGCTCAGTTTGATCTTACTCTCAAATCTGTAGTTCCTAATCATGTATGTCTCCAAAGTCGTTCATCCTCAGTTCCTCAGAAATGTCTTCCATACTGAGACAAGGGTACAAAAGTTGTGTAATCTGCCTAAAGATACCGCTCTCTCTTAGCTTTCTTCATAATCTTATAGGGTCCCTTTTAGCATACTTGTATGTAGTAGGCTTTTAATATATTTACTGATTTTAGGATTAACACCAGTAGGTAGCATAATAATAATAATGATAATAATACAAAATTGAGGTAGAAAAGCTAATTTGTGGTTTTGAGTAAAGCCATCCCATTTCTTTTCGGTTTAATATCATCCAGTGAAACAGATGAAGGGAGCTAGGTCAAGTATTAGCAGGAAAATGAATGATTAGTGTTTGTACCCTTTGAACATGCAAAAAGATGTGTTGACATAATGCTATAATTAACAGACAGCAAACTGCCAGCAAGGCAGCTTCAACACAGCCAAAGTAGTAAAGCGTAGAGGATTCAACACAGGCAGCCATAGCCAAAATGGCCTCCACAGACATGCTACTTGGCTCATATTTTCACTCACAATGCTACCTGCTCTAGACCTTGACCCAACATTGCTCTGTTTTCTTTTGATTTGGTGATGGTGAACTGGCGGTCACCACAGACATTGGGTCATTGCCAACCTAAGAGACCCTGTAACAGACAATGGAGCAGTCACAACAAGTGTGGTCACTGAAGTGAAAGCATGAGGAAAATTGCCTGCTTTTTACATTTTTTTTAATCACAAAGACAAAACTCATTGACCGACTGACCAAACAAGATTAGTTCATGTTTCAGTAATGCCAAGAATGCTCAGAATGAGAGCTGGAAAAATTCTCGGTGTTTGTGTTCGATTCTGTACATGATGAGTCTCTTCATCACAAGATAGATGAGCAATATCGCAGAAGGCCTTGGATCTCCTGGATAGGAATGCTGAAGAGTTGAAAGCCGCTGAGATGTTCACCATCGCTGTTCCAGACTTAGTGCCAGTCACAGAAATCAGCTCTGATCTCCAGTTGAAATGTTTATTTTTAGTATACTACAATTGTCTCTTGCCAAGAGCCTGGTTTATTTTAGTCTTAGTCGGGCTTCATATATAAATGTTTAGGGCTTGCTTGAACTAATAAACCTTTATATTCTTTGAAAAACTGTGATGGATTAAATGTCTGGAGAGTGTGCTCTTCCTCAGAAGGGTAATTAAAAGCTTATTCTTTTCCTATGTGCATCAAAACCCAAAACTAGATATGGCTTTCTAACAATCAAGAAATGAACTATCAAGACTTGTACCATATTTGACCAGTGTTAGTCTTGAAGAACAACAATAAATTAATAAAATAAATAAAAACAAAACACAATCATTTATATTTATCATAATTGTTATAGATAGAAACATATGAGGAAACTAGATTCAGTTTATCAAATATTTTAATCCTCAAAACAACCCTGCTATATATGGACTATTATGTCCCTTTACAGATATAAAATATTAAATAATTTGTCCAAGGGTTCAAACTAACTCTTTTGAACTTCCAAGTCTAGTTTTTATTTTACTTTTTTTTTTTAATAATACACACACATTTTAGTAGAGACTGGCCATAGCCCTGGAGCATACCAAGCAGGGATGTGGCAATCAGATATTCATGTTCCACTAGATTCATGTTGAACAGGTATGATAGGAAAGATATGGCCCCCCAGAGATGCCTGTGTCTTAACCCCTGAAACTGGGACTATTGGATTACAGAGTTATGGTGAATTAAGGTTGCAGATGGAATTAATGTTGCCAATCAGCTGAACTTAAAATAGATTTTTCTGAATTATCTGCTTGGGCTCAATGAAAGCACAAAGGCTATTAAAAGTGGAAGAGGAAGATGTGACTACACAATAAGGGTCAGAGAGGGCAGTGTGGCTGGCTGTGAAGATAGAACAAGGGGTCAATGAGTCGAGGAATGTGGGCAGGCTTTAGAAACTGGGAAAGGCGAGGATATGGATTCTTCCCTAGAGCTTCAGAAAACAAACACACGCTGCCAACATCTTGCCCAGTGAGACCCATTTTGGACTTTTGACCTCCAGAACTATAAGATAATAAACTTGTATTGTTGAATCCACTAAATTTGTGGTTAATTTGCTATAGCAGGAATAGAAACCAAATCAGATGGTATATACAACACCTGCTCCTACATTTACCTCTGTTGGCTTTGTACCCAATTCACAATTTCATCTGCAAAAATGACCTCCTACTAGCTTCTGCCGCTGGACCTTGAAGTTGGTAGAACATTGAAGACCATCTCTCTTGAATTCCACTGATGGGCAACACTGAGAAACCCTAGCCTGGCAATCTAGGACCCTAGGACCTGCTTTTCTTTCAGATTCCAATTCCAGGGGTCTAATGTTGAAAAACTGAATGCCAATGACGTAATGCTAGATCATTCCAAAGATTGTATTGTGAGTCAAGGTAAAATAAAAATTAAATTGTGTGCTTTGAAAACTTCAGACCTTATTTAATGATGAAAATGGTTTGTTAGATTATCTGGTCTAATAGTCTTATTTCAAATCCTCATTTTTCAAATGAGGGAACAGACTCAGAAAAGGTAAGTGATTTGACGAAGATCTCACATCTTATTTGTGGCAGAGCTAGATATAGAACAAATTCTCCTGATTCTGAGTACAAAGCACTTTCCTGACCTTCACTCAACCTGAGTTTTATCGACCTGGTGGAATAAATTGCTTGTTTTCCCCAGTACTCTGAGGATGACCTGATTTCCTTAATCCTGATATTCCATCCCAGTACTTCTCCTAACCTACCACCATTAACTTGATTTTCCTCCTGCCTCCTCCCTCAATCCCCATCATATGTAAACTCTGATTTACATCTGAACAGGAAACACACTCAAAATACATTCCTCAAGTGTTTACCCAACAGTGCTCCAGGCAATACCAGTAACGAAGAACTAAACGATCATATATTATTATTTTTTTATTCGTTGTGAATATTTACTTTATGACAGAATCCTAATCCACTCTCAAAAGGTTAGTAAATTCACTGGAACTCTTTACTGTAAAGGTTTTAAGTTTTCAAATAATTCACCTTTATTTCAGTCCCGCAAAATAAAGCCTTCTCTTGGCCTTTAACCACGACTTCTCATTGAAACTGGAGTGGTCTGTAATTAAATAATGAAAGAAAAAGTTTCTGTTTTGAAGTGATCATTATTTACCAAGCTGTACTTCAACTATTATCTTCCAACAATCAAGCACATTAAAAACTCCTTCCTCCAGTGATGAATATATTTGAATTAAGCCCACAATTTTTAGCTCTGAATTGGCTCCTATCTTGTCTTATTTCATGTCCCCTATTCTCCACATCATCCTCACTTAGGAATTTCTACTAGTTCCTTGACTTCACTAATTTGTGTCTTAATGCCTTTGCTTTTACTGATTATCTTCCCCAGAACTGTACCCATCTACCTATTTACTGCAGAGTACACTTTCTGAACACCCATATGTGAGGAATGAGGTGAGGCGCTGGAGTGGTCATGAGCAAAGCACAAAATCCATGAATTAATAGAATGTAGGATATAGTCAAATAAAACAGCAGTTACAAAAGCACATGACAGGGCGCCTGGGTGGTTCAGTGGGTTAAGCGTCTGCCTTCAGCTCAGGTTGTGATCCCAGGGTCTTGGGATCCAGCCCTGCATCACTGGGCTCCCTGCTCCGTGGGGAGTCTGCTTTTCCCTCTCCCGTTCCCCCTGCGTGTGCTCTCCTTCCCTCTCTCTCTGTCAAATAAATAAATAAAATCATTGGAAAAACAACAACAACAACAAAAGGCATGTGACATAGGTATAACAGTCGGGTAACTATAGATCCGCTCCTGGGAAAAATACCTAAGCCTGCATTTATAGAGGGGACCTGTTTGAGGGGAGAAAGCGTGGCTTTTATCATCACTGCAAGCTTGGGAGTGAGTAGCATACAATTCACACTCAGTATATGTTGATAGAATTAATGAGCACTATCTGCGATGAGCTGCCTCCTGAGACACAAAGTTACTATGATACTTTTGCTTGCAGATGACTTTGCATCATAAACATTTATTGTCTGTCTGGGTAGAGTTCATCAGAGAGTGGTAGACATTACTTTGGTACTTCAGGTTTGTAAATTGAAACCTTTTGAGTTATTTCCCCCATTGAATTTCTCTGAATTTGCCTGTTCAGACTGAGCAAATTCAGTCACTCTCAGGACTAATAAAAATTTGGAGATTAGATATAACAGGTTTTGAATCCCAGCTTTGCCATTTATGTGTAGGTGACACTTGGCATGTTACTTAAGCTCTAGCCTATAATAAGCCTTGTCTATTAAATGGGTCTTATAATGATCAAAGCAGTCATATCAAAGGACCTGGAAGAGTGCTACCTAGTGAATACTCAATGAATGTTGTTAGTCTTCTTTGCATCTTCCCCCATACGTTTGATGATACATATTTGGCATAAGTTTTTAGAATAGCTGAAGTAGATGGAATTATGCACAAACAATTGAATTTCTATTCAGTATTTTGCCCAGTAGTCCATATCTAGTAGTAGGATAAAGAATCAAGAATTGGCGCAAAAAAAAAAAAAAAAGAATCAAGAATTGGCGCTATGTTAAGTAAATGTCCTGTCCTTCCTGCCCCTTATAGACTACCAGCTCTCTAATGAACAACAGGAAAGAGATTATAGGATTACAGGATAGATCTTATTCTATCTCCATAATGTTACTGGATGTTAAAAGTTACATATAGTCTCAAACAGCACAGTGGTATCATTTGGGAATTCAATTAATTGGAAAGTTGATGGTCTAGGGATATGTTATGGAGACCTCTAGGTGATCATCAAACCCATCCTCCCTTCTTTCTGGGCCCCCAGTGAGCCTACACTTCCCCATCTCCATAGCATCTAGATTTGGCTATGTGATTGACTTCTACTTAGTGGAATATGAGTGCCTGTGAGGTATGCCACTTCCTGACCTGTCCCATAAAATCCTCCCATGCATGATTCTCTGTATCTTCACATCTTCTAGCTGACAGGAAAGGATGAGCCCCCGAGATGAGCTTGGAGAGATGGTGGAAACACAGGTTGGAAAAAGCCCGAGTTCCTGAATCCCCACTTGGACAGTTGCCCAAATAGGAACATCCTTTTGAATTACTGAGTGAGAAGTAACTTACATTATGCTAAGCTGCTGAGATTCAGCGGTGCCTCTTTTGTGGTTCTTAGCATTATTCCTTTCTAATATATGACCTAAAAGATAAAGCCCAAAGACTTTAGTTCCAGTCCTCTTGTCATTAGCAATTGGCTTCATTTTAAATAACGGCTTCCCTTTCCAAGGTTTCAGATAGACTGTTTAAGGTGAGAAAGCACTTCTTTGCTTTCTTCTTATTCTCAGCTCATAACTAGAGCTCAGAAGATAGTAGTTGCTCAATAAAAACTTGATAAATAAAATAATTCAGTAAACCATTGGTTTTATATGGAGAAGGGTCTGTCTGATACAGTGTTTATATGCATACATTCTCCAGTCAGACTGCTGGGGTTCAAATCCTGGCTGAAACCCTTAATGACTGACTTTGGTAAAGTTACTGACACTCTGTGTCTCAGTGTTCTCATTTGTAAGTGAGGGTAAAAAGAGAAACGTACCTTGAAATTATTCCCCTCCATTATTATGGGAGTTAAGGAGTTAATAGATGTCAAGCTCTTATTCATTTTATTTTAATTTAATTTTTGTAATACACAATGTTACCTTAGTTTCAGATGTCAGGCTTTGAAAACAGGGCCTCACCGTAGTGAGAAGTCAGGAATATCATCCTGTGTTGAGTATTTCTGTGTGACAGACAATGTTCTAGTATCATTACTTCACTAAGGACCCAGAGCGTGTGCTTCCTAGGGCCCAATCCTGTGTTTTGTGGTAACGAACTAGAATCCCCTCTGAATGTATGCTTCATCCAGCACGATTCTGGCTAGGTATCTGAAACCAAAGATTCAATGCAGGAATATTTTTTGGAAGAATTAGGAAGACAATGAAGCTTCAGTCCTCTGAAAAGGAGCTTTGTAATGGCAAAAGCTACCAAGAAGCTGCCGTAACACCCTTGCCTGAAGTGATGTCCCGGCCTGGCTGGATGTTCATATCTTATCAATGCTTCACAGCTCAGCTCAAATAGTACCTCTTCCTCAAAGTCTTAGCTGAGGGCTCCCTGAGGAAATGGGATCTTCCTCAGTGCCTTTCATATTGTTGATGTTCTTCTACCTTGAATTGCACTTTGTTTTTGCCTTTGTTATCTCCCATGCTAAAATAGAAACTTCTTGAAGCATGCGAGTCCATGTCTTACTGGTTTTTGCATCCCCAAATCCCCTCCTGCTAGCAACCTTGAGTTGAAAGCACGGAGCACAGAGGACACGGAGCAAACTGGACATTTCTCCTGCCCTTGAATTTTGAGGCTTTCCTGAATGAACACCAGAGACTGGCACACAGCATTTGGTCCAAGAGGCAACTCTGTAAACAAATTGTGTCTTTATTTAAAAAAAAATTATTGAGAGTGATTTTAAAGTAGAATATGGGAATATTTTCACAATAACCTCTATGAGATTTTTTTTTTTTAAAGATTTTATTTATTTATTTGACAGAGAAAGACACAACAAGAGAGGGAACACAAACGGGGAGTGGGAGAGGGAGAAGCAGACTCCCTGCCGAGCAGGGAGCCCGATGCAGGACTCGATCCCGGGACTCCAGGATCATGACCTGAGCCGAAGGCAGTCGCTTAACCAACTGAGCCACCCAGGCGCCCACCTATGAGATTTTTTTTAAAAAGCAAGACAAAAGGAAGAACTGAAGAACTACTCCAGGAGTAGCACTGGCTGCTTCACAGCCCCGGGAAGCAATTGGAAGTCATCTGGCTCTAGTTCTGCAGCGGCTGGGGCGTTACAGTCCAGGACCCACGAGCCACCTCTCAACTTCCAGACCAGTGACGGGGATCAATGATTCGTCTAAATGCCGCCAGCACATAACTGGCCATTTGGGTCAGAATCCCTAGCCTTGTTGCAGAAGTAGAGACACCTGCCTGGGAAGGAAGAGTCTCTTTGTCTTTGGCAGATTCTCAACTGCCGAGCTCTGACAGGTTATGTCAGCACGGACAGTGGAACGAAGTTCTCCTCTGGAGACTGGGTGACTTGAGCTCCGTCCTTGACCTAGCAGAGGGTTTGGCACAGATTGAAGGGACGAATGCCACCGAATGGCTCTGGACAAGCCATTGAACTTATCTGGGCCTCGGTTATCTCTTACCGAGAAATGAGGAGGTTGGACCACATTCCGTTTCGTCAGATGACTTTTCATGGTCCCAGAGTGAAAGCTTATGTCCCTTCTATAATATCTTTGAGAAAGGCAAGACATAAGGTGTTATAAGCCCCTCACTCTCTACCATCAACGACAGGGACATGTGTGCACAGGCGCACCCCGCGCTGACATCGTTTGTACGAGGAATCTAAAACACACGCAAAAAAAAAAAAAAACCCAAACAAAACAGCAGCAGTTAACTGAATCTTCCTGTAGGAGTCTGACTGTGTACAGCATCTCCCCGGGGAAAAGGCTGACTATACTGTATCCCTCCTCCCGGGGGCCTGATGCTGCAGGCAGTGACCAGCTCACTTTGAGTAAACAGTCCCTAACAGTTGCTATTACTGATCAGATTATCAGGACTGGCTGCAAATATCACCTCAGTAAAAATCTCCAGATAGCCCAGAGATTTCTAAGCCTACTTAATGAAGCAATATTTTTGAGGACAGATATCCAGTCAATTAGAATATTCAGCTGTGCCTTTAACAGCCTTGGCGCTCTTAACTACTTTTGATCAACCCTTCTTCCCTTGGGTTGGAAGAAATACCTGATGGGGCCCTCACCAATCTCGAGATTTCAAATCCAAGGGTGGTTGTTTTTTTTTTGTTTGTTTGTTTGTTTGTTTTTCCCCCTAGAGCACTTCTGTTTTTACCAGCTAGGAAAACTGGTGAAATCATAGGCTACTCTTATTGGTCATTTATTGAGTAGAGAAAACTGATTAAAAAGCAGAGAAGGAGGGCTTCATCTCTCACACATAAGCACACATAACTGCAACAGCCTCCTTGTCCCGCTTTGCAGCCCCTACCGTGTGGACCCCCGCCGCATTTACATTGAGCAGGACAAATGGCCTATTTTCAATCCTCTGGAGTCAGCTGTCTCCCACGTGCCGCTGTCTGCCTGACTCTCCATTGTTCTTCGGGACTCCAGCAGCAGGAGGGAGGGGACATGTGGAACCACTCTCACCCTCTGGCCCCTTTCATCACACCACAGACGGACCCTTTCCAAGAACTCGAATGGGCATCCACAACCTCCCCTCCGATTGCTCATTAATCTGCCCCTTCAGACATTCCTCTGCCTTTTGGCTGGCCTGGCCCATGCCCCAGGAGGATAATATTCAGAGTGGAACAACTTATTTCGAGCAGTAAGTATAATTCAGGAAGGCAGGGCCATCTAATAGCATCAGAGTGTTAGGTAGATCTGAGCTCCCTGAACAGAAGCTTCTGTCTGGAGTAGGTGACATGCCCTGAACTAGTAACCATGGGAGGAGCGGACAAGCATGCACTGGGAGATTGCCAGGAGCAAAGCTCTGCTAGGGGCCTGCTGATGATAAAGAGAAGCTCAAAGATTGTCCTTGCCTTTACGAAGCTGCCCTTCTAGTTGGAAAGATAAAACCTGACCACGTGAAGAGGAAGTGCGTGAATTCCAACATAATGTGACACCATCAGAGGAGGGAAGGTGAATTTCCAAGCTGGAAGGCTCCTGAAAATCTTGAATGAGGAAATGGGATTTGATCTGAGCCTTAAAGGATTGGCCAAGCTTTATGCAAATAGAGTGGAGGGAAGGCCAGTGCTTCGAGTAATAAGGCAGGACAGGAGGAGAGCCTTGCACGGCCTCTGTGCTGGAGCGGCTGAGGCAGGGGTTGGCCCAGAGGGTGAGTGGGGGCCAATCTGCGAAGCTGAGCCGGAGGTGGGTGGAAGAGACCTGTATTTTCTTCTGCCACTGCTGTTAGATAAAGAGCCGTTTGCCAGCTATCTGCTATTTCTCAGATGAGATAGGAACACTTCCCTGTCATCCCTTATGGTGATGTTGTGGGGGTGACAGAGATATTGTTTGTAAAACACTTAGAAATAAGCAGCCGGTTTAAAATAAGAAAGATAGTGCCTTATTATTGCAAACCGAGCTTTCTCTGTTTAATGAAGCAGCTTCTCACCTAAGCTGCTCCCTGGGTGTTCACCAGGCAGTTTAGGAAGCAGCGTGAAAACCCTGCCAGGCCCCAGGCTACCGTTGAGCACGCTGAAGCAGCAACTTCTGGAATGGTCCCCCAGTGGCCTGGCAGGGTCCTGTTCCCTGCGAGGTGTCTGTCCATTTGACTCCCAGGGAAAGGGCGGCATCAGCAGTTATAATCGAGCATGCCCGCCGACGTGTGAGCAGCTGAGCAGAGCACAATGCTTAGTGCAGCCCTTTTACATCTCGTGGCGTAGAGAGTAAGCCTGTGGAGAGGGGCGTGTTGCTGGGGATCCAGACATCTCGGGGCTGGGGTCCGTCTGGCACAAGGAAACGTCACAATGTGGAGTCAGCGTGCCATATAATTATACCATTGCAGCCACGAAATGGGGAGCTCCACTTGGACGACTCCTTGCACCACGTGGCCTGTGTGACTTCTCATACTGCCAGAAAAGGAGGTGCATGTGTTCTTCTGGAGGGGGCTGCATATACAGACACTGTCTGCCTTGCTCTGTGTGGAGTGTGAGGCCATCGACTCATCTGAGCACTGCAACAAACGCAAAGCAATCATATCCATTTGCCCTTATCTTTAAAAAAAAAAATCAAC
The DNA here is from genome assembly GCF_011800145.1 of Mirounga leonina. NCBI lineage: Eukaryota > Metazoa > Chordata > Mammalia > Carnivora > Phocidae > Mirounga > Mirounga leonina. Next base: position 17,417,334 of record NW_023270807.1, read on the forward strand.
ACATCTTCAAATGGGTTTTATGAGGTCATTTCCTCCACATTGCCGTCCCATCTTATTCTAGAGCCATCATAATGTTAACGGTTTAAATGAGAATAAAACCTCAGTTTTGAGCAGACCTGGGCAACAGTTTTCACTCTCACTCCATGGACATGTGTGTACCGCGTGCACACAAGTAACAGTATCTCCTTTGCACCTCCAGGTCTGAGAAATGCAAGTTTACAGAGGGAGTTCTCCATGGGAACAACGGAAAGAATGAATGAAGGATCTGTAGAGAGCTGCAGAGAAGAGTTCCGAGAAAGGTATTAGAAAACTGTAGGGGGTTGCCCCCATTTTCTCCTACCAGTGGTCCAGGAAGGGCAGGCACTGAGCTCTCTGATCTCCCAGGCAGAAGGACCCCTCCTTCTCTCCTGCCTCCTGGATTCTGGGAGGCAGTAGGGCTCATTCCAAGGTGCCCCAGAAGAATCGGTAGGTTGACAATGAGAATCCTGCCCCCAACATGCATGGATCTTAGAATGTATAAATCTTGATTAAGGTTATTGTGAAGAAGATGAGGAATGGAGGATGGAAAGAATTCTACTATGTGAGCTTCAAAATGATAAGACTCCCTTCTTATGTCAGGACTAAGAAAAAGAACTAACTACAGAATTCCAGAAACTCATGGATGGAACAGTTATTTAGAAAAAAAAATTTTTAATGTAGGCTCCACACCCAACATGGAGCCCAATGTGGAGCTCGAACTCGTGATCCTGAGATGGAGACCTGAGCGGAGATCGAGAGTCACATGTTTAACCCATTGAGGCCCCCGGGCGCCCTTAGAGATCTTTATTGGCCTTCTCTCCTCTCTTATCTCTTTTCCACACGTACTCACAACGCTAGAGAAATGGTCGACTAATGAGCTCTTTGTTCATTTTTTTGCGGCAGAGAGAAGGCTCCCTGTTGGCACCATCAGTACTTTCAAAGGTGAGGACTAGCACAGACGCCAAACAAGTTGAGAGGTCAGGTTGCATTTATCACCAATCTCGGTTGCCACTGTCTCATCCCTATGCTTTCCCTGAACAATGTTTTGCCAAATGAGGAGACTCTTTTAAAAAGCCACCGTCCCACCTGGCTCGATGTTCGAGCTGATAAAATTGAGCTGGAGTCAGACTGAAGGCATCTTGTCTGTGGATTCCTTACCTGGCTTCTTAACGGAAAACTTTTGGAGGTTACTATTTGTTTCCCAGAATTCCCAAATGAGCTTAACCTGCTCTGAGGCATCGTGAACTCTTCTTAGGCTATCCTTTCAAAACGGAGGGAGCAACCCACCGATGGATCTGATTAACAGCAGTGAAAAGTCACAGAGACAGAGAGAGAAAAACAAGAAGGAGGAGGAGGAGAAGGAGAAGAAGGAAAAAACCAAAATCTACAGTACAGAAAAAATATGTTACATGTAAAGAGGGTGGATGTTGTTTAGTGAAACTTGTTTTTGTTCTATAGACACATAAACACACACATGCGTGAAGATGTGCATGCATGTGTGTGGGGGGGTTGTCCGGGGTTATTCTTTAAAAGTCTTTATTACTGAAAGTCTCATGCAAAAAGTTTTGAAAGACACAGCTCTGGGGTGAATAAAATGTTCCAGGGAAGCACAGCATAAAAACAGGCCCCTAACTCAATGACACACTCCTATTGGGCCTCGGGGTACAATTTTGTACTCTCTTTGAGTTTCTTTTACAAATGGCACCCCAATGCCCCCTTTATCCACACTGCCTCATGCCAAAATTAAGTATTCTTCCTTCTACTAGGATTCTGTAAAAAGGAACAAGACCAATCCACATTTGCTAATGTTGCTCTTTGAAGAGCCCGATAGTCCTTGTGATTAAAGTATTTGCACGAGGCAAGAGGACCACCTAAGCACCCGCTCTGGGCTCAGCATTTTCCTGTGTGCCAAGTCACTTCAGTTCCTATCAGAACTGACCTGGGGAGTCCCGACGTGCCCAGCTAGGCTTGGTGAAATGGTGAGGCTAACCTGCCAGACATTTATTGGCGTAAAGGGCTGAGAAAACATCTGGGAAAGAACACCACCCCGTAAAGATGGGGTTTGTCAAGACAAACTCGACCAAGAAACAAAGCTTCGGTCATCTGAATACGACACGGTTGCCCTTCAGCCTTGCCTTTGGACCAGAATAACAAGTGAGTCCTGTCTGAATCCTGTGAAGCCAGAGTGGTCTGGGAGGAAGCAGGAAAAATGACAGCAACTGAGAAGAGTCGGTTGAACTAAAACTCTATGCAGAGCAGCCGTGCCCCAGCATGCTTTTAGCAGAGCACGCCATAGCTAGGGTATGAGAGACCTTCCCCCCACTTGCCCTCCGGTGCTCGTGTGGCCTGGACACCATGAGATTTCCTGTGCCTGGGCAGCAATACCCAGTAAGAATCTGTGTTGTCCAGAGGAAGAGGACCGTGTGCCGTGGACAACCAGGTGTCCAGATGAGGTGGTGCCTAGACAGAGGTGGCAGTTAGCAAACTCACTGCAGCACAGTGTGAGACACCCCTGGAAAACTCCCGAGTTTACTTGAAAGCTGCGACTTTGGAACGAGTGGGGGTTCTACATGGAACTGTGAGAGAAATAGCCAGAGACATATTGGCTACTCATATTTGATATGTAAGTATTAAATGGCAAAAAAAACACAAAAACCCAACACAACCAAACATATCCTGAATCACATGTTTCCTTCAAGTGTCCTTTGGAGAATACACCCTATCATATTTTAGCTACTTGTTTTTCTAAGTTACTAATAAGGACCTCACAGCATGTACAAGGAGATGCTCTACATAATTGGAAGCTAGATATAGACACACAGATCAGAGAATCTGGGTCACAAAGGAGAAAAATGCTTCAGACTTCCTGGGCATGCACTAAGGAAGATACATTGCCTCGGGCAAGCTCTGATAAGAAGTTACTAAGGAAAGAAATATGAATTGATCATTTCTAGATTCATAAGTTTACAGCTGACTCCAAAGGTGTAGAGAGGTGTCAGAGCATTTGAAAATTAAAATGATCAAATATTAGTTTTTTAAGCTCTGGCTGGAAGGAATTTCAACAATGTAAGATATCAAAATGAGATATCTAGTTAGCTTGCTGGAGTGTTCCCCGTTTATCTACAAACAAGGTAATATCTTGATATTAGATAATGGAATATTTTTAGTCACTTTTCCTAGTTTTACTTTTGTGTCATTTCCCAATTTTAAATGAGAACTGCTTTAATCTCATGGTGGGGAGGACAAAATGCCGTGATTATTTTTTTCACAACTTCTTGTGTTTTAGGATCTTGTGATCTGAGATTGTCAGTGTAGCGGGTGGGACAAATTGTACCTGGAGAGTAGGCTCATTTCCTGGTGTTTCCGTCTGGTTTCTGATACATTCTTCACAAGTAGAGCAACAACTCCCAAATAAGGATGAACATCAAAATAAGCATGGTCCTCAGATTTTGCAGACTGGAGAATGGTATTCAGTAAACTGGAGAAGAGAATTGTTCTTCTGCTTTACACACACGATGAATGCCAAAATTTAAAAAGATGGCAGGCAAGCCTCTTAAATATTAAATCCATCCCTGTTCAAAACCATTTATTAAGCACTAACCATATGCAAGGCACCATGCCAAATGTACTATGGTGAAATTGGGTCAATATCATTGTGTTTTGTGGGGGGGAGAGTGTTTGTGATCAGTAGAGACCAAGTAAAACATACCGACCATGATTATAAGACAGGTTATAAAAAGTTATGCAAAAACTTGGTATATAAGTAAGAGAAGAACCAGGATAGTGCAGAATGACAAAAAGTAAAAGAGATGTGGATAAAGGAGCCCTAACCAAAATAAAGAAATGCTTCAGGGAGTTTAAAGTGGAAAAAAGCATAGACAGTGGTTTTTGGTTTGGTTTTGTTTTCTAGTTGTATTCCATTCCCCTTTTACAAATGAAGAAACCGAGATGTAGAGTTAAAATAAGTTGCTTAAGTTCATATTGCCAAAAACTGGCTGACCCAGAATTTAAACACGTCTATTGGACTATAAAGTATGGACCTTTTTGTAACATTGGGGATCATGCTGAAGTTAACCAGCAAAAACTGCAGAGGACCAAATCAACATTTTATAAAAATATTTATTTATTTGAGAGAGAGAGAGAGAGAAGGGGGAGAGGAGAAGAGGGAGAGAGAAACTTAAGCAGACCCCACAGTGAGCGCAGAGCCCTACATGGGGCTCAATCTCAGGACCCTGAGATCATGACCTGAGATGAAATCAGGAGTTGCACGCTTAACCGACTGAGCCACCCAGGCGCCCTAACACTTTTTTTTTAACGTCCATCAATAATTCTTAGTATCCTGGAAGCTGGAGCAGAGGAAGTAATTAAGGGATTAACCCAGGATTAGGAAAACGGCATAAATTCAGAAACTGAGAAATCTGGTGGAGGATTTAAATGATTAAAATCTAGTGATTTAAATGGCTGTTCCCAGATTATAAAGTGGAAGAAGAGCAAGAAAAAGCAAGATGACAAAATTGAGTGAATATGTGCTGTTGTTGGGGCTTTTTGTAAGGGCGAAGATGGAGTTGAATAGGAGTGAGAGAGTGCAAAAGTCATATTCAGGGAGGGCTATTTCGGAGTTTAAGATCATATAGATGGAGGTGCAGAGTGACGGTCTGACACGTAGACATTCAGGCATCTGTGGAAATAGAGTAGGAAGGTCACTGAGTTTGAATAAGTGACGTCAGGGCACTAGGAATGGTGTAATGAAAATCTAAAATCTACACGAGCCATTCAGAGAGATGTAGGTTAGACATTACTCTTACACTGAACAAGTGCGGAAGTTTCCTGTTTTGCTTGCATCAGGCATTAGGATAAGTTTGGGAAGCAAATTGGATACATGGAACTCTCCTTTTTCTGGTTTCAGCCCATGTACCTTATGGCTGGATTGGGAAGATTGGGAGGAAGAACAGCACCCATGTTTATTTATATTGTTCTTCATCAAAAAATTCTGAGTGACTCATTCCACTCATTTTAGCTCACATAATCATTTTATACTTTCCATGAATATATGGGAGAAACTGAGGCACAAATCCAGAAATTCAGTCACAGAGAAGCTGCATCCTTTTACAAGAACCTCAAGCCCAGCTTTAAATCTGATCTCATACCTCTTTGCTTCTAGACTTGCCATTAGAGCAAAATTCTTAGAAATATACTAAGAGAAAAAGGTGTTGAGCACTTCCTCTGTGCTAACAACTTTATGTGATATGACAGTTTCTAAAACAGCTTCCAATGATCTCCACTCCCTGGTATTAATGCCGGTGTTTAAATCCTTCTCACTTGAGAATGGGCGGGATCTAGTGATCCACTTCTAATGAATATAATTTGGCAAAAGTGATGGGAAAGCATTTTTGAGATTAGGTTACAGAAGATTATGATTTCTGTCTCGCTTGCAATCTTGCCTCTCACTTGCTCACTTTGATGAAAGGAGCTGCCATACTGTGAATGGTCCTATGAAGAGACACACATGGGAAGTGACTGGAGGTGGCTTCTGACCAACATCCAGTGAAAAACTAAGTTGGTCATCAGGGTAGCAATCTGCCAAGAGCCATGTGAGTGAGTTTAGAAGTAAATCCTTTTCCATTTGAGCATTGAGATGACCACTGAGCCAGTCAACACCTCGATTGCAGCCTTGTCAGAGATTCTGAATAAGGGAACACAGCTCCGGCATGGCTGGATTCCTGCCCACAGACACTGTGATATAATACATGTTGTTCTTAAGCCACTAAGTTTTGGAGGAAGGGGTAATTTTTTCTGCAGACATAGATAACTAAAACCCATGGAGTATTTTGGTTAGTCTTCATAATAACACTATGAGATAAGTAATATTATGTTTATAGGTAAAGAAACTAAGGTTCACAAGTATTAAATTATTGCCCAAGATTACATAGTAAGTGGCAGAGCTGAGATATCAATTTTAAAATGTTACTTTGCTAACACAGTGCATATAACATTAACTAGGAGTGGGTGGCATGGTTATAAAATACACATTTGTAGCAAATTCTTTTCCCGATTTTATGTTACCATGTGGTCAATCATGACTCCAATATCCCAACAGGATTGAAATAGTTCATCTTAAGACAAACTATCGTAGGGCAAAGTTTTATGTTTCCCAAAAGTCTTCATCTCCTTTAAACCTTTTTTGGGGGGGGGAGGGGGACTAAATTGCAATTTATTTAAAAAGCCCAGAGGGTGTGGTAACCTTTCATTTCAAACAGTGGTGGGAAATATGTCACCCAATCATCCAATGACCTCTGGTAGATGAATCTAATCTGTGATAAATGAAGCTCACTGCAAAATGTTTTCAAGAGTTTGGTCTTCTACTGAATCTTTTGACCTCAAAAACTCAATCTAAAATCTTGACTGTTTTTCTCATAACACTTTTATTTTTTAAGATTTATTTATTTATTTTAGAGAGAGAGGGAGAGCATGCAAGTGAGTGCACAAGGGCTGGGGGCGGGGCGGGGCAGAAGGAGAGGGAGAGAGAGTCTTAAGCAGACTCAGCAGTGAGCATGGAGCCAGACATGGGGCTCGATCTCATGATCCTGAGATCACGATCTGAGCCAAAACCAAAAGCTGGGTGCCTAACTGGCTGTGCCACCCAGGTGCCCCTGTTTTTCTAGTAACTCTTAAGATTATTCTGTATGGTCTAATTTTACATTTACCTGGGAAAAGAGATTTGAATTCTCTGTATGTTCAGACAAGGTTAGATGTGCTGGAATCCATGTCTCCCTTCTAACCTCTGCCTTGAAGTATTTTCCTAAAAGCTACCATTTCCTAAAAGCTTACTGGCATGGAAAATTGTGGTTGTTATATTTTCAGAAAAGATTTTGTTTTGTTTTGTCTTTTAACAAGTGTAAGAAAATAAAACAAACCTCAATTTACTGTGAGAAAAAACTCCTTGGAGGCTGGTGTCTAATGACTATACCATTAAGGTTTCTTCAATATGATAAATGTTGTTGCCAAACATGGGGTGTAGGTGTGAGTGTGTGTGTGTGTGTGTGTGTGTGTGTGTGTGTGTGGTGGGGGCATGTGAGCGTGTCCATATGCGTGTGTTAAAACTCAGGTGCTTGTGCAGACCTCTGGCTCTACTTACTATCTTTATAATCTCTGCTTTTGACTGTCCCAGTTTCCCTATCACTTTCTATTATTCTCTAGACTTCTTCCTTTATCGTCCATAAAACATATACAAAAAAGTTAAAGCTGTAAGGTAGATAAACTATTCTCCATAAACTCCATTTTAGAAAAAATAAATGAGGTTCAGAAAGGACAGGCTCGTGCTGGAATCGGACCAGAAATAGTAATTGTCATTTGTTGAGCCAAGCACTGTTGTAAGAGCTTCACCCGTATCAACTCATGTGCTCATTAAGACAACTTACCAGGAGGCACTAGTAGCATCCCCATTTTGTGGATGAAGAAACTAAGGGACAGAATAGTTAAGTAACCTGTAAAAAGTCACACATAGTCTAAGGGAGAGGGCCAGGGCTGAAGGTCAGGGTTTGAGTGTATGAATACTAACCCCATGGATATAACCTCTCCATTCAGAAAGTATGCTAAAACATTTTTTTTTCACTGTATCAACTTCCTTTATGTAAATCTAGACAAAATCTATACCTTTTAGCCCCAGATATTGACTGTGTATTTAATCCTTTTTTTTATTCCCCTTAAAATAAGTTTTTTTTTCTTTTTATTCCCCTTAAAATAAGGTTTTTTTTTCTTTTTATTCCCCTTAAAATAAGTGTTTTTTTCCTTTTTATGTGCGTTTAATCTTGAGGAGGATTCTGAACTATTGCTACCTGCTTCTTTTCTAATCCACTAATTATATTCTATGGGTTTGCAACAGCGTATTATGAGCATACGAGCTTTTCTATAATACTAGGTAAAATGTCAATCTTAACACTTAACCCTAATCCACATAGTAGAAACATAGCTTGTGTATCTCTACAAAAGATGTACACGTGCTTTACCTGGATACATAAACCAAATCCTACACAGTCTAAAATGATACTCTAAATGCCTTTGTAGAGTAATAAATACAATCATATTTGATGTTACTCTCCATTCTGAAATCTCCATATATCACTTTCAAAAGTCTGAGGCCAATAAATATTATTTGGAGAAAAAAGATGATTTCAGTATGATGAAAAGGAACTACATTCTCTTAACCTATATATGCACATATTATTAAAGTCTTTATTTGTGTTCCCCAAACTAACCTTTCTTCCCATCTCCTGGAGTCATCCATGTCTAGGCTATGACAGCCCAAAAAATATCTGTGATCTGATCTGACACGAGTTTACACACTGGCAGCTTGAAACCTGCTGTGTCACAAAATTATGTATGAGACCATGAGGTGTTTCTTGAGAATCATTTGATGAGGACGGAAAAAGAGAGCCTCTATTCCCTAAGAGGCCAGAGGAACACCCGGCTCAGTAGCTCACTTTTAGTTAAGGGTCTATGCAGGGACATGGTGAGTAACTCCTGTTAATCACATTACTATTAATATAATTGATCCTAATTCTCTGCTCAGAGATGAAAGGCCAGAATTCACAGTCTCAGTGAATTAATATGAGTGGAGAAAAGAGATAGTCCTCTAAGTCAAGAGTTAGCAAATGTTTTCTCGAACGGGCCAGATAGCAAATATTTCCGTGTTTACAGGCCATGTGGTCTCTGTTGGAACAACTCAGCTCAGGCATTGGGAGCACAAAAACAGTCGCAGACAAACATCAGGGAATGAGTGTGGCCATATTCCAACAAAGCTTTTTTTTTTTTACATGCACTTGGCCTTCTTGGGCTACTTTGCCAACCTTGCCTTAAGTTATAGGTTTACTATTCAATTCATTTCAACATGTATTTAATAAGTTCCTAAACTGTGGAAGGCGTTATGTGGAATATGAGAAAAATGTCTGACAAGTTCACCACATCCAATAATTCAATCATTTTTGGGGATGGGGTGCCCTGGGGGAATTAGGCAAGAAGCAATTGTAAGATCATATGCAAAACAAAAGGGCTTATCTGACTTCTGCTCTCTTGAATGGACTGTCATTAGGTCACAGACCTAAAATGGATGGGGATCTCAAGAGAGTTAACCCTGCCATCATTCAGCTATTTGTCAAATACTGTGGAATGCTTCTGCTCCAGACACTCTGGAAGGGTCAGGGAGACATGGATGAAAACCTCACAGCGTAGCAGGATAGAGACATGCCAACAATCAAAGCAGGACATGACAAATACTAAAGGCATTCTGTGGTCCAATCCCTGCCTTCCTATAGACTCGTTCTTTTTATTGTTATTCCCATTTTGTAGTTGAGAGAAGTGAGGTGCACAGACTTCTGCAAAGTCCCTACTTAAGGAAGTTACTCTAGATTCTTTTAGAGTAAGACAAATGTCTTTCCCCCCTACTGCCACTCTTGGGCATTATCTTCCGACCCATCTCTGACCTGCTCTCCTCTGTGCTGTTAGCATTCAGACCTGCAAAATGGAAGGAATGACATAGTCTTGTCTTACTTGCGTTTTGAAGTTGAAGGTGATTTGTTCTGGAAATGCTGACTCCTTGACTATTCATGTTTTGTTGTGTCGGTTGGGTTTTCTTAAACTGTGAAATTATTTACTAATCTATGAGGATTAGAATCTCCAAATTTTGTTCCCATGATCAAGCCCACAGACCTGTTCCCTCACAGCTAACTCCACATAAAGAGATGAATATCGAATTGCCAATATCCATAATGTTCCCGGGATTGGCTGCAGAGTATGACCTGAGCTCTCTGATAAATTTGACCCTTCCTATACATTTGCTTGACACATTTACTTTGATTTTTGAGCCTATGGTTTAAGAAGAAATGTATCTGCACACTCCTGATTTGCACCTTATTTATTTTTAGTGGCACTGAGTGACACTTGAGGATTATAGCAGATCAAAAAATAAGTTGAGGATGGACCCCGTCGATAACACTCAGTCCATTTTCTGGGTTCTAAGACGAAAGTCCCCTCCCCACTTCCTCCTGGAGTCTGAGCAGTGGCCCATTTGTAAGCCGCTAGGCGGCCCTAATAGCTATAGCACACACTCAAAAGACAATCTGGCTAATTTTACCTACCCACTGAATGAGATGTGTTTATTTTTCAGTTGGAAAGGTAGGAAAAGATAGGAAGTTCCGAAAATGCTCTTTCTGCCTCTGCTCTACAATCTCCTGTCAGGGAGAGGGGGCAGCGAGAAAGGGTTGCCGCCAGCGTCCCATGAGTAGGCAGAAAACCCCAGAAGCTTTGATTTCTGGCTGCGAATCTCTCACACCCACAAAGGCCCTGGAGTGAGACTTTACCTTTGCCTGAGGTCCCAACCCCACTTCAATCACAGCCCCGAAGAAGTACGAAAAGACGAGGGAAGACAGAGTTCATTTGTGCAATATTGTACTTGTCTGGCATATCCTCTTTTGGAAGTTCAATGTCATCTTTCTCGGGCCATGCAAGCCAGGGTTCCTTCAGTCCTTAGTCTCCTTCTGAGTGCGTGAGGGTTAATGCATATCAGGAAGCACTTCAAAGTGTGGATGCAGAAAATAGCAAGGTAATTAAAAATGCAGCCCCCACTATTCCACAGCCCTAAACTGACCACATTCCCTTGCAGTGTGGCACGCACCATGTAAAAATGAAGCAATTTATAAAAACCTGTCCTCATGTTTGTATAATCAAAATGCTAAATTAATACTGAATGACTAGAAAACAGAAGCATTTAGGGTAGTTTTCACTTTGGGCTATTCTCAGCATACATCATTTGTTGTAATAAAGGGCAAAGTTGAATAGAATCAGCTGGTGATTTAATTCCAATCTTGAAGAAGAAAGAAGGTTTGGAGTGAGGAGAGATTTTTTTTTCTTGTTTCAGTTTCTGAAACTCCTATAATTATGTGCAATTACCTATTATGTCGGAAATTGGTTCTCAAAGATGTAGAACCTACTTTGTGTTCTTAAAAAAAAATTGTAAAAAATATGCAATTTAAGAAGGGAACAGTTTGAGTGTGGAGAAAAATGAGGCTACAGCTGTAGGATTTTGTTATGCTTTTAGTACCAAATCACAAAACCCATTAAATTATTTATCCTACAGGCAGGCGTTGTTCTGCAAACGTTGAATACAATTGCAGATTCCAGGAGAAGAAATGTGTGCATTTTAATTGCGTCTGATTTAAACAACCCCTAATTTCATTAGCCTTAATTTTTTTTCCCTAAGAAATAAGAGAGTTCATTTTTGGTACTAGGACACAAATGACACCAATATTTTTTTCTTTCCTTAAAGAAGCAGTCTATTAAGGATCAAGCCCTATAGGAGCACATGCCCATATATACACACGCAAGGAAGCTGCATACACATGCATGACACGTTCTCCTGTACATACAACGTGCAATATGCCCCCAAAGAATTCACGGTGCACCTATCATGTTCTTTGCTCCTCACGCATGCATGTAGATTGGCTTCCTATATTTCACTTCCATTGTTTCCCCTGCCTACTATGTTACAAATGAAGATATCCTCCAGAAGTCCTGCTTAAAAAGCAGACTTTTGTTCCCAGAGGAAGAACACAGAAATTTATCAAAGGTTGGGTAATATGGGGGGTGGGGTGGGGAAGACTCTCTCAAGTAATACTTTTGGGTTCATTTGAAAAATCTTGGCTTTGCCATCCTCTGTAATTAAAACTCTTCTGTCTTAGGATTTATTGGTGCAGTAGTGAACGCATTTTCAAAATGTTTCTTTACAGCAGCTATTGGAAGTCTCTAACTCTGCCTCGGGCAGGATGCCGCGGCTGCTGTACTTTTTGGGGTCTATTCTTCCCATGATAAATGAGCTTAACTTCAAAGATAAGTTACAATAACTCTCGGAGGGGAAACCCTTATTAGTGTTAATATACGTTACTCTCTATCATTGCATTTCAAATACGGTTACGTGGAAAAGAAACCATACAGACTGCTTACATCTTCCTTTGTCAATAGACTCAGGGTATGCATATGTGAGAATTTAATTGGAAAATTGGAAAATTATCCCCCCACCCAAGTTATGGTGTTTTTCTTTGTGTGTTGGGAAATGGGTATATTGAATAATATACGATCCAGTGATGCCACCTAAACATATGTATGAGCAAACCTCAAAATCATGATAACAGTATTATTTATTATCTGATTAATCGCTATTATGGCAACTTGACCCACTTGAGAATCCTTAAAGTGAGATTTTTTTAGTTCGCTCAAATGCTACATGATCTCTAAAAGGACGTGTGATTTTAATGTGATTTTGATCATTTCAAATTTAATAGTGTATTTCTTCCTTTCAGAGCCCTTATTTCCAGATTTCTAATACTCTAGCCCTTTTTCTAAAAGTATGCTTCCTGAAGTTGTTTACAGACGAGAATCAGAAGTAAAAGTGAAACTTGTAGGGTTTTTTGTAGTTTGGTTTTACCGAGTTAGTAATACGCTCATACTCCCACCCCCATCATTTCCCTGTGCTCCTCCAGCCGAGAGCGGATTTGGTCTCCTGGCTAATGAATTTTTACTCTTCTTCCTGGGTTGTTCGCAAAGCAACACATGGATGGACGGGTGCATGCGGACTGGAGCCTGGCCCTTTCTCCTTTGAAAGGGTTAAGTGGAGAGGGGGCTCCTTGAAAGTAGGGAGTCAGGAGGGTGGGGGTGTGAGGGAAAAGGGAAAAGGAAGAAGAAAAGGTTAGTGTTTTCTGTCCATTAAAGAGAGTATTCTGCTCTGAAACCAAATTGGTCATGCATTCCAGAAGCGTTTCCTGGTAGAGTGGAGTCTGACCAGAGCACCTGCCTCGCTATTGTACTGCTTCCACGCTGCTCTCCGATGGCCCTTTCCTTTAGAGGAGGTGGAATCTGTCGCCTATTACAGACAGACTGCTCATGGGCCCAGAACGGCTGTGGGCCACGGTGGGGATGGGGAAACGCTGTGACCGCCTGCATCTCCACCCAAGCCCCCGGGTACACAGAGCTTTGTTCTTCCTCTCAGAGCCCTTAAAGAACAACAATGTGAATTCCTAATGACATCATGTTGAAGTTCACCAAACAAATGACACCATCTGAACCCAAAGGTACAGATGGGTTAATACCCCAAGCTAAAGAGTAAGAAATACAAAGAAAGGGTGGGAGCTAGGGGTGCAGCATTTCAGGACCCTGGAAGAAAAGGTGGTATCGTGGCCAGCATGCTGCAGGTGGAATCCATTAGCTCCGTAGCACTGTAGGTAAATGATCGGACTTGCTTTGTGGATCCTGGGGGGAGTTCCCCAGCGTCCCAGCTGTGTTTTTCTGTTCCACACAGACTACCTCTGTGGATTTATGCCAGGGACAACCTCAGCACTGAGGAAGGACACCTTATCCAGAAATGATGTCATAGCCTTACTCCTGCATGTTTCAACTTGTTATTTTTTTTTTTTAAGGCATGTTGCTTAAGAGGCAAACACACTGTGAACCATTTTTTTAATGCGTACTTTAAGGGATTAGTCAGTTCCCCTTTCATCTAATCATTTTATTTTCCTCTTCATTCAAGAACTGCGTAATGAACAGAAGAGAAAAAAACAAACAAACAAGGTTTTCTTTTTTTATTGCATTCTTTTTAATGTGCGCACATCGAAAGGAACTTGCTGTGATAAAATCCAGTTGTGGAGGATTCACATTGCCCTGTGGCTATCTGTTCAGATTAATGAAAGATGGCCTTTGTAACCAAATCTCCCAACCCTAGGGTCACCATCTCCGGCCCCTCCACAACTGTCCTGCTGAACATGAGACAGAAAGACAGAACTTAAACACGTTGGACACTGATGTGTTTGCTGATGTCTCTGGACCAGATGTTAATTATAAGAAAAACGTGAGTAGAAATGCATATGGTATAGAAGACACCTATTAAAATTCAATTTTTATAAATCATATTTTTAGTCAAAAGGTTTGGTCAGGGAGAGCACGTGGCGAAGCCTTACACAGAGCACCCCTACCCCCTTGTGGCACAGTGGCGCTTGCAAAATGGAAATTTCATCCCTTTGTAGAAGTGTTGAGACTTCTGAACTCAGAAGCACCTGAACGGGGCCTTGAAGCACTGCCAGTTCTGTTGCAGATCAGAACACTGAAAAAAAGGGTGACTGTTCAGCTCTCAGGGAGAAGGGAAAGGGTCTGAGGGATTTTGCTTTTAGATCATTTTGGTTTTTATTTTGGTTCTAGGTTGCCGCGCCTTAAAATCTATGTGGCCCATGGAATCATCAGCGTTCTGGCTAAAGCTAAAGACTCCATCACTTATTTAGTTAAATATTTGTGGTCCTCATCAAAATAAAGAAAAGCTTCATAGTTTATAAAAAGCTCTGACAACCTTTAATTTATTGCTTCCAATAGCTTCAGGAAACATGGCTGCTCTCCTTTTGCAAATGAGGAAACCAGAACTCAGAAATAGTAAGCGCCTTGCCCGAGTTGACATCATGCTCAACAGAACTACCACAGGGTAATATACCTGGTCAAAGAGGAAGCCAGGGCTCGAGCCCAGGTTTTCAAATACTAAAGCTGGGAGTCTGTGGTATACCACTCTGTATCTCATAATTTAAAAATTTCCCTATGCGTTTAGCTCAATGAGCTCTCATACAACATGGTCTTCGCACCTCCTTCAACTTCAAGATCTTCAACTCCTTCTCTGTCCAAGCTTCTGCTCCTCCTTGAAAACTCTGTTGAAATGTTGCCTCCTCCATGAAGCCTTTTCTGGTTCCCATAAGCAGTCATTCATTTTCTCCTCTGTGTTCTCTCTACATTCCACACATTCCTCCGTTTTAGCAGTTACATGTTGTATTGGTGTTATCATTTTACTCATCTGTATCTCCTTCCTAGAATGTTAGTTCACTCTGGGAGAGGTCTTGACTCATTCACGCCTCTGTCTCAACATTTATGGTGGAATCTGGCACATACTATCTATCAGGAGATGTGTGGGACTCCATATGACAAGGTGAATCCCCCTTACTGACAAGTAAGTCCCTTGTCAATAATGTTGGTGTCCAGGAACTCTAAAAGGGCCTTTCTGTGAATAAGTTCCAGGATTCTTTCTCAGTCCCCACCTGGCTTTCCCTTGTTTTTCTGTCCTTAATGTAGCAGACACCAGAATGGCTCTGGTTTCAATTCATTCATTCATTTATGTATTTAACATTTACATATTAATGCAACAAATATTGAGTACTTGCTCCAGGGTAGGTGCTATGCTAGGTGCTGGGAATACAGAGCTTAAATAGGTAAAGGAAAGAAATAGCTTCTGACCCCAAGAAACTTGAAAGATAAAGGGAAAGACAATAAGCAAACAAACACGATAATGGAGGTAAGCTGGGCACAAATTTCTATGAAGCCAATTCTAAGGTACAGAAGATGAGTAGGAAATCTATAAAATTTCCTGGGAGAGGTCGTATCTGAGTAGTAGTTTGACCCATGAGTACATATCAACCAGACAGAGAGTAAGAGTAGAGCAAGGGAGATGTGGGCACAGTACCATAATCAGAAGGATTAGAGTGTGAAAATAACAGAGATTCTGAGAAAATACAGCACATTCAAGAAATTGCAAGATGTTCGGTAGGGCAGTTCTGGTGATAAGGAGGACAGCAAACGATGAAGCTGGTGAAAATGGCAAGAAACCCACCGTGAAATACTTTGTGAGTCATACAAAATCATTATTCTGGAAATATGAAAGTAATGAGGAGCCATTGATGGACATTAAGGAGGTGAGTATTGTGATCACATTTCCTTTTTTTAAGAAAATTCACTTTGATAGAAGTGTGGAGCACACCAGAAAGGGTAAGACTTAGAGGAAGAGAATCTGGTGGGAAAGGATGAGATTGAAGGCAAAGAAACAAGTGGGAGGTTACACCAACTTGGGTAACAATTTGGAGACTAAATTGGTGATGGAAAGAACTAAGAGCATAGGAGTTCCAAAACATATTTATAAGATCTCCTTTTATAAAAGGGGGTAAAGAGGGGGACTTTTGGGGGAGAAAAGCTAGCAGAAGAAAGTAGAGGGAGAAGAGTGGAAACAAGAGAAGACACGCCACTCAAAATAAGCCTACAAACTAAAGTTCCCAAACTTGAAAAACCAAATATTAATAAACAGAAAAATTAAAACCAGATAAATTCATGTTTGGGATTTTCAAAGACAAAGATTTTCAAAGGTATAACATCCATTAAAAAAGAAAAAAGCAAGGGGCTCCTGGCTGGCTCAGTGGAGCATGCAACTCTTGATCTTGGAGTCATGAGTTCAAGCCCCACATTGGGTGTAGAGCCTACTTTAAAAAAAAGAAAGAAAGAAAGAAAGAAACAAGAAACAAACCAGAAATAGAAATTAGATAAAATCAGTTATAAAAAGGGAACAATTGAAAATCTTACAAATGAAAAATATAAGCAGTGAAATAAAAAATAAAATTTAATAAATAAACTCTGCATTGGAATAAAGAAAGGGTAACTATACCAAAGTTAACACAGAACTAATGCAGAACTTACATAGAACCCAGCACCAAGAGATAAGAAGATAAAAATATGAAATCGCAGTTACTGTTTACTGAGTAAAGATTGAATGGCTCCAACTTGTACTTAATAAGACTTCCCATAGAAGAAAATGCCAAGAATGACAGAGAAGTGATAAATACTATGGAATATTCCCAAATAAAAAATATATATATAAACCAAAAGAGCATTCCAGCCATTGAGTAGGATAAATAAAAATAAAACTACATCTAGACCTATTACGGTGGAAGTATAGTCTATCAAAGACAAGGAAAACTCCTCAAAAGCGACCAGAAAAAGTGTATTGCTTAAAAATGAATAAAGATTAGGGTAACTGAAGACTAATAAGTGACAATAAATATCAAAGCCACTGGAATAATGTCTCCAAACCACTGAGGGAAAAATAATTATCAACCAAGTATTTTATATTCAAATGTATTATCATTTAAGCTTGAAGACAGAAAAAAAAAAAAACAACTTTTTAAAACATACAAAACTGGGAAAGCTTTACCACAAACTCACTAAAACCACCATTAAATGATATTCTTAAGTAGGAAGACAAGTAGTCAGGTGAAAGGCAAGGATAATAATAACAGCTAACAATTACTGAGTATTTATTCTCTGTCAAGCACAGTTTTGAGTGATTACATTATTAGTTTAAGTAATTGTTTTAAAGATTTATTTATTTATTTGAGAGAGAGTAAGAGTGGGAGGAGGAGTAGAGGGGGAGGAAGAGGCAGAGGGAAAGAATATCAAGCAGACTCCACACTGAGTGTGGAGCCCCATGTGGGGCTCGATTTCAAGACCCTGAGTTGATGATCTGAGCCAAAATCAAGAGTCAGATGCTTAATTGACTAAGCCACCCAGGTGCCCCCTAGTTTAATTAATTTTTATAAAAATCCAGGATAGATACTGTTATTATCCTGTATTTTACAGTTAAGAAAACTGATTCACAAGAAAGATATATAACTTTCCCGCTGCTAGAAACTTGAAGACCTGGGGTTTGAACCTCAGCAGACTGGCTCCAGGAGATACGTGCTCAACTACTACACCCACTGCCCCAACGGAAGACAAAGATGAACAAGACATTGATGCTGCATAGTGCTAAATGTAATTGTTAGATGTGAAAGAAACCACTTTTATGCTTGTAAAAATATCAAGAAGAGGCAAAGGAATGGAGATGGTTCAAAGATGGCTCTTGCTCTATAGAGAATGGCGAGGGGGAGATAAAGAACAGAAGCACTGACTTCAGTATGTGTATGCTGAGAGACAGATTCATAATAGGGGAGCTGGTTGAGGTGGCAAAGAGAATGTAGATGGAGCAAAGACAGGAAGAAGTGAGACCACGGCATAGGAAATCTTCCTTGATTATTCCTCTACTTTGATCTCTCCTCTTTGGATTCCTAGAACATTTAGGACTTTAATTACTCACACTGGCAGGTCATTATAGACTGAACATCTCTTGTTTCTATTTCCATACATTCTATCCTCTTGTTATCCCCAAGTAAACACAAAGCTCTTTGAGGTGAGAAATTACATTACATACAAGTATTTATTTATTTCCTCTGATCAATGTCTCCACAAGCTACAAAATATATAGTAGAGCTTGCTTAAGACCTAACACCATAAAAAAAAAAAGACATAACACCTTTTCATTCGTGAACATTCTCCCACTCCTGAGTAGCTTTCACTGACTATTATAAACTTAAACTTGGAGATCCCAGAAATGAGCCCACGGAAAAAAATTCCCTTTTTAAGAAGAGGGTGGGCACTTCTCTCAGTCAAATCTCTTACAGAATCTTCTGAGAATTGTTCTAAGCTAATAGTCTCTTATTCCTCACTCTGCATTCCACCAGCTCAGTGAGCTGTCTCTTAACATACAGTCCTAAAATATTACTGTTGAGTTTGAGGTCAAGAGAATCTGCTCTGGAGGCTTCAATCCAAACTGTTGGTCTCTCTCCCTTTTTACTAACTTCATCAAGATTACCTCTGGAGGGGATCTAATTAAGTCTCTAAGGTCCCTTTGAGGCTGCTAACATGATCCCAAATGGTTGATTTGTTCCTTTCCTTTTCCTAAAGTTCTAGCATGTGCTGCTATACCACAGACATTTATTGGTACCTTGGACCTGCTTGGAGTCACTTGGCTTACAGGAGCCCCAGTGACCATCTCTGGCCCCATTATCAAAGGGCCCTACACAGTGGCTAGGAAGAAACTATTTCCCTAGCTTTCTCCAAACTCCTCTGTTGGATCTGTCATCTGACCTACCAAATGAGTTCAGGTGGGGAGTCAGGGGCCAAAAGGAAGGACCAGTGATATCCCTCAGAACTAAAAAGCTTATTTCTATAACCCACTAGCACGCATCAATAATGCCCCGAAGCTTTGGGTAGCACTTTCTGAGATCCAATGGCATGGTGGCAAAGTGTCTTTCAGGATCCACTAGCACTTCCCAAGACCCATTGGTGAGTACCCCACAGGACCTCAGACTCTTTGAAACGATCTGCCACACCCCTCTAGATGCCCCCATGGACTCCACTAGCAGTACCCAAAGGTGCCTGTGGGCTTTTAAGGTTTTTGTTTTTCCAGAGTGGCACTCTGCCTAATCAACTATTCCGATCATTGTGACAATTTGTCAGAAGCTCAGTTGAGCTGGTGAGAGCTGAACTACCTGATGTCAGAGTAGTTGATTACTACAAAAAGCCAAAATGAAAGTAACAGTGAAAGCTTTAATCACTCACTACAATAGCGTAAACAAGAGGCTAAACCAGAGAAAGTGCCGACTCATCCATATTTCATCCCCCCTGCCCCACCACTCCCCGCCCTGCCATTGCATGGCACCTGTAAAAGATCAGGTGGATCAGCACAGACATGGAGATAGTCTTGCAGCCAAAGGATCCTCAAAGTAAAGGCTTTTGTGGATCCGGGACAGAATGAAGGAATATAGATATGCCTAAGAGTATGACTAGCCAGGGGAGAGAGTCCTTGACTGTAACTCCCTTTAGACTGCCATCCATTGGATGTGCACCAAGTCTAGTGTGGTAGGGCAGCATTCTCCATGAGGTCTGTTTTGTCAAAGTCTTTGGTAGAGACTGAAAAATCACACATAGGTTTTTAGTCAGGATCTGGACTCCTTACCTATCACACTTTCCTTTGGAGAACCCCTCTCCTCTTCATGGGGCCCTGGTGAATTTGGCAATTGCCATCATCATCGTCATCCCCTTTCTTTGTCCTCTACTCCTACAATTGGCCAATGCTGGATCAGTTATAGTATTTTATTTCCCAGAGTGTAGTGACAGGTGTGAGGTTAGAAATGGGAGTCCAAGCTCAGCAAATGGAAGTCCTTGCCCAGAATTTGTATGGGTGAGAGTAGTTAACTCTTCTCTCAGGTCATGAGTTCCTAGTGTTGCCAGAGCCAGCATTCCTGCCAGGGCAGAGCGCTTGCCTGGGAATAAAGTCAACATAGAGTGAGAAGACAAGCCAAGTGATGGAGAGAGAGATAAAGTTCTAGTTTGAATGGCCCTTAAACTTTCCAGTCATACAAACTCATAAATCCCTTTTGTTTTTTGTTTACGGAGGGTGAGGTGATTTTCTGTCACTTAAAACCAAGCAGCCCTAACTAATGCTTTGTATTTCAGTGGTCCCTTCGACCATCAGTGACTACTCACGCTCGCTTGCACTCCCAGCCTCACCTCCAACATCATTCCACATGCCATCCTCTCAGACCCAGACCTGTGTCCAGATACCCTAAGACCCACTTTAAATCTGTTGTCAACCACTGCAGGTGAAGGCATCTGTTTATGCAAAATATTAGCTTCAAAACCCAAAGGAATATAGGCTCAGTTACACTCTTGGACTGGGAGGATTATTTTGAGGGCAAGAGAAGTAGACTGACTGGTAGATGAAAAATCTGTCATTTTGAGGGGAGGGAATGCCTCCTACCAATTTTTTAAATTTGATTCTTAAAGTAGCACTATAAGATAGGGATCCAAAATGAAATTATCACATAGAATTAGGCATTCCATGAAAGTAAATGCACAGATACCCAACAAAGCAGTGACAGGTTTGATTTGCATTAAGTCCCAGGACTATTACATATTAGCATAGATTAAACCATGAAGATGTGAGGATTATATGGATATTATGATCTACGTTATGAATCGCTAGATTGCCTTTGAGTGAAAAGTTACTTGCAGATTAAGTCTTCCACATATCCAGCCCATATACCAAGTTTTCCACCTACTGAATTTTGCAGGATTATTTAAGTATAATAACGTTCAAAATCAATCTAAGATTTCTTGTGTAATTTTCGGGCAAATCTTTAATTGACTTTTATACCTTTCTAGGAATAATCTTTCAAATGAATACCTTTATTAGACCTATACTATATGGTAAACTATGCAGAAAATGAAAAATATCACATGTACTGTTGATAATCCACCACCTGTGAGAGAGTGGGCTGTATATTTTTCTGACTTAAGTAATAAAATGCCATTTATTAACAAGGGAAGTCCCAGGGGCATTCCCAGGAATCTTTGGAGGTCTGGTCACTGACCTGAGCTAAAGAGTCTGCTTCCTCCAGGGACAGTTGAAGATACCAGAAGTTTGATGGGCCCATCTCTTTCTCCTGCTTTGTAACCCAGCTATTCACTAAAAGCAGTTTCCATCTGGTACAGGGCAATTTGGGAGTTCCTGTGTATGAGGATGATGTTACTCCCTAAAGCCACTTTCCTCAAGTCCAGTAAAGGGGGGCCTCCTCAGAAAGCTCTGGGGCGACTGCATCTGGCTCTGCGCTCTGCACTCGGTGGGGAGTCTGCTTCTCTCTCTGTCTCTCTCCCCTTCTTTCTCTGCCCCGCCCCCCACTTGGGCTCTGGCGCACGCTCTCTCTCTCTCTCTCTAAAATAAATAAATCTTTAAAAAATTATTTTTAAAAAAGCTCTGTGGCTCTAAGTATGGTAATTCTAGTTGCTGAACACCTACTTGGGAATCTATTCTGGTAAGTGTAATTATCAGACAAGGAGTTTAGCAATTTAGAAACTGCACCTGAAATTCCTAGAATTGCTAACGTTTATTTTATCTATGGTTGATTTGATGCACTGTTTACCAAATTTATTCAAGTCCCGAACTGTTTTTCTATCACACGGGTTACTAGTTAATGAACTAGTGGGTAATGGAGAACACACTTTGGTTTATGTGGTGATAGATGATCTCTACAAGCCACCTGCCCCTTGGTGCTATATCCTATTTAGTTGAGAGGGCAATCATAGGAGGTTAGTACTTTCATTACATGGATTTTATAACTGAAGGAACTGAAGCATAAGGAGTGTTAGCATAGGGCAAGGTCGCGCAGCTAGTGCAGGGCTTGCTGGTTATAGACCTAGGAAGTCTGACACTACGGATCACATTCTTATGTACTGTACTATGTGGCCTCTAATATTTCCTGACTGCTGCTTATGCATTGAATACGCACCATGATGACCCATATAGAAGTGCTTGAATATAAATCACTGTACCGTTTTGGATATTTTGACAGAGCCGATATCCTGCTGCAGAGCTCGTTGGCCAGGCCACTGCTAACTTATGGCTTGACTCCAGAGATCATTAGGTCAGTATCCTACTCTGTAAAATGGCTACAGATAGAAGCAGTCCCTCACAGAGAGGATAATGACATAGTGAATCAGGTTAGCTGGCCTCGTAAGCTCTTCCCTGGCAACGAGCCAGGTGCTTGTGGAAGCTGAATGGTTCTTTCAGTCGATTAGGGCAATCTGGGGCATTCTCACTCCTATGTCCTAAATGTTCACCTAGCAGACCAAAAGCCCGACACCTGCCTATCCCAGGTAACACTCCAAGCCTGGGCAGGCAGAGGGAGAGGGAGAAGCAGGCCCCACGTGGAACAGGGAGCCCGACTGGGACCTCTGATTTGTGGGAATTATCAGGGAGGAAAAGCCTAATCATCTGTTCTTTCTGCAGAAGTTATGAAAAACCCAGAGTGTGTGTGTGTGTGTATTTTTAAAAGATTTATTTATTTATTTTAGAGAGACAGAGAGTGCTCAAGAGGCGGGGTCAGGGGCGGCTTGGAGGGAGAGAATCTCCAACAGACTCCCTGCTGAGCACAGAGCCCAACACGGGGCTCCATCTCGGGACCCTGAGATCATGACCTGAGCCGAAATCAAGAGTCCTACACTTAATGGACGGAGCTATCCAGGTGCCCTAACACCCAGTATATATTTTATTTGACTTTTGTTTTATTTTTTTATTTGAGTATAGCTGACAGTCTTACATTAGTCTCAGGGGTACAACATAGTCATTCAGTAACTCTGTACATTATGCTATGCTCACCACAAGTGTAGCTCCCATCTGTCACCACACAATGCTATCATAATACCATTGACTAGAGTCCTTACACTGTAACTTTCATCCCCATGACTTATTCATTCCATAACTGGAAGCCTGTACTCCCCTTCACCTGTTTTGCCCACCCCCACCCTCTTCCTCCAGTATATCTTTTAACTCATTTTTTTTTTAAGATTTTTTAAATTTATTTATTTGAGAGAGAGAGAGAGAGTGAGAGAGAGAGCGCAAGAGGGGGTAGGGTTAGAGGGAGAAGCAGACTCCCCGCCGAGCAGGGAGCCCGATGTGGGACTCGATCCCGGGACTCCGGGATCATGACCTGAGCCCAAGGCAGTCGCTTAACCAACTGAGCCACCCAGGCGCCCTAACTCATTTTTAATAGGATAGAAAAGAACTTACAGTCATAGAAAAACCACCATGGGTTAGGCATTATGATAAATCCTTTACATAGAGCTGACCCTCACTTCAATATTATAAAATTGATATTATGTTTCCATTATCTTTATTACTTACAAACAAGGAAATAAAATCTCAAAAATTAAGAAGGCAGGTACAAGGTCACATAGCTAAGGAAGGATGAGCAGCCTGGCTCCAGAAGCCCATGTTCCTGTCAATAACTAGGATCTCCTCTTCATTCTGGTAATTCTGAGGATAGGTTGTTTGTAATAATTGTCAAGAAGATCCACTGAGGAAGTGATCATCTGGAACCCTAATGCCCAAAACCTGGGATCCATTTGTATAATGAATTGTATATATATGGAAGTCATACCCTGCACAACCACAGGTGGCAGCATTTTATTCCAATGTGTTCTGTTGTCCTCCCGGGATTCTAGGTTCTTTTCATAGCACCGGGCAGCTGGGAATCCCCAATATTACATTAGTTAAAATTGTAACTGGGCTCTCTGTTTTCAAACTAGCCTGGTTAATACTTGACAGGTGGCAGTGTTGAAGGCTGCCTTCTGAGAGTGAGTTTACAAGAGCACCCCAGGCACCCTCTGCAGAAGTATTTGTGCTAAATTCACAATCACTTTATTATTTTTTTTTCTTTAGAGTCGGCTGTAGTTTACATCTGTTTGCCCCATGAGTCCACTCGTAAAACAAGAGTAGAATTAACAGTTTGTGAGGATTCTTAGGGACTTTATATGTTTGTGAAAATGAAACTAATTCAATATAACCACTGCTGCATGCAGTGCACAGTGCCCTCCATCCCAGTGGGTTCCGCTAATGGTTGTTGACTGACTGATAAACAAGTTCCAGGGTTCTAATTGGCCACGGCCTCCCTGGCTGCTCGGATGATACATGGCTTTGGGTGGAAGATCCAGCCTATATCACTCAGAAATGAGCAAAACAAAACTAAACAAAAAAGACAGGTTTGCATGGGTCCAACTTACCTAATGTTGAAGCCTATGCCTCTCCCTCCTGGGCAGCCCCGGCCAGCAGACAATGCACTCAGACCCAGTGAGGGTGGGTTAGTAACGCAAGCCCAGCCGGAGGACCTGGAGCCACCAGGGGGGTCCAGAGAAGGCAAATTCAGTTCATACAAAGGAGAGCATTCGAGCTCACCAACCTCATCGATTAACTTTGGGCCAAGTCAGACACTGGAAATGGGGATTTAAAAAACACATTAAAAAAATTTTTTTTCAGGGTGCCTGGGTGGCTCAGTCGGTTAAGCGACTGCCTTCGGCTCAGGTCATGATCCCAGAGTCCCGGGATCGAGTCCCGCATCGGGCTCCCTGCTCGGCAGGGAGTCTGCTTCTCCCTCTGACCCTCCCCCCTCTCATGTGCTCTCTCTCATTCTCTCTCTCACAAATAAATAAAATCTTTAAAAAAAATTTTTCAGTAGAGTAATAAACAAATATATAATTATGAGACTGCGCACTAAGTGCTATTTGAGAGTTACATATAGGAAAATACCTTGGAGGGTCACCAAGTACACTGGGTGGTGGTGGTGGGGAGGGGAATTCAGGAAAGCTTTCCTGGGCTGAGATTTATGTGTAGAAATAGAAAGGATCCTGGTGGAGATGCCAGGGGAGCCTGAGCAGGAGAGCAAGAGAATGGGTATAGGAGAAAGCCCGGACAGCATGAATGGCCTTGTGACTAGCTCACACGTGCACTCGTGTGGTTGGCGAAGGGCCTGTAGAAACTGCTCGGCCTCTCTGCAGCATCTGGAATAGCCTGTCCCATTCACCTTGAGATTCTCTCTTCTCTTGGTCTCTGCACCACCTGCTCTTTCCAACTTATTTTGAAAGAGTTTATTTATTTACTTATTTGAGAGAGAGAGTACAAACAAAGGGGGAGAGCGGGGAGAGGGAGAAGCAGGCTCCTCACTGAGCAGGGAGCTTGATCCCAGAACCCTGGGATCATGACCTGAGCTGAAGGGAGTTGCTTAACCGACTGAATCACCCAGGTGCCCCTAAATCCTCATTTTAAATGCTTCTTAGCATCGCAACTTCTACAACTCTGGTTGGAGAACTATCATCTCTTGTTTGAACCACTGCAATAGCTTCCTTTAGGTATTCATTATCAAGCCTTAGGATCTTTTTTCATATTTTATTCATCTTTTCAAAGTGAAATCAAACAAAATTTTTCCTCCTTAAACAACTCAATGACTTCCCGTTGCAATGAGCCTAAAATCCAAACTTCTTGTCACAGCCTTCAAGCCCCTTGTCACCTCTCTGCCTTGCCCATCCTCTTCACTCTCTCCTCAGTTTCTAATGTTTCAGACCCCTCGACCTTCCTTCTGTCCTCAGTTACACCAAACCCTTTCTAGTCGCAGAGCCTCTGTACTCACTGTTCCCTTTGTTTAAAGTGCCCTTCTTCATGACGCTGGAATGCTACCTCCCCTCCTTCAGGGTTCAGTTCAAATGCCACCCCAGAAAGCTCTTTTCTGACCATCTGAGGCTCAGCAGTCACGCCCCAACCCCCTCTCCTCTCTATCCTTTTTTATATTCCTCAGAAATTGTGTTGCTGTCTAAAACTGTCTTATTGGTTTGCCTACTCACTTATTGTCTCTCTTCCCTGTTGCGAGAACAGGGACTTTGATTTGCTCACCCCTGAATCCCTAGTGCCTAAATTAGAGTGTGACATGTAGCATGGGACCAGTAAATACTTGCCAGTGACCTTGTGAATGTCTGAACCAAGGGTGATTGGCAGTGAGGAGCGCCCAGCGGAGCTTACCTGGTCCAGGATTGTCGTTACTGTATCGTGATGGGCTGAACCCATCCATTGGACTGGCTCATTATGAATTGGAGACACTGGGAGTAAGGTTATCAGCACCAGGGGAGGTAGAAGCACAGATAGAAGGGATGTCGCTATACTGGTGGCCCATTAGAGTGCAGAGGAGTGGAAATGAGCTGCTGGGGAGACAGCAAAATTATCAGATTGCCAAAGCGCTGCAGAGCCTGGAATGTCCAGTGATTTTCTGGGAGGCCTCACCCTGCAGCTTGCAAGATGGTTGCCTGCCTTTCCATACTTCATCATTAACTACGTTAGCCTGAATGTGTCTCTGTTCCTTACACTTTGCAAGAGACTAACTAATGGAAGTTCTTTATTATATCTTCACTTTAGCTAAAAGCATGCTGGGATGTAGAGGGAGGGAGGGAGGGAGGTAGAGAGGAAGGGAGGGAGGGCGGGAGAGAGGGAGGGAGGGAAAGAGGGAGGGAGAGAGGGAAGGAGGGAGGGAGGGAGGGAGAGACTTGCCCAAGATTGCAGGGCTGAGTCAGGGCTTGAACTTTTCCACTATATCAGTTGCCCCCAACTGTCCTAGGAGATAGGAAAGAAATGAACTACCCCGAGAAAGAATCTCTTATCCCTTAGGTAATTGGCCTGGAAGCTGGATGACCATCTATAGGGAATGCCATAGTGGAGGTCCATGCTTTGGAGTCACAGGAACTAGACTACATTGGCTTCTTAGAAAAATTCAAAGCCTGGGACACCTGGGTGGCTCAGTCGATAAAGTGTTTGCCTTCGGCTCAGGTCATGATCCCAGGGTCCTGGGATCAAGCCCCTCATCGGGCTCCCTGTTCCACGTGGGGCCTGCTTCTCCCTCTGCCTGCCGCTCCCCCTGCTTGTGCTATCCCTCTCTCCATCAAATAAATAAATAAAATCTTAAAAAAAAAAGAGAAAAATTCAAATCCAGAGAATCCATGATGCCACATTAGAGGATAGGGAAAGCATGGATGGGTATGACTTGAGGTGTCTCTCCTCACACTGGGTTTTCTTTCCCACATTCCTGTGGAAGACTCGTTCATTTGGAGATCTTGGTAGGGTAATTCCTCTTCAGGAATTTCAGTCACCAAAACATTCTCCTAGTTAAACTTCTATTCAGGCCTAAATTCCATAGGTTTCTTTATCATCTGGATTTTCTGCGGTGACTCTTCTGGTCACCGAAGCTTTGAACTTCTGATCCATGATACCCTTAGTGATGAGGAGAAGCTACAATTCCTGGGACTTACTTTCCCCATTAACAATGCAATAGTCCTTTGAAAAGGAGACAGCCTCTACAGCACCAGTATGGTCCCTCCCTGTGAGGTAATTTTGTGTTTTCATAGGGACAGTGCCACAACACCACGAGAAAGTGATCTGCAGCTTCACATAGGCCACTCTTAGCCTAGAGTTCAACCCAAATCTTAAAGTGCAATGATACTGGCTTTCCTCAGAAAGGGCAAACCATGTCTGACCCAATCTAACCCTACCATGGTTCAGAGATCCCCGTCGTGACATACAATACCCCTTTCACCATAGTAAGCTATAAAATCTGGAGTGCAAAAAGTCAAAGAGATTTGCTCCCAGGTATTTTTTTTTTCTCATTAAGTCACTGAGAATCATAGGCAAAATATTTGGGACTCTCTATGATGTATTTCAACGTATCCACCACTGGCTATGGAGGATTGTATCCTAGATATACTTCTGCTATATGGGAGGCTCAATGGTGCCCAGAGGTTGGCATCCCACCAAACGCAGCAAAGCATCTGGAGAGCTCTTATTTGCAAGGCTTTGAACATGTAGACACATACTACTGGGAAATGTCCACAAGCAAACCATCACATGCTAACCGGCGGAAAGCCCAGGTAGGGCCCATCACCATGTAAGCTTGACCACTAGATAGGAGAAATCGGAGTCATGAACCTCTATTTCTCCGATACCTACACAAGAAGAACTGGCCAAATCAGGTCATAGCAAAAATGCAGGCTGTGCTTTCAGATCAGTTTTCTTATTGAGGGTGTTATACCTTACAGGGTGATATAAGACTTTTTATAAGTTAGACCACCCATGAAATTGTTTTAAAAAAAATCCGGTCTTAAAGAAACGAAGTAGAACAATATAATACTAATTAAAAAAAAAGATATAACATGGGCCTTAGTGCACTAGAAATGTACTCCAAATTAATGGCACTATTACATGAATCAGATTCTGTTGTTGGCAAGCATATTTACTGCCTTGAAGGTTTTTTGAACTAGTTTATAAAGCTAATAGGTGCTGGTCTACCTGGAAATTTGGGGGTGCTATTTTGCCCAAAGCAACAAAATGAAGGACTTAGAGTATCTGTCCCCCTGGGATTCTTTCTAGACATATGTGAAGCCACTAAATTCAAAATGAAAGCAAGAGAAAAATACCAAATTGCGTACATTCCATTAACATATACTGATCAAATACCTCCAAGACATCAGCCAAAAAAGGAGCCAAATACGCCGTGCCCCTACCCTAGCATTCCCGCCCCACCCCCTCACTGTGTTAAAAAAAAAGTCCCCCAAATAAGCAAAGAGTAGAGACCATGAATGCTGTGCCGTAGTCATTCAGTGAAAAACCAAATTAACACTAATTATATTCTGGCTTGCTGTGGTGCAGCCAGTGTGACTTCACAAGGGAAAATGGCATCCGTGGCACTAGGTGGCTTCATTCTGACACATTTACAGACCATTAGCCAGCACTAATATCATTTCAAAGGGCTGGTGTCAAAGTGGGGAGGGCACCCAAGGAGCACCACTCAGTCCTGTGTGATCTGTGATTGCAAACTGAGGGCACCCAGTGGAGAGGAAGGGCTTGCACTAGGGTTGGGGGTCCCTGCCTAGCTTACCTGGCTCCCTCCATGTAGGTCACTCAGGGCAGGTTGTGTCCTCAGGCATATAAAAAGCTTCTAGAAACTTCTCCTTTTTTGAGGGGGGCAGGGTGGGGGTCTCATCAGTAAATGCCCTTGCCTCATTAACTCATAGAAAGATGGAAGTTCTTCCTCGGTGCCTGAGACTAATGGCCATGTGATGCAGATGCTTCCTGGGTGAGAGGGGTAGTTTGTTTCCATAATTGGAGTTTCAGAAGTAGGCCCCCTTAGCCTAGCAGGCTTCTACCAGGGGGAAGTGGGCAGGTTGACTGTGACCTAAAGGAGATGCTAGACTGGTGGGGAACTCATGGGTTGTTATTCATGGGTTTCAGAGAACTAGGGCAGGAGAATCTGCCACTCACAGTATGGTCCACGACCAGCAAGCAGGGCATCCCTGGGGACCTGTTAGACATGCAGTCTCAAGCCACAGCTCTTCTAAGTCAGAATCTACATTTCAGTGAGATCCCTGGGTGATTCCCCTGTGCATATTAACATTTAAAAGGCACTAGGTCTGGTGCTTTACTCCTGACCCAAAGGATGCTTTCTAAGAGAAGGGGATTTTTTTTTTTTAATGAATTTCTACACTCAAAGCTCTTGGATTTTCTTGGACCCAGACAGACCTCCACCAAATCTCTTCTATCTGCCTTACGTCCTCTTTTACCAATGTATCCCTCTCCCTCCTTCTACACACCCAGATCATACACGCTGCCTTCATGGCCATCTGGATCCTGCCAGCAACAGGCCCATTCTGCAGTTAAAGCAGTTGAAAAGTAGAAAAAGCACCCAATTTAGACCAATTTAGATCATAACAACTGAATCCAGACCTTGGTTCTGCAGAATCCTGAAAAGTAAGTCTTTCCGTTTCCTCTAATAACACCCTGGATGTTTTCCTGGATGCAGAGATGAAATCGCGTATGCAAAAGAACTTTATGAGCTGTAAAGCGTTAAAGATAAACCTAAGGTCATGTTCCCCAAGGAGCTATTTTTGAACATATGCTATTCATAAAGGTGGCAATATTGTATAAAGTTTAAGGGCGTGGGCTCAGAGCAGATTGCTGGGGTTCTAATCCTAGAGCTACCAC
Organism: Mirounga leonina; assembly: GCF_011800145.1. Classification (NCBI taxonomy): domain Eukaryota; kingdom Metazoa; phylum Chordata; class Mammalia; order Carnivora; family Phocidae; genus Mirounga; species Mirounga leonina. The sequence continues at coordinate 17,447,416 of NW_023270807.1, forward strand.
TTCCTGGTTTGAACACATTTGACTCCATTTCCTCATTTGTCATGGTAGCTTCTTATTACCATGATAGGGCCATTGTGATGAGTGAAAGAATTAATGTCCATGACATACCTAAACACGCCTTATAAATGTCAGTTACGATTACTATTTATCCCTAAATGTCCATAATATCTGTAAATATCAGCAATGATTACTACTAAGTGCGGGTAACTTCACATCTGGGAACTTTTGATATGTATCATCTGTAAGGGAAACATAGAGACATGGAATAAATGAACAGAAAACAAAAACTCACAGGCATTTGAGAGTAGGGGAAAGAGAAGGAGAGACAGAAATCCAGAGCATAGGCATAGAGTAATACATAATCTAAGCAAGAGGCAGCCCTGGGTAGATAGAAGGGTAGACTTTATATTATTCCAGAAAAATAAGCATGGGAGTTATCACTGCAGATGATTATTTGTCATAGCTCAGAGCCAACAGAGACTAGAGTCCTACGTCAGGTGCTTAACCATCTGCAGGGACAGAATTGGCATGATTGTGCATGGAGGCTAATTCTACATATTACATGAATACATCATCATACCATGCCCTTACATAAATAAGCCCAAGTTAAAGAGAGCATGATTTTATGCAACACAATAAAATCATGGAAATGCATTGAAATGCACTTCCCATAGATCTCCAGAAGTTTTATATGCCTTAGATCTCCAGAAAGAGCACTTCATGCTATCCCTCTTTGTTTTGCTTTTGGTCACTAAACCAGAACCCTGCCCTTAACCGTTCCCTCCCTGCCACACAAAAGACCATAGGACTCTGTAAAATCTGGCCATGGCCCCTTTCCTATGGCCCCCGGAATCCCCATTCCTGCCGTTGCCCACAGCTGCTCACATAGTCATGGTCCTCTTTCTTGGGACTTTCTTCTGGCTAGTCTTCTTGAAGGGAGTGTTTACTGTGTCCCTGGATGGTTACTTTCTAGACAGCTAGTTCTCCCTCTGCTTTCTCACGCTCTTTAAGCTCTTTGCTACTTATGCTTGTATCCTCACCTGGTCCAGATACAGGGCTTCCATTTTGGGGGGTTGAAGCAACCTCCCCCAGTTCCTCATGCCATCGCGCTGTGCTCATGGTCATCATGTTAAAGACTGCACTCTTGAAAGATGATCCTTCTTGTACAAAGAACACTTCTCTTCACTTCTGAGGTTCTCTTCCCTTCCCCCAACGTCCTGATGGTGTCCTCTGTTGAGCCCAACACCCCACCGTGGTACTCCATCCATTCCACTACCATTTGTGGGACTTGCTGTCTGAAATCCTGCCATCAGATATTCTTACTGTAAGTGCCTCTCAGAGGAGTACGCTTAATTAAGCCTTAATGAACATGTGGGGGAGGTTAGCGAAGGGGGATCCAACACCTTAAAGTGTTTAAGATTTAACCAGATGGAACAAAATGGTACAGTGTGAGGAAGTTCTTCTTGGGACAAATGTCACCTTGGCTTGAGAGAAAGTAAGTGGGCTCTCGCATCAGGACTTCATTCTTGGGAGGCTGCCTTTTGCAGTAAATGAGATATAATGAGACGGTATTCTGAGAAAGCTTCATTCTGCCTCAGTTATTCTCGAATGTTAATTATACCAGCAAGAGCATTTCCAGAGTTCTCTTAAAATAATTATACGTATGAAATTTCATGGATTTGTGTTTGAAGTAGTCAAATCTTCCTGGAGTCCAAAAGACTCCACAGCCTCCTTGAACATTCAGCTATCATCCTTGCCCACTGACACCAGAGTGCTGGATCGATCGGTATTAAAAACATGTGCTTTGGGGGCCTGGGTGGCTCAGTCAGTTAAACATCTGACTTCAGCTCATGTCCTGATCTCAGGGTCCTGGGATCGAGGGCCCTGTCGTTGGGTTCCCCGCTCAGCAGGGAATCAGCTTGTCTCTCTCCCTTTGCCACTCCCCCTGCTTGTGCTCTCTCTCTCTCTCAAATAAATAAATACAATCTTTAACAAACTAACAAATAAACAAAAACAGGTGCTTTGGCAAGGCGTGATTTAGTGACATTTGCATATATTTTCCTACAAAAGTTCTGGGAGACACTTTTGGATCTGCTGGTCCAACATATGCAGTAATGTGCCCAGAGGGAACTTAAAATAGCTAATAAAAATGATTGGGATGAATGATTATTTTTCTTCCTCCCATTCATGAAAATCCTTTCTCTGAGTGGACTCAGTGTATGTAGAGCACAGACTCACGAACGAGAAGAAAGGAACAGAGGATGAAACTGATGAGTGGCCTCTCCTTTGATTCTTAAACAGTCTTCAATATCCATTGATTACAAGCACGTTCACATGTACATTTCAAGGTGTCAGTGTGGTTTTTTATGTCATTCACATGCGTGCCCTCCCTGTCTCTCTGCTACTCCTTATCTCTGACTCTCTTGAATTATTTAATGTTTTTCCCCAGTTAATCTAAATTAGAGGTTTTTTTTTTTTAAGGGGGGGATGGGAAGACACTAAAAATAGTCACTGAAGCCAGGATATATTACACCAACTGCTTTTGCCTCTGGTGGTTACTGGAGTTTTCTTTGTTGTCCTGTTTGATTGTTTCATTTATATGGCAGGTTAGACAGCAACAGACTTCTGTTATTGCCTTTTCTCAGTGGTGGATTTTTTAGGCTCAGATCCCCCTGAGGCAGCCACTCCCCATCCGCAGCTGGTGACAAGAGGTGCCGTTGCTCTCAGTACTTACACCTACTGGAGAAGGATCAACAGAGATGCTATTAAGTGGCACAGAGTGTCTCCATTTTTAACTGCTTAGGCTTTTGTTGAGAGACACATGCGTGCGCACACACACACGCACGCACACACAGAAATCGGCAAAAAAAAAAAAAAAAAAAAAAGGCTAAGAGAGAGAGATCACTGGACCAGTTGCACCTTCTAGATTCTTTCTGTCCTACTTCTGCAGCTGCTCGATTGCATTTTTCTTTGTTCTTGTCTTCCCATCCCCAACCTCCATCCTCTCCTTTAAGGATGTTCCGATTTTTGCTGCTATTTTTCAATAAACAGAAATAATTTTCTAACTAAATACATTAAAGTTAGAAAGACATCTGTAGGGCCAGGGTTTCGAAACAGAGTGAGAGTATGAGGATCAGAAATTCGATCCTCGGGGCTATGTTTTAAAGTTCTCCCAGGAAACTTGGGGTCATTAGTTCCTTTCTAACTTTCCATTACTCTTTTAGTTAATGCAGCCACAGAGTCATCCTTGGCATAAAGCTGGGAATGAGGAGATTTACGGAGGAAAAGGAAATGAAACTTTATGAAAGACGGTTCTGGTAATACTTCAGGCAATAAATTAGCACTACAAATTGCAAAGAGACCCGAAGGAATCTTCGCAGTTAGGAGAGGGTTCCTGCCCTTCAGTCTTCGGGCACATTGGCTCCCTTCTTATTTCTACTTAAGTCCATCCAGCAGACAGCCAGGGTACAGAGTCTCCAAGTACTGTTGTTTTTGGTGGTGGTTTTTATTTTTTGTTATGGGCACTAAAAGCAAGGTAAGGTAAGGAAAAGAAGGATTAAGGAATACGACCCAGTCTTCAATTTAAGGCCAAAACCACCTTGATCACCTACTATGTACATAATACTGAGTTATATATGACCATACTCCAAAGGAAACATTCAAAAAAATGTTTAAAAGGAGGGAGACCCCAGAGCAGGTACCTAAATTTAAAACCATAACAGAGAGGATGGCACATGTCTTTTTTTTTTTTTTTTTTTAAGAGAGAGAGAGCATGTGCATGTGAGCAGGCGGCAGGGGGGGAGTGCAGAGGGAGAGGGAGAGAGAATCTTAAGCAGACTCCCCACTGAGCAGACCCCTACATGGGGCTGGATCTCATGAGCCCGAGATCATGACCTAAAGCGAAATCAAGAGTTGGACACTTAACCGAACCACCCATGTGCCCTGAGGATGGCAAATGTCTTTAAGGAGTTTATAAGAGATAGGCAATAGTCTCTGCTGTAAAAACAATGCTGTTTTAGGAGGCTATAAATGTCTTTAAGGAGTTTATAAGAGATAGGCAATAGTCTCTGCTGTAAAAACAAGTCACCAGGTGACTAAGAGGCCAGGTTAAGTCCTACAGAAGATCAAGGAGGCCGGAGTAATCAGAAATGGCCTGGCTGTGGTGAAATTATCATTGGGAATTGAAAAATGAGTAGGATTTGGACAAGTGTTATAGATAGAAGAAGCCATTTTAAAACATCTCCCTCCTTCCAAAACCACAAACCTAGGAGCTAACTTGGCTCTGTCTTTTAGAAAATGCCCAAAGTTCTGGCTGTTTTCTCATTTGAATAAACCTGATAGGCTCCTATAAATATCATGAACTCACCCCCTGAGCAAACCAAGTGAAAATTTGGTGAGGTCATATCGAATACCAGCATGAGGAAGGCCTTCAAAATTCTGTGACTTCAATCTCATTTCTATCCTTGATTAGTCTAGAATGGGATTTCATTTTGAAACTGAGAATCCCCTTCACAAAAACATAATCTTGAGAACCCCCTGAGAAGTTTATAAATCATTTCATCAATGTTGCATAGCACAGGAGAAGGAAATTTTAAAAATAAGATATATTTCATTTAAAGACAGTCTATAATTCAAAATTGTCTGATACATTCTACTATAATAGTTAATAATATTTATGACATGTCAGAGTTAATTTTTACTTTTCCCCATTTCACACATCTGCACTATTTAATTTACTATTTAATTACATAAGAAAAAGCATTTTTTATGTACAAATTAATTTTTAAAAAAGGTGTTGAATTTGGTTTGGGGGCATCTGTATTAAAATATGAATTAAAAATTAACTATTTTACAACATCAAAATCTTTTAAAAATGCTATTATAACTTCTTATTTGAAATTTTTGCACTTTATTCTAAAGTAATTGCTATTTTTAAAATACTTTTTTTCTTGTGTTTCTAAAGGAAATGATAATGGAGAAGGATTTGGGCTACTATTTGCACTGCGTCTTTGTAGATGATACATCTTAGATATGGATACTCTTTATTCCCAACAAACGAACAGCCAAATTGGCCCTAAGTGCTGTGTTTCCAATATGTGTTTTGCAGGACTGGAGACAAGGTAATGCAGAACTCTGATCAGATAAATGTACCCTGTGGGTTCTGGGAAGCCTTTTCAGGGAGAGCTAGCACAATGTGATGTTGGGAGGAGGACCCTGGAACCAGGCACCTGAATTTAAATCCACCTTTCCCACGTTCTAGCTGTGTGACCTTGAGCAAGTGACTTGACCTTTCTGTGCATCAGTTTCCTCATCTGTAAAATTGGGATAATAACAGTGCCCACCCACCCTATGAAATTATTAAGAAAACTGAATTAATTAGTATTTTTATTTTTTATTATTTTTTAAAGGATTTATTTATTTATTTTAGAGAGAGGGAGAGAGAGAGGGGAGAGGGAGAGAATTCCAAGCAGACTCCCCACTGAGCGTGGAGCCTGATGCAGAGTTGGATCCCATGACCATGAGATCATGATCTGAGCTGAAATCAAGAGTCGGTTGCCCAACCAACTGAGCCACCCAGGCGCCCCTAATTAGTATTTTTAAAGCAATTAGAACAGTGCCCAGTATATGGTGCACACTATATACAGATATTAAATACAGATATTAAATAATAATTTATATTCTCTTCACTAAGTTGTATTAAAATTAAAACACCAGTGTTTTCTTTATGTTTATTACTTGTGTAAATTATATCCTGATGTCTAAGAGTAAAAATGATTTTAAAATGTGTAATGGTTCACATACAAAATGTGGCTAGATCACATACAGGCTCATAGAATCAATCAGTCAGCATGCAAATTACATCCTTTTTTGCATATGTTCAAGATCCTCCCTCTTTAAGGGAAAACATTTAGATAATTACTATTTTTTTTTAAAGAATTTTTTTTAAAATTTATTCATTTGAGACAGAGAGATACAGAGAGAGAGACAGAGAGTAGGAGCAGTGGGGAGAGGCAGAGGAGAGGGAGAAGCAGACTCCCCGCCGAGCAGGGAGCCCAATGCGGAACTCGATCCCGGGACCCGGAGATCAGGACCTGAGCCGAAGGCAGACGCTTAACGACTGAGCCACCCAGCCGCCCCTAGATAATTATCTTTTAATTGAAATTGAAACTGACATCATTACCACCTTTTAAAACAGAAATTTCGCGGAACATCTTTACAAACCCCAGGATTTGGAAAACCAAGCCGACAGTGTATATCTAGATCTGAAGGCAGCTCATAGCATCTTTGTAAAGCTTGCTTGGATTTTTGGCTCCATAGAGGAAAAAGTTTCAAGCTTACACACTCTCAGCGTTGCTTGTACAGCTGTGCAGGTTGTATACTGCACATCTTTAGGGCTCCCGCGCCATTTCTTATGTGAATGCTGCCACCAAAAGTGTACAACTGAGCAGCTCCGGGTGCCCTACACCCTGTGTAATCCATTAGGCCATTTAGGACCTATGTTGTCCCTCTGTCACATGGCAATCTTCCTTCAAATACTTCGAGATAGTGATCATATTATTCCAAGTCTTCTCTTTTCCAAGTTAAATACAGTAACTTTCATCAGCCCTGCTTCATATGGCATGTTTCCAAATTCTAAATTTGTTCATTCAACATTGATTGAGTCTTGACTCTGTCAGATGGTATGTTAGGCTGTGGGGATACCACACTGAATAATATATAGCCTCTCCCCTCAAAGACCATATATTCCATGCCCCAGTTTGTTGGATTCCCCTTGTATTCTGCCTAGAACTCAACAACATACTCGGTTGATGAGGTCTGGATTGTATCCTGCTTTCTCGGTTGCCACAGCCTAATGCCAAATTACTGAGTGTCCAAACTCACATATTCTGTGCTTATCCATGTCTCTCTGTGCCCCACCTTTGGCACTTTGATGTGTGGAGCTTTATTTTTGTCCCTGCTGAATTTCATATTCTGAGATTTAGTCTATCCAGCCCCAGTTATCAACATGTAAAAAATATTTGATATGTTCATTGTCATTCCAAATAAAATGACATTTTAAGTCTTCAATTAAGAATGTTAGACAAAGCAGAGTCCCCAATGAAGCCTTGCCCCCCAGTTCCATTCCTACCCATTAGCCAGTTCCCTATGGCATCTGCTGTTTGCATGCTGACTATTTATGCTCTGGTCCTCAAACTTGTCCATGAAGCTCTCATGCAAGGCTTTTACAATTTTTTTCCCTGAAGTCTTGCTCTTATGTCGATTACATTTCCCTCATTCCTGGTCTCAGGATCCTATCAAAGGAAGCACTGGAGACGATAGAAACTGCTTGTTTTGGGTGACCCCATGTTGGTTCTTAATGATCACTACTACATTCCCCAGGATTCTTAAGCCAGCCCTTTAGCAAAAAGTCCTGATGCTTCTGGAAGGAGTAATACTAGAATTAAGGGCCTTAGCAGGTTGTTTGCCAAATTTTCCTTTATTCCTCTTAAAAATTACCCTTGGCAGCTCCTGGTCATCTGTTCTGGCATCCCTCTTGTTCTCTAAGATTCCTCTAAGATCAAGGATTACAAATTCAGCCATCTGAATTGCAAATCCTCTCTGCAGAGCTAAAGGCCATGGTAGAACTCTCCAAAGCTGGCAGGAAACATCCCTTGCCTCAGACAGGATCATCCTAATTAATAATAATCACAATAATATTGTGCTTTGCATTTTATCCAGGGACACCTGAACAGCCGAATGCTTTATGAACACTATTTAATTAAGCCTTATGACAATCCCGTGAGGGGAACCTGGAAACTGAAAGATTGGTTTAATCTCTGTGTAGGTAAGGAGACCTGTCTGGAGGAGCAGGACGATGGTGCAGGAGACAGGCTGGGAGGTTAAATAGAGAGGGGGACCCATGGCAGATGTGCATGGAAACCTTCCTAACCAGCCACCAGCCACCAGCCACGCACCTGGAGGAAATTCGCACAACTAAGTCTTTCTGAAATGCTCTGGTGGAGTTTTATGTTTGTCCCTCCAAAATAATAGCACTGCCATACGTGATTCACTCGTCTAGATGCAATTTTAAATTTATGGAAGAAAATGCTGATTAAACAATGTTTGTATTTCCTCTCACTCTCCTGCTATACCTCCCCTCTCTCTCTCCTTGGTCACCTCTCTGGGGTTCAGATTTGTCAGTCACAAGACTGAGGCACAATTAAGTAAAGCAAATGACCACATTCATTGTCAATGCCAAGCCCAGACCCTGTTCCATCCTATCGCAGTGGGTGGAGCCTCAAGGTCTAGCTGGAGAAAGCTATCCCAGATTCTTCAAGGGCAATTCCACTCTTGCCCAAGAGGTGCGGATGAGCACACAGGTGCACAGCCCCGGGGCACGGGCTGGTGTCTGCTCTGCCCTGGGAAGCCAGACTCTTTAAAAAACTTCCCTAGTCACCTAAAACAAAACCAGAATAGACAGTGAACCTCTTCTTTGTGAAGCTCCCTTGAGAAATAAAGTCTGTGTGATGCTGAGTAATGGTAAAGAAAATAATTTGAAACTTCCTATATTGACTTAGGACTTTTTTTTTTTTTTAATTGTGGGCACTTTTGAAATAAAACTTTTACCTAAGAAGTCCTTGCTAAGTTAAATTGTCCAAACTTTGCACCCAACCACAAAACCAAGGTGTGTTGAGTCGAACTGAAACACGTCTAATGGAATGCGCTTTCCCAGCTGAGTTTATTGGCTTCCTTCGCACTTTGCCACCACGCGGCACTCACGTTGCTGAGAAGTCTCTCGGGAGGCTTCCCTGGCTACGGTTTCCTCTCCTGGGTCACTGCTCACAGTTCCAGCCCCCGGGATGGACCAAATGATGGACAAGAAGAAAGCAGAGGCCTGAATAACTGGGCACTGAGAGAAGCGGCGACAACCGGTCATTTAGGTTGCTCTTTGTCTTCTGTTGAAAATCGGTCTGGGCTGCCCTTGCCCGCACTTTGTGGAAAATCGCCGTAATTTTCACGTTCACCTTTCCGTAGGGGAACGAAGCCAGTGCGGCGGGCATCACTGGATTCAGAACCGTGAGAATCGCTCCCACCTATTTCTCTGTTCTTTACTCCGTGTGTGTGGGGGCGTCTGCCTCCCTGTCTCTGTCTCTGTCTCGATATATATAAAGGATATACACATACCCAAATGTGGACAGAGAAAATGTGCACCCATTCAATATATGCACAAAGAGGAGATATAGATATTTATTTATATATCTATCTATCCATAGATTCTTCTCCCGTCCACTCACTGCCAACACCAATTGCTTCAGAGATGAGGGAATGAAATGCTATTTTTAGAGAAAAGACTGATCTTTCATACGGATTGTCCAGAACATGACGCAGCCTGCCACCCATTCAGACCTCAAGGCATTCAAGTGCTGCTTTGTTCCAACGCTTACTTCTATTCAAAGTTCATACTCTCAGATTAAATGAGCCTCCCTCGGCCAAAAGAAAAGGCTCCACCAGCGTTAGTACTGATGCCCTTCTTTCTGTGTCCGCCCTGCACGCGAGAAAGGATGAACTTGGGCTTTTCAAAACTAGCTGCCCAATTATATTTTTAAAAAGATGTTTTGCTGACATCTAGAGGCATTGGGTAATAACACTTATTAATAATGATTCTCCCCACTTCTAGGGTGTCTTGCGTCGTGCGAGCCCCCAGCTCTTTACACACATTAATTAATTACGCGTCACAGCACCCCTGTGAGGTAGAGTAGGTAAGCATTATTATGTGCCAAGGATTTATTGATTTTTCAAAGCAATATATAGCTGAGGCACAGAGGGGAAAACCATATGAGCATGAATTAAGGAAGGAAAAAAGAGAGATACAGTGAATGTAAAAGAAAACAAATAAAACGAAGAATTACCCCACTGTGCTCTTTAGAAAGGAATGATTACTTCACAAGTTTCCAGGGCCTGAACGTTAACTAATTTGGTTGTTAGCAACTTATGCAAAAGGCAATAGGAAATTGGAGGGAGGGAATCGCCAATAAAATATCCAAGTCTTCCTTTCCAACCCTATTCGCAGTGCTCCCTGCTATGGGTGCTCTTCGCCTGGGGGCTCCCACTAGTTAGTAAGGGGCTGTGAGGGTGGGATGGCCCTCTGATTTACGATGGAGGCATTTTTTTTGTGGCAGTGAGGGGGTAACAGGATGAGGTGTATAGAGAAGGATGGGGGAGAAACTACAGCCAAGTTTCTATGCAAAAATATGCCTGGAGGCTCTGGAATTTAAACTATGCCACTGAGCACAGCTATAAATTGACTATTTTTTGGAAGTCTTCTAGTCTTGTTTTATGGTAGTGGCTCAGCTGCGCTTTTTTAAAAGTGATAACTGTTCTAGGTTCTTATTTTAGGCATGATTCTTATTTATTTCCATGGAGCAAAAACTTCTGGGGCTTACTATTCATTTCCAAGCTGAAAGGTAATATTCTACTTAAAAAGAAAAGTGTCATAAAATCACTAGCTTGCAGACACCTAGACATGAGAGAAGACGCACGAGATGCTTTATATTCTTCATGTAAGTTATTGTAATGCTTTGTTTTTATGAGGATAACAATAAGTTGCCTTTAAAACAGCTTATTTTGTTCAAAACTCATACTCATTGAGCTTGGAAAAGGCATAACAACAAAGTGAAATGAATGTAAGTGAGCATGAATGGCTATCAGGGATGTGGGGCTGCTTATCCTTGAAGTTGACACTGAAATTAAAAATTACCACCTTTCCCTCCACCTCTCACTCACCAGTGCTCTTCCCCCACATTCCCAGGCACATGGAACCCACACCTGTCACCATGAACACTGCCACCTCTGTTGCATCTTTGTGGAAAACTGAACCCTAGACCGAGGCTCAAAATTAGGAAGAGCAGATATTCTGAGGAAAGCGAGGCCCATCAGGAAAAACACCACTTCCAGGCACAACTTCCTGGTGGACTGACTTCTTCCATTCTCTACTAGTGGCCATACTGACAGAAATTCTACCAACCCTAAATTTGTTAGCATAAATTCTTCTCCTTTCTTTAGACTTCGTACATGACCGGCTTACCAATCATTTGCTCATTGGAATGAAGTCGTTTGATCACCGTGCGTCCCAGTGTGTCACTTCGACCAGCTATCTTGAAGACGGTGGAGTTTTGTTTGAGGGGGAGGTGAGACGAGTCATTTGGAATTGTGGTTCACTTCGGGGAGAGGCAGGCCAGAGAGTTACGTGATATTAGACGGGGGAGAGGGCTGCTGGGTAAGAGAAAGAGGTGTCTATTGGAAGACAGGAGATACCTGACAAATCAGTCTCTAAATGTTGCCTGGGTTCATCTCAGTGACTGAATGAGGGAAGAAACCCTTCTTCTTCCTCTTCCTTCTCCTCCCTCCTGCCCTTTGCCTGACCTAGCATTCCCACATATCACATCTTTGCTACAATCTAACCATCTTCTGGGCCAAGGAGGCTTCAGGAGCTCATCTGGGAATCCAAACACCATCAATAATCTTGTTTCTCAGGGAAAATGTCTCTCAAGTTCCAAATTATGGGATAAAAAGACACTTTGGGAAATCACCCCCCTCAAAAATCAGAGAGTGCTTTACTGTCATCACACAAGTAGTAGTAAGAGAGCCAAGGAATCCCCGTAGTCGTCTCTACGGCACTACGCTTTTTTTCAGTTCCAGGACCTGATTGAGCTCATGGGCACTGCCATTCATACATTCTATGCTTCAAGAAAAGAATTTACTATCAACTTTTCTGTGTACAATCTTGTCCTACAAAGAGATATGCAGCCACTTGCCTAAGATAGCAACAATTTATACCAAGTGAATGTTAGTGAATAGGGATGTCACTTCTTTTTTATGGTTAGATGCCTCCTGGGTGATCAGCAAGCTGGGTTGTTAAAACATTGCCATGCACTGGTAACACATGCCCATTTGCAAAGCAGCTAGTGATATGAAAGAAAACACGCATGGGTTCTAAAAATCAAGGGATTGGTTAGGAAAGACTTTTATTTTTAGGACTAGGCCTTCTTGGAGGGTCATTTTCAGTTCTGTATTCTTTTAAGCAAAATTTTATTTCAGTAAAACATTTGGAGTTAGTGGAATCAGTGAATGGAGGTTGATATGGACTTTTTGCTGCTTGGCTTCATCTTAAATTCTGGATGATTTAGGGAAAGAGTTAGGAGATAGAGAGGGGAGATGTGTTGTTGGTTATACTCAAGCATGGGAGCACAGAAAGGTCTCTGCCTCATTATCACTATCTCTCACCACACTGAGGACCTTCGTATTCTTTTTATGATCACAGCAGCAACCACTTGGTTCCCTCATCTGACTGTATGTACTGATCTCTGGTTCAAAAGATTAAAAGACACGCATAATAGAAGCATCTCTCCTTTGTCCAAAACCCCCCAATGACCTTCTATCTCCTATACAGTAAAAGCTAAAATCCTTACCACAGCTGATATGTTCCTAGCTAGTCTGTTTCCCTTTACCCCTCTGACCTCAGCTCCTATACTCTCTCAGTTACTCCCGCCACTCAGGCTTCCTTGCTGTTCCTTAAGCATTCCTGCCCTGGGGCCTTTACACTTGCCATTTTATTCTGTCTTCTGTTTCCCTGGATATTTACATGCCTCCCTCTCTCATTTCCTTTAGGTCTTGGCTTCAGTATTGTCTCCTCAGGGAGGTCCCCCTTGGCCTTTATCAACTTTTTCAACACTCTTTTCCCTTCCCAGAGCGTGTATGCGTCTCATCCTTTAACTCTGCTCTATTCTTCTTGTAGACATTTTGATAAGCATAAAATTATTTATATTTTACTTCTTTATCATTGGTACCCCTCAAGCAGAACAAAAGCATATAAGGTCAGGAATTGTTGCTTTGTTCACTGCTGTATCCTCAAGACTGAGAACCATTTCCACCACATAGTAGGTGCTTAATAGACATGTGTTTAAATGAATTTAGTGGAAAGTCCTAGGGATCAAAGGCAGAAACTGTTCATAGAAATCTGATGTGTAAATGTGGGAGCACCAGGCAGTACATTTAAACATGCAGAGAAATTAACTTTCTTTAAAGTGGCCGGTTGAACAAATTGAAATCACAGACCAAATGATGCCAGCAAGCCTTTAATGAAACTGTTACAAGTTCGTTCAAGGCCGCCCAGATGATTTCAAAAACAACGTGGCAGAGTGTGTCTATTTCAGAGTGATAAATGCACGTTCTACTGCTAATGCTTCTTTCAGAAATCTTGCATAGCTTCAGTGAAGCTAATTTATAAACCTTAACTACTGTAGCTAATTTAACTCGCTAATTTTAGACATTGTATTGCATTAAAATCTGCATTTTATTGTGTATCATTTTGTCTACTGCTAACCTTAATATGCATTTTGTAATATGGAGCTACAAATGTTTTAAATACATATTTATGCGTTAAGAAGCATTTGTGTTAACTAGGTTTTTTTTTTCCTTTGGTATATTTTAAAGGCTGTCCTGTCAGATCGTACAACCACCAGGCAAAGCCTCACATGCTTAGGCCCAGATGGAACGAGTCAGGAGGGGATCCCCAGACTGGAAGGCCTGATACGAATTCAGTAAATTCTTCCTTTTATTTCTCTTTCCCTATTGGAATAGCAAGAAAATGTGGTCTAGGGAAAGATGCTGAAAATACTGCAGTTGGTATCCACATGTAACCACTCAGACGGTGGAGTTGTAGAGCCAAAAACAAAACAAAACAAAAAAGATGTTATTGGCAAGTAGACTCAAGTCAGTCCAATGTAACTTGGAGGGTCTATAAGCATTTTTGAAGAGTTAATATGTATTACAAACCTTTTCTCTACTCTTTACTGTCCTATAACCTATCTAAGTTGATAAAACGTTAAAAAAATTTCCACCTGTATTCAGTGTATGTTCATTCTTTCTCCCTTTGTGAGCTTCTCCAATTCAGGTCAGAACTTTATGATTCTTGCCTCCTCCCAGTATCCCCCAGACACATCATCCCTTCCCACACTGACACCTTCTGGTGCATAACACTTCTCTGTATGTAGAAGTAATCCAAACAAATCATTGTTTACAGAAACAAAATAAATCTTAGATTTATACATATGTGTGTACATGCACACCCATTCATTCTGGCCTCTGTATTGAGACATAGTCGTACTCCTATCACTACAAGATTACCATACCCCCAGAGTGGAGACTAGCCATTCTTTTTCAGGCAGCTTTACAACTATTAAGCCACCTACTTTTTCAGGGAAAGGCCATATCTTTTTATAATTTATTTATCCTGCTTGTGAGATTGCATGTATGCATTTGACACTTATTAGTCGTAAGGGCTTGTGCTATGCCATCCATGAACACAAAAGACTTAAAATAAATGCTGGAAAAGAGTGGCTCCATTATTTGCAGGGAAGTGTACTTCCTTGTTTTTAAAACAAGAAGGATGAAGAGTAACATTCCTTTTCCCTTAAGCGTAATTGGCATTTCCTTTGAGTTAGTATCTATAAAGTACCTTTAAGGGATTGGCCCAAGCTTTAGTAAAAGTAATGAATACATGAAAGAAAAAACATATATATAAGATATGACTCACAACAGACCTTGCTGGAAGACAGCAAGGGGTAGTAGAAAGAGTGTGGCAGTTGGTAAATCTTGGGTCCCTCACAAACTGTGTGTCATCTTTAGGAGGTTAGCGCTTACTTTTATTATTTTTTAAGATTTTATTTATTTATTTGAGAGAGAGAGCACATGAGTTGGGGGGGGGCAGAGGGAAAGGGAGAAGCAGACTCCCTGCTCAGCAGGGAGCCCAACGCAGGGCTTGATCGCAGGGTCTTGGGATCTTGACCTGAGCCGAAGGCAGAGGCTTAACTGCTTAACCAAGTGAGCCAGCCAGGCGCCCCAGCACTTACTAACTTATTTTTAAATAAGTACTACCATCTTCATTTTATAGATGAGGAAACAGGGGCTCAGAGGGTTTGCAAAAGAAAAGGATCTAAGTACAGTGCTTAACACACAGTAGAAACTTGATGTATTTTAACTCACCAACAGTAACAATAAAAACACGACCTGCATTTATGAAGTCTTTATGGCGTTCCCAGCATTCTGGGGATCACTTTGTCTGTATCACCTCATTTAATTGTTACAACATCTTCTGCCCCTTTTTGTAGGTGGAGAAACTGAGGCATGGGAGGCGCACACACACACGCACACACATGTGTGGGCACTATGGCTTTCCCTGGGAAAGACCATAGCTGCCAAGCATTTGCCAAGACCTTCTTGCAGCACCAACAATCAGACTTAGCTTTCCCGACCTGTTTTTTTTTGTTTTTAATCTCAGCACAAACCCAACCCTTAAACTCTCTTTATACCACAAAGGACAATTACACATTGCGTCATCTTTTCAGGTATTTCAAAACAAATCCCATATTTTCCTGAGCTACCGAAACTAAATGTGGTGCATCTTGTTTTGGAGAACCTAATCTTAGGTAGTTGCCTACATTTGCAAGGTCATTTTCTGCAGCCATGCACATTTTCCCTAAGTTCTGTCTTTCCTGAGATAGCAAAGGAAGAAGATACTTGGCCTTATGGAAGTGGGTACTTAGGTGAGTGAACCATTTCTTGTGTTAAGACTATCTGAGAGATAGCAGTAATGGTGATTATGATTTTCATAGCAGCTAACAGTTGGTTAGTGCTTTATAGTTGACATAGGATTGTCCCAACTAATGATCACTTTTGAGCCTCACAAAAAGCCAGCGAGATATCAGGGATCCTTGCTCTACTTCACAGATGCAGAGGCTGAAATCTCCAAGTTGAGAGAATCCAAGAGGAGGTTGGGGCTGCGGGCAGGCCTTGTGTAAACATGACCTCCAGCCAGCAGGACAACTCTGCATGGTCCAACTTCACATCCCCACTTTACCGAGAAGGAGAGAGAAATTAAGCAAATCGGCTGACAATGGAGCTGATGAGAGGCAGAAATGGAATTTGAACTCAAGACTCACTGCCTGGCTCCAAGGCCATTGCAGCAGGTCATGCTGACTTAGGTCTTTTTAGGTTCTGCACACTGTAAGCCAACCCCAACAGAGCTTTGTGAAGGATCATACACGGGGGGCGCCTGGGTGGCTCAGATGGTTGAGCGTCTGCCTTCAGCTCAGGTCATGATCTCCAGGTCCTGGGATCGAGCCCCGTGTTGGGCTCCCTGCTCGGCGGGGAGTTTGCTTCTACCTCTGCCCCTCCCCCTGCCTGTGCTCTCTCTCTCTCTCTCTGTTTTGTATCTCTCTCAAATGAATAAATAAAATCTTAAAAAAAAAAAAAAAAGGATCCTACATGGAAATACGTCATTTCAGGTCCTTAGACAGATATCACCTTGGGTTCCTAGAAGGGCTGAAAATGTGCAGAGGCAAAGCATCAGCAATGCTCCTGGTGAACGATTTCTCACAGAGAACAGTAAAGTGGAATCTGTCTAAAACACGTGATAAATGTCCATAAAATTCAAAGACATGGTGCAAAAAGATATACATCTTTTATAAAAAAAATGTCAGCAAGACCAGAAAGCATATATGTCAGAAGAGCTTTGGACTCACAGCCTCAGATACCCACTACACTATTCCGTCTTCTGTGGTTTTCTCTTCCCCAAATGTGAAATTCAAGCCTTTTGTCAAATCTGAACAACAGGTGTTTATTGGGAATCTCTTGTACAAAACGTAAGGAAATTGAGGTATAACCACTAGAAAAAATCATGTTTCCAGTTCCTCTTGAACCTCAACAGTGATCTCAAACTGCTTGAAAGCATATTTTGTTCCATTTTTCTTAAGCTTTCATATTTTATTTATTTATTTTTAAATCAAAGAGAAAGAGAGTGAGGACAAGCAGGGGGAGTGGCAGGCAGAAGGAGAAGCAGGCTCCCCACTGAGCAAGGAGCCCGATGTGGGACTGGATCCCAGGACCCTGAGATCATGACCTGAGCCGAAGGCAGCCAGGCATCCCTTTCTTAAGCTTTCTAATTTAATGAAGAATTTTAACGAAAATCAGCTAAAGCTTATTAAGACCCTTAGCCCATGAAATGGAGTGTGGCTATATATCTATCCATATATCTATGTATCTATGTGTCCAATGTACCTATCTGCGTATCTATCTGTACTCACCCATACATACGTATATATGTGTGCATGATTAAGACTTCCTAAAAATGATAATGGCCTCCACAAAAGTCATTGTTTTGCAGAGAGCTAGGGAAACATCCTTACAAGCCAAAAGCCTTAATTTCATTGTATCAGAAAGAAGAATAGGCTGCGCATACACAAACAAGTCTCCCCTCCCCTCTCTCATCCCACTGTGTTCTCTGCCTCACACAACTTTCCCTTTCCTTCCTCCGGTTCTTCCTCTCCTGCGTCTCTCCCTCTTTCTGCCTTTATTAGGGAGTCTTTGTCCTCTAGCCAGAGGCAAGCCTCCAGGCAATACCCCATGTTCTAATAAAGCAGCCCTTTTGTCAGTGGCGGTAATGATGACCTGCCATTGCAGCTGCCCCCAGTGTTGCATTTTGTAACACAATTTGGCCTCTTTGGGCTCTGGTTAGTCCTATTGAATGTACTGCAGGGGTCCCCTGTTTGATCTCTAATTGATATAATTGACTGGGAATAATCGGGAAGGCTTTAGAGATGTTTATTGATAGCTAATTTTCCTTCATCCATTGTTTAATTCAATAAGAGCATAACCTAATTTATTGTCACTCCAATAGGGATCCATTACCCTTTTGATAAATGCTTCTGGGGCCAACTTGTCAGTAACTGATTTCAAAGAGCTGTTTAGCCCACAGAGTCCATCATTAGTTAATGGCAGTTTAGAAAGCTAATGATGTTATAAATTACAATCAATAAGAACATGGAAATTACAGTTGGTGGGCAAGATAACACTCTATTATTAAACCAACACCAAACCACACCTTTGCCTACTCTATGTGTGGAGGGTTTGTGCAGCCGTTTACTAATCTTCATGATTAACCCAGAAAGCCATAGATCAGGAGGGAAATCGTGGGAGTCCTGGTACTCACTCTTACAGCATGTTGCAGAAGGAGAGAGGAATTACGCTCTGTTCCTCTATCACAGAGGGACTCCAAGAGCCAAGACCCGAGCACACACGTGTCCGCAGCTCCCCATCTTCTCAAGTTTTTAGTCTGAGCCTATCACACTTCCTCGAAAATCATGACTTAGCAAAAGTAACACCTTGAATTTATCAACACAGGTGCTCAATTGACTAACCCTTGGAGTTTCCAGATAACATCATCTATTTTATTCAAAGTGTCTTGTTGACAAGCAGCAATTTTCTCCTTTGGAGAAAACTTCCCTGTAGTCTTTTATGCAGCTGTGTCCAAATACTTTCATATATATATATATGCCCGGGAAGATGCACACATACAACACAAACACTTAAACATGCATTTAACTTCTTCTATTAATAGCACCATCAATTAGTCTTCTAGAACTTTTGGTGCTCAAAGTTGCAAACTAGCATGAACAGCCAGAGTTGATTCAGGACATCGTGTTGCATCTCCATGCTTACTGGTGTGATGGCTGTCTTCCTTGTTGAGTTCTTAATGGTTGAGACCGGTCAGCTTTTTTACCGATCTAGATCACGGGCAGAATCTTTTTGTTTTATTCTCTGGGTCTCATTTGTTCCTGGCAGTCACTTATCTCCCTCCACAGCTCATCTGAGTAATAGAGGAATAAATGCTGGTTCTTCCAATTACGCATTCCACTTTCCCCGTCTCTCTACAATGGATTGCCCATCAATTATTCTCTGAGGGGAGAAAAAAAAAAGAAATTGTTTCCTACTAATACAGCAGTGGGCAGGGTGAGCTCAAGACAGAGACTGAGTTACCAGCAGAATCTATCTTCCTGTACTAATGCTTTACTTTTCTAATTCCCTTTTTAAAAAGTCTTATTCGTACCACATAAAGTTAGAAAAACTAAGGCACTATAGGTAAATAAGACTCCGTTGAAAATGGAATTGTCAGATGGTAGAAAATAAAACTATACATTCTGAGAAATTATTCTCAATAATCAGATAAGATAAAGGATGAAAACATCTCTTAGAATAAGGGATTTGTTACCTGAAGAATGAAAGAAGGATAAAATATCACTACTCGGGGGTATGTCATACTTTGTAAGTCTTTATTTCCTAAGAATCTATAAAACCCGAGGCTGCTAAGTTCTGCCCTTTGAGTCCTTCTTAGAACTCCTTGAAGTAAGTGGGGGAAATTATGTACTAAATATAGGAAAGAGCTTCTCCTTCCCTTACGTGAGTTATTTTTATCTCTATATGATCATTCTTATTCTTACATCATTCAGTGATGTCTTCTTGCGGAAGTACCCAACTTTCAACTAAATCAATATTCCTCATTGATATGCTATTTAGATCTCAGTAAAGCATAAACACTCATCGTAAACGTTACCAATGTTTCAATGATTAAAAGTAATATTCTCTAGAGGGAAGAGGAGATGGGGAGTTACTGTTTAATGGGTACAGACTTTCAGAGTAGGATGCTGAGAAAGTTTTGTGGACGGTGGTGATGGTTGGACAACAGTATGAAAGTATATAATACCACAGGACCATACACTTAAAAATGGTTAAAATGTTAAATTTTATCATACATTCATTTTACCACAATATAAAATTAATACTTCCTAAAGCACTGCTTGCTTTTTACATTGCTATAATAGTTAGGATATATTAACATTCAATAGCCAGAAATTTAATGCAGACAGAAAACAAGAAAACAACCTGGAGAAGGTTTAAAATGTAGGTGATTCTGTGTCCACTCACTTATCCCATCCATATGGGATACTTCAGAGAATTTAACAAATCACACGAATCTTCCTTTGGTTTTTGGTTTTGCAGCAGAAAAGAGAAGGGCAAGCAGGACTAAGAGATTCTTGGTGCACATGGAATGATGTCAATTTAATCAATAGTTAGTTCCCATGGAAATTTTCAAAAGGAAGACCCAAACTTCAGGACTGCATTTCTTTGTCTGTTTGTGCATTTAACAAAAATGTATTGAGTGGTTATCATGGGCCCAGTACTGGAGCAGGCACTGGGGATAATGAAAATATTTTTCCTGAGGAGAGCTGATTCTGATTGCAGAGCGAAAACACAAAGTGCAAGAAAAGGGTAAAAACAAAACTGAGCTAATGATACAAATGGCAATGTGGGATTAACCCAAGCAGACTAGGATTATTTGCCACATGAGCTACAAGCCTAGAGCAATGAAAGGTGCTTTGGTGCTCGGATCAGAGACTCCTTTTTAAAGAAGGTCATGCACAAAGTGAGTGTGGATGTGTGAGTCAATTCAGAGAGAAGGGGAACAGGGAGGGGAGGGAGTGAGCATGAACAAAGAAGGCAATGGATGCAGTACGTCTGGCAGGCGGTGGGGGCGCTCCTTTAGCCAGGATGGACCTTAGGGAGACGCACAGTCACACCGCAGTAAGCGTCCACATCTCAGATGACAAATCCATGTAAGCAAATGGGGTGAGCTAAGATAGAAAGGAGAGACTCTCAACACCATTTAGTGTGGAAGAATCAGGTTTAGACAGATTATGGGATAGGGTTATGGAAGGAGGAATTCAATGCTATATGACAGTTGAGGGCCTTTTGTTAACTATGAGAATATATACGTGTACTTATATACACATATACACACATATGCACATTTATAATATTGTATTCTCATATATATTCATGTATAAGCCTATATTCCATATAAGCATATATATATATATATAATTTCTTGTATCTAGTGCTGCTTTAAGAAAGCTGAAATGGAAAAAATGATTGGCTCCAAAAGATAAGATCAATATCTAAGATAAGGGGTTTATGTAAATACATAACAAAATATCACTCGTGATTTGAAACATCTTCCTTATTTTATTCACTCAAAAACGCAAGCTCTGCAAGGATAAGAGTCTGTCTCTGTCTTATTCACTACTGAATCCTCAGCACTTGGAAGAGCACCTAACACATACTAGATGCTCAGTAAATAAGTTATGGACATATTTGTTAAATGTTTTCTTGCAAAAATAAAGATTTAAAGCAACCTTCTACACTATCTCTGTCTCAACAGGGTGGAATAGTTCATTTTTTTTCATTCATTTATTCAATATCTATTTATTTAACACTTAATATGCGCTCGATGAGGATACAATAATGAAAAACCCTAAAATAGTCCCTGCTCCACTGGACAGTATACTTTAATTGGGAAGATGGATATTAAGGAAATAATCAAACAACAAAAGAAAATGTCAAACTGTGCAGTAAGAACTATGAAGGAAAAGTTTAAGATTCTTTGGGTGTACAATGAGATGTGGGTGCTTATGGTGACCTCAGGAACTTAAAGAATCTTAATTATCTTAAATCCCAAAAAGCAGGAGCACAGCATTTAGTTTAGGGTTCTGTATACAGTAATTGATCAATAGATATGTATTGAATTGCGTTATTTTCAAATGGGTGGTCCAACTATTTCACTCATTAGTGAAAACAGTCAATTAGCCAATTACCTAATCATTCTAGATAAACAGATTCCTTATTCTCATTTACTTTTTCCAGAAAAAAAAAGAAAAAAATTACATGCACAATCCCCCTCATTATATAATTTACATGGTGTAAAGTTAAATTCAAATCAAAAAGTTAGTTATTTCCTGTTCATACTGGTTTCCTCCTCATTATGCCAATTTTATTAATTGGTAGGAAGAGGGAACTCTATTCAGAACTCTTGGAGGGGATGAGGGAACTCTATTCAACGATCATGTGTGAGGTGGGTGTAACGTGTGATGTCTACCATTTCTAAGCTTTGGATTTTCACTGAACCATCACATCAAAGGAACTCTTTTTAACACATTTTTACTGTACAAAGCATGAATATACTATTGTGCATATTTTATGTTTCCCTAAGGCTTCACATTGAGCCATATCATACAGAATCTCCATTTGGGGGCAGAAGGAGAATGGGGAGGAGGGGGGTTTCCACCAAAGCCTCGTCTCTCCCTCCCTCTCCAGTTCTCTCAGCATCTCCACTCCTTCCTTGGTAGCGTCAGAATCATTTTCATAGAAACCATTCGAAATCTTGCAAAAATGAATCGTGATACTGGGGTTGGGGATACACAGCAGAGCCGATGAAATCTTAAAAAATAAATGAAATATTCTACATCCAGACATGGGCCATGAACAATAAGCAAGGGAAGCACCGTGCAAGTCCCAGAGAGGAGCGGATCCGAGGCGACTCCGCATCTGTCTTCTGTGAGGCATTGGTGGCCCTCGCACTGCGTTCCCTTTGCTACTCTGAAGCCTCGGCCGAGGGGGGCCGAGACGAGGAGCGCTTGCAGATTGATTTCCTTGCTTCAGTAGCTACTTGACATGGCAAAGTTTGGCTCCATTCTGTTTTCAAATTGAAAATTTATACAGAAATGAGAAAAACCACCACACCCAACAATGAATTAATAATAGCTGCCAACTAGCTGCAAGACCTATTACATTCATAATGCTTCCCGATGCTGTTCTCATTGCCTGCGAAAGAGAATTTGTCCTTAAGCTGCTTATTTCCAAACTACATGTGAAGACAACAAATTGTATGGCATGTTTATCCAATAAGGCATAGCAAGGAAACGAAAGAATCAGATGGGAGGGAGTGAAAAGAAATAGAAATTTAGCAGCTAGCCAGCCTGAAATAAAGCAGGCAAGATTACAAGACACATGTACATTCTCCACGGTCCCTAAAGTCTCTAGCGAAAAGGTAGAAATGAACTAATTTATTAGTAAAATCACATCAGGGGCAGTAATTTCATGTTAGTGAATTTACATGTAATAACATTAGGCTCCCCACCTCCATTTCACCAGTGTGGCCCTATCCGATGATGAATGAGGTGCCTAAAGAAAGATGATAGTTTGATTGTTTTCACAGCAAACAGATCAGCATTTTAATTTCTTGCCTCTGTGTTTATTGCTTATTTGGCCCCTTGCTCGGCTTGTAAAAACTTGGCTAAATGGAAATGAATAAATGTAATTACTGCGGGTGACAGTGGTAATCTGTGTGGGTTTTTCATATTGGCTTTGCCAGCGTTAATCTAATCACTGGAGAATATGTGTCACCACACAAATGCACTGATAGAAAGCAGAGTTCTCAGTCAGTGCCAAGCACACACAGGCTGGGAAGCGCAGATGCACAGGGCTGTTTCTGCACGCACCGCCTCTTTCCCCTCTGCCGGTGGTGGGGCAGAAGCTTCCCAAGTACCCTGCAAGGTGGATGTGTGTGTATATGAAATGCTTCTCAGTTCGTAGTAGGGGGGAACCCCAAAGGAGGCGCGCATGTGATCTTGAAAGCAAAACAAATGGCGACCAACGTTTTCCCCAGTGGGAGCATGAGGTGTCCCAGGGCACAGGGCTAAGTGAAGACTGAAATTTTCCATTTCTCCCCAATACTAAACGGCTGGGAGGGCTGGTTAATAAGTGGCTTCACCTTTCCGGTTTTGTTTTCCATCTAGAAGAGGGAGATGGGACAAGTCAGATTGTTTGATGTTTGCGTTGCAGGAGGAGCAGCAGGGGGTGAACCAGGCAATCAGTGTGGGGTAGGAAGGATGAAATGAGATAATGTATGTTAAAGTGTCTTGAGAACTACAAAGCAAAGCTAAATGGAGCAGAAGAGAGTCCCTTCAAAACAGACTTTATTATATACAAGATTTATTTTATCAAAGCAGCAGGGAAGCAAAGGATTATTCAGTAAATGGTAGTTGAATGGCTGCTTAGCATTTCAGGAAAAAAAAAGAAAATCAAGACTTGAAACTCCGAATACTGGTCAAAAGTCATTCCAGTCGGATAAAATAATTAAATACGAAAATAAAATGTTAGGGAAACCAGATGAGGAATTTAATATTCCCTGGATTTGGGGGATTAGAGAGAGGACTCTCTATACTGAAAAATAGTAAAAGAAATCATGTAGGAAGAATAAACAAATTTGATGACATTAAAGCTACAAACTTCTGCAGTCATAATAAGGTATCCCAAATGGGAAAGGACACAATATTTTCAGTAAATAAGGCAAGGGCCAATAACCATGCTATATGAAAAGCTCCCACATATTTATTTGAGAAAAATATGACCTCATAGATAATTGTCAGAAAGGAAAGAGATGAGAATTGTCCAAAGAGAAACACAATTAACAGATGTGAGAGGGAAAATGTTCCAACTTGCCAAGAATCAAAGAAAAGCACATTCAAGCAAACTAGTAAAAAGGGATGATGCCTGGTTCTTTCCAAGGTGTGGACAGACTGAAAATTTCTAAACTACCACTAGCATGTGAAGTTAGTATAAACTTTTTGGAAACTAAGAAACATGAAAGTTGTCTCATTTTGACCTGGTAATTCCACTTCCGGGAATATAATTTAAATAATATTTTAAAAGACTATCCTCTAAAAATATGTATAATAGTGAAAAATTAGAAATAATTAAATGGTGCAGTTTATTGCTCAACATTCAAGTAATTAAGCAAATTGGCTACTCTTCCTATACAAATACCTTTTTTTGGTAAATAAAAACGATGAAGCCTTTTCCAATGTGGCATTATTTGGTAGACAGTTAAGTGAAAAAGAAATGCTGCAAAATTGTGCTTTCCCAGAAGCCCCCATTGGACTTCTCCAATCTCATAGGCCAGTACGAGGTCACAAGCCCATTTCTAAACCAATCATTAGCAAAAAACAGACAAACAACAAACAAACAAACAAAAAAACACCCCACCCAAACCCCTGGAATAACCATGATTGACTTAGAATAATCACTCTGGAGAATGGATATTAGGCAATACTATAGAAAGGAAAGGAATAAAGACCACCAAATGATACTCTTCAGGGAAAATTGATGCTAGACATGTGGGGGTAGGGGAAGAAAGACATGGTATATAAGAAAATAAGTAGAAATTACATGTATGTGGAAAATTGAAAAATTAGGGGAATAACTGTGCTTTCTTAAGTGAGATACCAAAAATAATCTTGTTCCAAAGTTTAGAAGGAAGGAAGGAAGAGAGAGAGAGAGAGAAAGACAGACAAAGAGGAGAGAGACGGGGTAGGGGGGAGTAGAGAGAGAGAATGGGAGGTAGGGAGGGAAGGAGGGAGGAAGAAAGGAAAGAAAAAAGAAAATAAGGTAAAGAAAGGAAGGAGTAAGAATAGAGAAAGAGAGAGAATCACTTCTATAGAACATCAGTCTTGGAAAAAAGAAACCCTGGTATCTAACCCCTTCTATGTAAAACAAAGACTTTTATCACCATACTTTCAACCTGCAGATGGTATCAAGTATGTAAGGCCTCAGGCAATCTGCTAGGATGGTGGCTGAAAGGCTTAGAACTTACTTATGAAGCCTAAGAAGCATGACGAAACCAAAGTGAGGCCCTCTCAGAGGAAGGCAATACAAGGACTAATCTGACCCAAAGTATAGTAGGGAGACCTCCACTCTTTTAAGATGCAGTGTGTGAACGAAGTCATGATAAGAGACAGCAAACCAGGAAGTGTAGCAGTCAGTCAGACCTCTCAACGAAGAGCATCTTCACTCAAGAGAGTTAAACTTAAAAAAAAAAAAAAAAAAAAAGCCCTCGCGGAATCTCAAGTCAAAACCTCTAGCCTCCAGAGATGGAACATCAGAGACCTGGGCAGACATGTTTGCAAAGTGCCTCTTGTTGGCAGTTCATTCGCAGGGGGAATGAGAATCCATTTCAAAGTCCTTCCACCAGCCCACGTCTCTAGGGTGCGTTGTAATGACTCTGAATAGGAAAGCACTACAGGTGATGCTATCACTAGGAGAACTAGTCTAGATCCAGGAGTAGACATTAAGCCTTCTCTGCTGGCTTCAGGGAGGCTGTGGAGCCATCTTTCCTAGAAGAGAGTTTATAGCTGCTTTTATAGAGTATCTACATAATTCTTTCCAGATCAGGGAAAGATAGGCATTGAACCTTCCAGAAATTGGATTTTCTGGTTCTGTAAGTCAGTGATTTGGATTCTCATTTTGTCTGGCAATCAGAGATGGTTTTCCTTCATTGGCACCCAGGAAGCTGGAACCAGTGATCCCAGGGGCAGAGATTTCAAAGCTCTAGCTTTATGTCACCAGCGTCTCAACTTCACGACAAGGGAGAGGAAGTCCAGTGGCCTCACTGCCTCGAGTTTGGAAAGTGAGAACGAAAGTACAAACACAGTACTCTCACTTGACAAAAAATAAAGATGGGGAAAAGTTTCTTTTATGTTTCAGGAAATTATTACATTTTGGTGAAGTGCTTAGAGGTATAATATGAGCTGGATAATTTTCACAGCATTTGATGTAGTGAATGTTGTGGGGCTTTTCCATGACACATAATCAGTATTAAGCCAACATTTATGAAATAAAAAATGAAACCAAGTTTCTCACCAGGAAAATTGGTTTCCCTTCAACAAGATGTCCTACGGCAGCCTTATAATTTTTAGGTTTCAGTTTTCAGTACTCACTTTTACTACAAGGGATGACATTTAGGAAATAAAGAATCCTAGGTGTCCCCTAAAAGGAAGTGTACCAAAATATTAGGAGAGTATCTGACCCCAAGTAAATCAATATTTAATTATAACCATTAGTTTGAAACTTCTTCTTGCCCTTGCACTATGATAAAAAACCCTAATATTGCTGCTTTCTTTATTTTTCTCTTTTGAATAATATTACAGATCAACCCTCTTCCTAATATTGCACTTAGCATAAAAAAAAATTATTTTGACATGTCTAAGGAGAACTACATATATTAGTGCTATTAATTTTTTTTTTTTTTAATTTAGCCTCCATGCCCAGCATGGAGCCCAGGACAGAGCTTGAACTCACGACCCTGAGATCGAGACCTGAGCTGAGATCAAGAGTCGGAGGCTTAATTGACTGAGCCACCCAGGAGCCCCTAAATTAGTGCTATTAATATTGATTAATATTGTTTAAATTTAAGACATTGTGTAAGATAAATAGCAGTGTAAGATATAATCCCTGCCCTTTAATAGCATACAGTTGAACAGGGGAAATAAAACATACACACTTATAAAACTAACAAATGTATAAAACGTCACATTGAAACTTCTCAACACACGATCTGTATCAGACATATTTAGTATGCTTGTTAAAATGCAAATGCCACCGGGTGCCTGGGTGGCTCAGTCGTTAAGCGTCTGCCTTCAGCTCAGGTCATGATCCCAGGGTCCTGGGATAGAGCCCCACATCGGGCTCCCTGCTCAATGGAAAGCCTGCTTCTCCCTCTCCCACTCCCCCTGCTTGTGTTCCCTCTCTCGCTGTGTCTCTCTCTGTCAAATAAATAAAAAAAATTCTTAAAAAAAAATTAAAATGCATATGCCAGGGGCCCATCCCAGACTTACTGAGTCAGAAATTTACGGGAATAGGGCCCTGGGAGCTGCTTTTACAGGCACTCCAAAGTTTGTGAATATTTGCATTATATGAAACTTCCAGAAAGGATCAAGTTATCTAAGCAAGCAGCAGAAGGGGGAGATTATATCTAGCTGAAATGGTCAGGAAAGGTAACTGAGAATGCAAGATTGAAACATGGTGTTGAACAATGAGAAGTATTTTGGCAGTGGTGGGAAGACAATACAAAAGATAAGGATGTAACATTTGAAAAATGCTGAGGGGGAAAGAAAGTCAACTGGTTTGGCTAATGTTGAGAAGTATTTGGAAAGAAGCTGGAAAGATAATTTAAATAGTCTTAAATGCCTAGCCAAGATCTCTAGACTTTTCCAATTAAAAAAAAATAGTAAGGTAAATATTTAGTTACAAATAATGCAATTGCACTAATAAAATACTGTCTAGTTTCAAGAGTACACACATTTCTGAGTTGTTGAGATAAAGATGACCTCAACAGAGCATCCAGTATCTTAAAATACAAAAGTGAAAAATCCCTCAAATTCATCTTTCCTAAGTACTGTACCAGCCCCAGAGAAACCAGGAGTTTTATGAGAATTACAAAAATAATTTCTCCTTTTCATTAACTGCCACCGTGGCAAACTGCTTCTCTGTTTTCTATTTACAATTCAAGGAAGCTATTGTGTGTAATTCTTGCTCAAATGCATTTTCTCTCTTTCACAAGTGGAAAAAGGGGAGCACTGTGGAAGAATCTATTCCGATCCCCAAAGCCAACCTCCTGTTTCACTGGTGGATGAGGAAGGAAAACTGGATGAAAAGTCAACTGTTAGAAAATCTGTCACAGCGTATTCACCCTACTCTGCATTATGTGTAAATAGGCAGATTCCTACTACTGCCTTTATCTGCAAAGGTGAAACCTGGTGGGAGCATCGCCTCTCCTTCCGGTGCCCCGCTGGTGGCAGCGGGAGAGTTAGGGTACCCATAATTCACAGTTACATGTCAGGCAGACTCAGGTAAAAGTACACCAAGCTGCTTCAGAGATCTGGCTCCTGGCTGGGGATGCCTCCCTCACTCTGCGAAGGCTTCCTCCTCAGGGGAAAAGTGACAGCTAAGTAAATGAAGGAGGAAAAGAGAAAGAAAGAGACTGGACACTGCAAGAACAGAACAGAATGCAAAAGTTAAACCAGGAGGATGCTCTAAGTCCTCCATTAATAGGGCCATGATTAAGAATAGGTCTTGCACCGTTATGTCCCTGTAGGATGTAGGATCCAACAAGACAAATATATAAGGGGTAGTGGGGTTTAACTTACACCTTTGAGACTATTTCTGTGCAACGTTTTCCTCCTATTAAGGTGAGGCATGTGAACACAGAAGCATTCAAAGGAACCTGGTACAAAACTAGAGGCTAAAAAATAAAAGTTTAAAGAGGCAAATGAGGTAAAGAATAAGAACGGGCAGTAACTGAAGCTACCAAAGGAGATGGACTTGGAAAAACTGAGGGCAGGTGGGAAGGACGTCGGGGAGTCAGGAGACTTCCTAGTAACCGGTGAAACATACTGAGGGAAATACGGAAAATGCTGATGAAGAAAGCAGCTTCAGAAGCTGTCCTCGGTCTCTTATGGTGTTCATGCCATTTTCCCGGCGCTGGAACACATGGGCATTGGGCCGGCCACGTCTTCTCCTGCAGCCCCCGCTGCGGATCCACTTGCATCTTCTGTGGGGCTGTCTTCTCTCACATCCTCTGAAGACCTGAGATCTGTTTGCAAAACTTCTGACGGTAATTCTCACTTGCAGAACCAGGGATGGTGGGAGCAGTGACCCCTAGCAGACCTTCCGTGTTATTTTTCAGACGTACATGCTTTGAAGAGTACTCATCATCACACTTCACATTTTTGTATTGATATGTATTTCAGATACGTCATGTAAATTTAAGGTGTACATGTTAATTTGATACCTTTCGATAGTATAATACGAATGCCTACAGCAATGATTAACACGTCTACCAATCTTACAGAATTGTCATTTCGTTCTAGGGGTTGAACATCATTGTACTTTTTATTAAAACATGTTACCCACAAATATGGGGCAGGTTGAGAATGATCCTGAGCCTATATTTTGTCCTGCATTTCTGTCTGCTATTTTGTTCCCCTATATATTTAAAGTACACTTGAGTCTTTCTTTCCACAAAAGAAACAAGCAAACAAAATCCTCTTGAACTTGCTCTCATTTTCTCTGTGTGACACCGTGTAGATGAGACTCTTAGTAAGAGTGAGTCATTACATCCTGAATCTTCAAATACTAGCATCATTATTACATTATATTTATATTATGCAAGTCAAGTAAAATGATTATAAAGACAATAGGTAATTGTTTGTAGATCTCACTATGAGCCAGGCACTGCTGAAGGTACCTCTCATGTGTTAGCACTTTAAATCATCAAAATAAAAGTAGGAGGTAGATGTGATCATTATCCTCGTTTTACAGATGTGAAGACTGAATCATAAAGAAGTTAAGTGGTTTGCTCAAGATGACACAAGTAGGAAGAGGTGAAGCAATAGTTCTCATACCTGAGTTCACAATCCTTAAATGATAGTAACGTCAAATAACTTTTTAACTTTTAAAAATAGTAAGTGGGATATATTGCCTCAACACCCCACACTCCCAGGCAACAAATACATAGAAGTGTGATTTATGAGAAATGAGCACTCTGTGTGTATCCAAGTGAAAGGTTTATAGAAAAAAAACCCCAACATATATAATCATGAGGGACTTAATAATAGAGTCCAGAGAAGCCAAGTGCTAAAGACATGGCAAAAGCACCAAAAGAATCAAAAAGTTTCAAAGACCGTGTTTTCTTGTGGTGTGTGTGTGTGTGTGTGTGTGTGTGTGTGTGTGTGTGTTAGCTCTGACCTGGATGGAAGCTGTAGGTGTTCATCATGTAGGCAAACATTGGAATGAAGGATACACTCTACAAATTCTTTGAATTGGAAAATTGGAAGGGAATCTACTTGATAAAGGAGAAGCAAGTTGGTGGAGGTTCTCCTTCCTGAAATGCCTCAGAAAGGTCTTTGAGAAGAACCTTTAAGAAAGGTTCACTGAGGGGTTTGGTGCAGCTAGAACTGAGGCTGGAGTATCTTTGGAAGTCTTCTCTTCACTTGGACCCACCACTTCCTGCCCACTCCACTGCCCAGCTGTCGGTAACTTAGCTTTCATGTATGAGAGGGTACAAGACATGACCCTGGGAATAAACTCTTGCATTGGTATTCTATGTCCATTGGCAGTTGTCTCAAGCCTTCCTCCCTAAGGTTTCAATTACAGAAGATAGTGTTAACTTTTCATTGGCTTCAATTTAACATCTGCTCCTGCCAGGTTTATTTCATCTGGCCTGGGAGAAACAACGGAAGGAACACTTCCCTTCTCCATTGCCCTGCCTGATGAAATGGCATATAAAACCCAGAATGGTGGTAAGGAGGGAAACACACAGGAGTTCCTCTACCTTTGCTGGATTAAATCTTCAATGATCTAGGAGAATATTAACAAAGACTTAGGTGGTAGAGGGAAGGATATCAGATGCACTTTTTATTTTTTCTTCTGATGGGTTAGAGAATATGGGTTCTATGTCACTGTGTAACTATCATTAGCTCCCTAGTTTATAAGCGTACTAAAAAGGCTACATGAAGGAGGCTTGATACAAGAAATAAAAATAGTGACTAGAAAAAATAATAACAGATGCAAAACGTTTGTATCAAAAGGTAGAAACTATATAATATTTCTTTAATCCTTATTTCTATTTCTGGTAAACATAATAGGAAGTTTTACTATGTATCCTTTAGAGAAACATAGTAGCAGCCCCATGGATGTCAGACAGAGGCACCTAGAAGGGACTCTTTCTGATTTTGCTGTCTAGACTAGGGCTTACATTGATTAGTTTAGATAAAAATAATGAAAGAACTGGCCAATAAAAACAGAATTAGCTAAAGAAAGGCTTCTGGACCCAAATGTAAGTCAAATGCCTGCAGCTCTGGGAAGAGAATGGGTTATTGGTTATTTGATTTGTTGTTGTTGTTGTTGCCTGCCCATAAGTAGTAGAAGTTAGTTTGGGTACATCCTTTGACTTTAAACCATCAAGGTTTCCCCCAAATATTATTTCTCAAATTGTATTTGTTGAGACGACACAAAGGCTATATAGTTCCCTTTGCTGGTGTATGGCTGCCATTGACAGGAAGTAAAGGTAGAAGTGGTAAATTAAGATAGGACATCTGACATTTTCTAGAAAATGTACTAATTGGACTTTTTAAAAAAAATCCTTTAAAAAATGCGAAGAAGAATAAAGTTTTAGATCAAGGAAGAGTTTAACATTTTAAAGAAATGACCTTGTTCTTCTGGGTCTGGAGTCATTCCCTACGATAAAAATGTCAAACCAGGAAAATCACACTCTCTTATGAAATTCAAGTACACTCACTCTTAAGGAGAGGCTATGTAATTAAGTGAGACTCTGACTTAAACAAATTTTTATGTAGGTTACCATAAAAGTATAAACATAAACCCAATAAGTTAATTCACTCTATTTGTTAAAATACATCAGTAATAGCTCCAATATGTCACTACATATAAGACATCCATATAAGAATTTGGTTCTAAGCTGGGATGTTGTTCCCACAAAATAAAAGGAGAATACTCTGTAAAGGGTTGCATTGGTGAGACAGACTCTGGATAAAAAAAAAAAATGTGATACCTAGTTTTAGTAGGATGATCAGCCTGGTGAATATCACCCAAGAATGAGAGAAAATCTTATAACGTCATTATTTTTAAGGTAGATAATAAATATATAAAATAATAACAAGGCAAAAACTGATTACCTGCTGTATAATCAAAAGGTAATACACCATCCATTGTTTTTTCCTCATATATTAATTATAAAATGATACATAGTAATTATATTTCTTTTTTTTACTTATTCATTTACTTATTCATTTCGAGAGAGAGAGAGCAAGAGGAGAGGCAGAAGGAGAGAATCTTACATACAGACTATCCACTGAGCCTGGAGCCCGATGTGGGGCTTGATCCCAAGACCCTGAGATCATGACCTGAGCCAAAACTAAGTCGGACACTTAACCAACCGAGCCACCCAGGGACGCCGTAGTAATTACGTCTCTTTAGATCAGTAACAGTTGGAAAATTAATTAAAATTTATATCATTTGTAATGATATTCCAGAAATAACATATTTAAGAATCTATAAAAATATATGTAAAACTTTTTATGGAGAATGTTATATACTTTATTGAAAAGCATTTTAAAGATCTAAATAAATGGAGACACACACTATGTTCATGAATACAAAAACTCAATATCATAAAGTCAAATTTTCTCAGATTGATGTACAATTTTAGTGACATTTCAGTGAAAATGCTAGTTTCTTTAAAATAAGAATTGACTAGATGTTTCCTTCTAAAATTTAAATGGAAGAGAAAAGCATTAAAAAAAGTGCCAAATACTCCTAAAGAAGAAAAAGAACTAATGTATGGCATGAGGGGTACATGATATACACCAACAATGAGAAACTCCTTTTTCTAAAGATATTATAGTATTAACTTAGGGATAGATAATAAAGGGACCAAGGGAATAGAAGTTGAGCCACAAAACAGGTCCATGCATATATGGCATCTTGATATATGACAAAGTTCACATTGCATATCGTTGGCCAAAAGATGGGCTATTTAAAACAAGGTGTGGAAGAAAAACCCAATTATTTCTTGGGGAAAAAAAATTAAATTCCTAGCTTATACATCACAAAAATAAATTTCAGATGGATTAAAGACAGTTTCATTCAATTTGAGACTTACTATTTAACAAAAGATACTATAAAGGCAACAAAATACTTGGAATATGTGTAACAAAAGGATTAGTATATAGAACATAGAAAGAACTCCTATAAATCAGTAAGAAAAAATGTTTAATAGCCAGGAGCAGGCATTTGACTTATAAGGACACACAACTGAACGATAAACATAAATAGAGATCAATCTCATTAATTATAAACGAAGAACAAATTAAAGCCCAAATGCACTAGCACTTCATGTCTTTTAAATTAGAACACAAATAGAAAAGCCTAGAAATGCCCTAGCAAGGATTAATGCAATAAAAATTCTCATCTTCTGCTAGTGTCATTAATGAGCCAAGTTGAATAAATATACCCTCTGACACTCAGTAACTCTACTCTGGGTATACACTTGGAAAAGTACGGAATCAATGTTCACGGCGACATTATTTGTGATAGCAAAACCTGTAAACTATCTAAGTAATTGTCAGTGTAAAATGGAGTAAATTGTGGTATATTTATTCACAAAATGTAATATCAATAACAATGAATGCTTATTCATAAAATGAGATATTAATGAAATGAATAAAGTCAACTTCAAGTTTCAACATGGAAAAATCACAAAAATATGATGTGAGAAAATGATTTGTTTATATAAAATCAAAACAGGCAGAACCAAACAATATATTATCAAAGAATAAATATAAAAATACAAATTAAAAATGTATAAATGATTAACAACAAATCAAGATTGTCATTACCTGGGGAGTAAGGGGGTGCAAAGTTTCATGAGTGCTTAGGGAGGGGGAAAGGCAGGACACATAGCTGGCTGGTAATGTTTTATTTCTTAAGCCAAAAGGTAGGTAATATGGTGTTTATATTATTATTAATTCTTAAAATGAACAGAAAAGTTAATAATTTATATATATTTTAATCTTAAAAAATTGTTCACAAATAGTAGAGTTTCAAAATGAGTCTAAGATACATTCATTGCTGGGATTAAGGTAAGTTTCAAAATTTCTGGTAAACTGATTTATAGGGAGTGCTGAAGAGATCCTTGGGAAATAATGCAACCTTAAAGAAAGGGGCTAGGTGTGTTACCTCTATTACTGGGAAATATTAGAAAATATAGAGGGTCTTTAACAGGAGCTGGAGCTCCTATTAGACTAGAGGGTTAACAGAAAATTTTAGAATATCCACATGTATCTCATCTAATCCTGTAAGAATTCTTTAAGGTAGGTATACTTTTCTCCATGTTGGCAAAGTGGGCTTGTTATGCATTCCACAGAGAGATGGATACAATGGCATAATTTGTCCTATGGTCACATCTGAGTCAACAGATCTGAATTCTAATCCAGGCATCCACTTTTTTCCTTAAACCTAGTATTTCTCAACTTTCACACTATTGACACTTTGAAATAGATATTTTCTTATCATGGGGCACTATAAGATGTTCAGTTACCTCTCTGGCTTCAACCCACTAGATACTAATAGCACCCTGTTCCCCCACCTCTCCTCTGACTTCTTATAACCAAAAAATGTCTCCAGACATTGCCAAATGTCCCTTGGGGTGCGAAACCTCCTTTACCCTCATCCTCTGATTGGGAATAGCTCAAATGAGACCATGATTTTAAATTTGTATGCTTGTGTCTCTATACATTCTAATAATAGTGAGTTACTTTTTCTTTTTTCTTTTTTTTTTTAAGATTTATTTATTTATTTGAGAGAGAGAGAGCACGATGGGGAGAGGCATAGGCAGAGGGAGAGAGAGTCTTAAGCAACCTGAGCCTGAGTGTGGAGCCTGGCTCGGGGCTTGATCCCATGATCCTGAGATCACGACCTGAGCCAAAACCAAGAGTCGGTGGCTTAACCACCTGCACCACCCAGGCGCCCAAGTAGTGAATTTCTGAAAGCAATTTGTCTTATTAAACTCTGTGCCTCTAGAGTTCACAAAAAATTACTTGTAGAGAGTATTTATTAATTTTGAAAGTCGAAGTAAATGTGCATAGAAATACATCTGTATAGACAATTATAAATATAGGAAAAATACCAGATCACATCATTTTTAAACACTGAGGTAGAGAGTCCTTTTTTTTTTTTAAGATTTTATTTATTTATTTGACACAGAGAGAGAGAGAGAGAGACCAGGCAGAGGGAGAAGCAGGCTCCCCACTGAGCAAGGAGACTGAAGCTGGCTGAACTTGATCCCAGGACTGTGGGCTCATGACCTGAGCCAAAGGCAAACGCTTAACCAACTGAACCACCCGGGCATCCCAAGAGTCCCTTTTTAAAAAAAAAAAAAAAAAAAAAATTCTGTCTCAAAAATTTTAGATCAATTAAATTCAAATCACTTGAAATAACTCCTGACAATATGAAGGCAAAACTAAGGAAATAAAAGTGGTGGCTGATGCATACATTTAATAAATCAATAACTTTGTCATTTATTGATTATTTGGTTTATTATAGCAGTAATTATTTACATGCCAATCTGGAGATGTTCTGCTATCTGTATCTATGGTAACATCATTAACTGATTCAAAGTTTCTTGTAATTTGTTAAATTGCAAATCGGAAAATGCATCTCCCCGATTTTCCATGGAAGAAAGTAATCAGGGGAATTTATCTGAAAATTGAGAATATAGTTTTTCATTTGTTAAAAAAAATATTAGCACCTATTTAATATTAGGAACTGTACTAGATATAAGTAGATGTGTGATGAAGATATTCTAAGATTAATTCAATGATGCTT
The DNA here is from genome assembly GCF_011800145.1 of Mirounga leonina. NCBI lineage: Eukaryota > Metazoa > Chordata > Mammalia > Carnivora > Phocidae > Mirounga > Mirounga leonina. The sequence goes on from NW_023270807.1 coordinate 17,483,368, forward strand.
ATGAGACAGTGTTCAATCTATGGGTGGGAATAAGAGTGGAGAGATTTGGCTAGTTTTGTTATGGAGCAAAAGGCTGGCTTCTTGGGAAATTACAATAGCATACATGTGTTTTGAAGCCTAGAGGAAAAGAGACTTTGAAATCTGTTAATGATCTCCTTATACACTGTGGTTAATTAAGACTTCAGTATTGTCATTAAAAACAGAGGAAATATTACTCTTTTATCTAGTCTCCACACCAGAACAATTTTCATCCCACCGAAAGGAGAAGAAAACTGAGAAAGACATCAAGCGTACTGACAATACTTTCGTTCAGTGATTTCTCTTCATCTGACATATCTTCAACATGCTTTATCCATATTTCTATTTTATTAGTGTACACACATATAACAGAATTTTTGCAGGAGTCAGAAAGATAAGAAAAGCCTCTTCTCTGAGGTTTTTTATATCTTTTAAATTATTTTTTAAGTAAATCATTTTTTAATTGAGATAAAATGGGCATATAACATTATATTAGTTTCAGGTAATAATTTGATTTTTGTATTCACTACAATGTGGTCACCACAATAAGTCTAGTTACCATCTGTCATCATATAACTAATCACCTTCAACCATTTCAACCACCACCAATCCCCTTCCCCTCTGATAACCACTAATCCATTCTCTGTATCTATGAGTTTTGTTTTGTTTATTCATTTGTTTTATTTTTAGATTTCACATGTAAGTGAAATCGTATGATATCTGTCTTTCTCTGTCTGACTTATTTCACTTAGCAGAATACCTTCTACATCCATCCAAAAATGGCAAGATTTGTTTTCTTTTTGATGTCTCAGTAGTATTCCAGTGTGTGTGTGTGTGTGTGTGTGTGTATAACACATCTTCTTTATCCATTAATCCATCAATGGACACTTTTGTTGCTTCCATATACTGGTTATTGTAAATAACGGTACAATGAACTTAGGGATGTATATATTTTTTTCAAATGAATGTTTTCATTTTCTTTGGGTAAATACCCAGGAGTGGAATGGCTGGATCATACGGTAATTCCATTTTTAATTTTTTAAGGAGTCTTTATACTGTTTTCCATAGTAGTTGAACCAGTTTACATTCCCATCAACAATGTACAAGAGTTTCCTTTTCTCCACATCCTCTCCAACACTTGTTGTTTCTTGTCTTTTGATAATAGCCATTCTGACAGGTGTGAGGTGATATCTCATTGTGGTTTTGATTTGCATTTCCCTGATGATTAGTGATGTTGAACATCTTTTCATGTGCCTATGATCTATCTGTATGTCTTCTTTGGAAAAAAGCCTGTTTAGATCTTTTGCCCATTTTTTAATTGAAATTTTTTTTGCTTTTTTTCATTTTGTGATTGAGTTGTTTGAGTCCTTTATATATTTTGGTTGTTAACCCTTGATTACATAAAAGATGTGCAAATATTTTCTTCCATTCTGGAGGTTGCCTTTTCATTTAAAAAATTTAAAAAAAAATTTTTTTTGAGAGAGAGAGTGAGTGTTGGGGGAGGGGCAGAGGGAGAGGGAGAGAGAGAATATTAAGCAGGCTCCACGCTCAGCACAGAGGCTGATGCAGGATTTGATCTCACTACCATGAGATCATGACCTGAGCTGAAATAAAGAGTCGGGTGCCTAACCAACTGAGCCAACCAGGCACCCTTTGTTGCCTTTTCATCTTCTTAAAGATTTCCTTTCTATGCAAAAGGTTTTCAGTTGATGTAGTTTCGTTTGTCTATTTTTGCTTCTATTGCCTTTGCTTTTGAAGTCTTATCCAAAAATTTGACACCAAGATGTTTATCAATGAGATTATTGCTTATATTTTCTTCTAGGAGTTTTATGGTCTTAGATCTCACATTGAAGCTTTAATCCATTTTGAGTTAGTTTTGTATATGGTGTAAGATAGTGGTTTAGTTTTATTTTTTTGCATGTGGCTATCCAGTTTTTATTGAAGATACTGCCCTTTATCCATTGTACATTCTTGGCTCCTATGTCATAAATTTATTGACCTTCTGAGTATGGATTTATTTCTGTGCTCTCACAGTTCTGTTCCACTGATCTATGTGTCTATACCATACCATACCATTTTGATTACTAGAACTTTGTGGTGTAGTTTGAAATCAATGAGTGTGATACGTCCAACTTTGATCCTCTTTCTCAAGATTGCTTTGGCTATTCACAGTCTTTTGTGGTTCCATACAAATGTTAGGATTATTTGCTCTAGTCCCGTGAAAAAATGCCATTGGGATTTTGGGTAGGGATTGCACTGAATCTATAGATTGTTTGGGTAGTATGGACACTTTGATAATATTGATTCTTCCAATCCATGAGCATGAGCATCTTTCCATTTATTTTTCTCTTCAGTGTATTTCATCAATGTGTTATATTTTTCAACATGCAGATCTTTTGCCCCCTCAGTCAAATTTATTCCTAGATATTTTAGTCTTTTTGATTGAATTGTAAATGGAATTGTTTCTTTTTTTTAAATTTTATTTTATTATGTTAATCACCACACATTACATCATTAGTTTTTGATGTAGTGTTCCATGATTCATTGTTTGCATATAGCACCCAGTGCTCCATTCAATACGTGCCCTCTTTAATACCCATCACTAGGCTAGCTCATCCCTCCACCCCCCCTTCCCTCTAGACCCCTCAGCTTGTTTCTCAGAGTCCATAGTCTCTCATGGTTCGTATCCCCCTCCGATTTCCCCCCCTTCATTTTTCCCTTCCTACTAACTTCTTCTTTTTTTTTTTTTTTTACATATAATGTATTATTTGGTTACAGGTCTGTGATTCATTAGTCTTACACAATTCACAGCACTCACCATAGCACATACCCTCCCCAATGTCTATCATCCAGTCACCCCATCCCTCACACCCCCCACCACTCCAGCAACCCTCAGTTTGAGACAAAGAATCTGTACTCAGAAAACTATAAAACACTCATGAAAGAAATTGAGGAAGACACAAAGAAATGGAAAAACATTCCATTCTCATGGATTAGAAGAACAAATATTGTGAAGATGTCAATGCTACCTACAGCAATCTACACATTTAATGCAATCCCTATCAAAATACCATCAACTTCTTTCTAAGAAATGGAACAAATAATCCTAAAATCTGTATGGAATTGTTTCTTAATGTCTCTTTCTGATAGTTCATTATTAGTGTATAGAAATGCCATAGATTTATGTATATTGGTTTTGTATTCTGCTACTTTACTGAGTTCATTTATTAGTTCGAACAGTTTTCTGGTGGAGTCTTTAGGATTTTCTATATATAGAATCACATCAACTGCAAATAGTGACAGTTTTATTTCTTCCTTTCTGATTCAGATGACTTCATTTCTTTTTCTTGCCTAATTGCTCTGGCCAGGACTTCCAATTCTATGTTGAATAAAAGTGGTGAGAGTGGGCATTTTTGTACTGTTCCAGTGTTGAGTATGATTTTTGTTATGGGTTTGTCATATATGGCTTTCATTATGTTGAGGTACTTTTCCTCTATACTCACTTTGTTGAGAGTTTTTATCATAAGTGGGTACTGAATTTTGTCAAATGCTTTTCCTGCACCCATTGCAATGATTATATGATTTTTATCTTTCATTTTGTTAATGTTGCTGTTGTCATGCTGATTGATTTGCACATGTCAAACCATCCTTGCATCACTGGGATAAATCCCACTTGATCATGGTGTATGATCTTTTTACTGTATTGTTGAATTTGGTTTTCTAATATTTTATTGAAAATTATTGCACCTATGTTTATCAGGGATAAACTCTAATTTTCTTTTTTTGTGGTGTCCTTGTCTGGTTTTGGTAGAAGGGTAATGCTGACTTTGTCGAATGAGTTTGCAAGTGTTCCTTCCTCTTCAATTTTTTGGAAGAGTTTGAGAAAGATAAGTATTTCTTTAAATGTTTGGTAGAATTCACCAGTATAGCCATCTGGTCCTGGACTTTTATTTGCTGGGAATTTTTTGATTAGTGATTCAATCTTCTTACAAGTAATCAGTCTATTCAGATTTTTATTTTTTCATGATTCAGTCTTGGAAAATTGTATGTTTGTAGGAATGTATCCATTTCTTCTAGATTGTCCAGTTTGTTGGCATATCATTATTCACAGTGGTATCTTATGATACTTTGTATTTCTGTGGTGTCATTTGTAAATTCTCATATTTTCATTTTATTTGAGCCCTTTATTTTTTAGTAAGTCTGACTACAGGTTTTTCAATTTTATCTTTTCAAAGAAACAGCTCTTTGGTTTCATTGGTTTTTCTATTGTGTTTTAGTCTCTATTTCATTGATTTCTTCTCTAATCTTTATTATTTCCTCCCTTTTACTAATGTTTGGCTTTGTTCTTTTTCTAGTGTTTTTTAAGACATAAAGTTATATTGTTTGAGATTTTTCTTGTTTCTTGAGGCAGGCCTGTATCATTATGACTGCCTTCATGGAACAGTTTTTGTTATATATCATAGATTTTGGAATGTTCTATTTCAATTTTCATTTGTCTCAAAATATTTTTGATTTCCCCTTTTATTTCTTTGTTAACCTATTGGTTGTTTAGTAGCATGTTGTTTAATCTGCATTTTTCCAGTTTTCTTCTTGCAATTGATTTTTAGTTTTATATTATTGTAGTTGGAAAAGATGCTTGGTATGATTTCAATATTCTTAAATTTTTTGAAACTTATTTTTCCCTCCTTCTCCTAATGTCCTCCATGCTATTCCCTATATGAAGGGGGGGGGGTAGGGATCACAGGGAGAGATGAACCATGAGAGACTATGGACTCTGAGAAACAAACAGGGTTTTAGAGGAGAGTGGGGAGGGGGGATTGGTTAGCCTGGTGATGGGTATTAAGGAGGGCACGTACTGCATGGAGCACTGGGTGTTATATGAAAACAATGGATCGTGGATCACCACATCAAAAACTAATGTATTGGGCGCCTGGGTGGCTCAGTTGGTTAAGCGACTGCCTTCGGCTCAGGTCATGGTCCCAGGGTCCTGGGATCGAGTCCCGCATCGGGCTCCCTGCTCTGCGGGGAGCCTGCTTCTCCCTCTCCCACTCCCCCTGCTTGTGTTCCTGCTCTCGCTGTCTCTGTCTCTGTCAAATAAATAAATAAAATCTTAAAAAAAAAACCACAAAAAACAAAAAACTAATGTATTGTATGGTGACTAACATAACATAATAAAATTTAAAAAAAAAAAGAAAAGAAACTTATTCTGTAGCCTAACAAAATTTGTCTTGGAAAATGTTCTATGTGTTCTTGAAAAGAAGGTGTATTGTGCTGCTTTTCAATGGAATGTTCTATACATATCTATTAAGTTATCTAGTTCAATGTGTCATTTAAGATCAATGTTTCATTATTGATTTTGTCTAGATGATCTATTATTGTGTTGCTGTCAATTTCTCCCTTATATCTATTAACATTTACTTTATATACTTAGGTGCTCCTATGTTGGGTGCACAAATATTTACAATATATATATATATAATGCACTTTTTTGCCTTTTATTACTGTGTTCATTTTATTTTCTATTACTTTTTTATATATAGAGAGAGATAGTGCACATGAAGGGAGGAAGGGGCTGAGGGAGAGGGAGAGAGAGAATCTTAAGCAGGCTCCATGCAGGGTTCCATCTCATGACCCTAGATCATGACCTAAGCTGAAATCAAGAACCAGATGCTTAATTGACTGAGCCACTCAGACACCCCTACAGTGTTTGTTTTAGTCTATTTTGTCTTATATAAGAATAGCAACACAAGCTTTCTTTTTGTTTCCATGTGCATGGAATATCTTTTTTCACCCCTTCACTTTCAACCTATGTGTGTCTTTAAATCTGAAGTGAGTCTTTTATAAGCAACATTTAGATGGGCCTTTTTGTTGTCATTGTTGTTGTTGTTTTTAATCCATTTACCTACTCTATGTATGTCTTTTGATTGGAGAATTTGGTCCACTTACATTTAAAGTAATTGTTGATAGGGATATACTTATTGCCATTTTGTTAATTGTTTTCCGGCTGTTTTTGTAGTTCTCTGTTGCTTTCTTTTCTTGCTTTTATGGTTTGATGAATTTCTTTAGTGTTATGTTTAGTTTTCTCTTTCATTATCTTTTGTATATGTACTATAGGTTTTTGTTTTGTGGTTACCATGAGGTTTATATATAACAACCTATATGTATAGCAGTCTATTTTGAGTTGATAACAACTTAAGATTGAACACATTCTAAAAACTACCATTTTATTTTTCCCCACATTTTAATTTTTGTATGTCATATTTTACATCTTCTTATTTTGCGCATCCCTTAACTATTTATAGTTATAGTTAATTTAACTACTATTGTCTTTTAACCTTCATACTGGTTTTACAATATTTATAATATTTACTAAATATTTGCCTTTCCAGTGAGATTTTTTTACTTTCATATATTTTACTGTTACTACTTTGTGCCTTTTCTTTTCAGCTTAAAGAACAACCCTTAACATTTCTTATAAGGTTGGTTTAATGGTGATGAACTCTTTTGGTTTTTGCTTGTCTGGAAAACTCTATCTTTCCTTCAATCCTGAATGCTAGCATTGGCAGGTAGAGTATTCTTGGTTGGAAGTTTTTTTTTTTTTTTTTTTTTTCTTTTAGCACTTTAAATATATCATGCCACTCTCTTCTGGCCTGCAAAGTTTCTAAAATATCAGCTGATAGTCTATGGGGGTTCCCTTGAAGGTAGCAAATTGTTTTTCTCTTACTGCTTTTAAGAATCTGTGTGAAAGCCTTTTATGAGTGGACTTTCTACTCCTTCCAACCTTTTGAGTCTTCTGGATGTAAGCTCTGTTGCTTTTCAGAGCGAGATGTTTTGGGGGACTCTCTCTAGTGTAGGTCCCAAGTGTTGGGGTGCCTCATGTGGAGTCTGAATCTTTCACTCCTCAGGGAAAAACTCTGTATTTGTTTGATCCCTCTAGATTATGGCTCACTGCACTGGGGGTAGGGTTTTTGATGAGACTGCATCACTGCCTCTCTTACCTGTCTTAATGTGCCCCTTTTATCCTTTGTTATGGAAGAGCTCTTCAGCTAGTTTTCAGGTCTTTTTCAGAGGGAATTGACCCATATGTAGCCATAGATTTGGTATATCTGTGGGAGGAGGTGACTTCAGGATCTTCCTATGTCACTGTCTTGAACCACTCTCTTCTTATCTGAGGTTGTAAAAATAATAATTACCTTTATTTCCTGCACAAACTTGAATCAATATACCCATCTTATTCATAAATGTGTGACTGTGTGAATGAATACTGTAAAGAGAGATGGGTTATCTGGTTGACAAATTGGTTTGTTACATAATCTTATAATTACCAACATGAATACAATTCTCCCCCTTTCAAAATCTCAACAATCAGAAAGTGAGAGAGGTTCCTCATTTTTCCAGTCTTCTAAAGATTGAAGACCTAGATTTAACGTCAAAAATTATTCTGGATCCTTAATTGACAGTAATTGAATTTGAAATGTATCTATTGACTGGGAAAACATACTATAAAAAAACTAAATTTCTATGAAATAATGATTTAAATAAATTTACATTTTATTTATTCTAACATCTACATATATTTGAAAAACAGTAACTTATATGTGAGACATATTGTTGAGTTCACAGAAAATGTCTGGCATGCAAAAGGAGTTCTTATTCTGCAGTTGCTCAGATATCAATAAATATAAAATGGGAAATACTGAAAGGGATAGGGGACCTGCAATGAATTTTTCTCCTGGATCTTGGGAAAGACAAAGCCAATCAGACACAGAACCAGCAGGGTCCTTAGAGACTTCCAAGGTGTGCGTTTCCTTATCCATAGACTGTGGACAATATTTATCTTCATTTCAAGAAAAGTTTGGTACAGTTGATATTGAATAATTATAGACTAACAGGATTTTTAATTTTTTTTTTTTAAGATTTTATTTATTTATTTGAGAGAGAGAATGAGATAGAGAGCATGAGAGGGGGAAGGGTCAGAGAGAGAAGCAGACCCCCTGCTGAGCAGGGAGCCCGACGTGGGACTCGATCCCGGGACTCCAGGATCATGACCTGAGCCGAAGGCAGTCGCTTAACCAACTGAGCCACCCAGGCGCCCCAAGACTAACAGGATTTTTAAGTGAAAAAAGAAATCATTGCAGGAAAAAGGAGGTTTTATTCTTCTGAATTATTTTAGCCTATGTCACTCATTTAGTGCTTTAATAGAAATCCATGTAAAGTACTCTTTTCCTGGAGTCTGTGACTTATCTCCTCCAATTAGATTAAAAATTTCTTTGTTTTTCTTTTAATGTAAAATCCACACTGAGTGTGTAGCCCAACAAGGAGCTTGAACTCACGACCCTGAGATTGAGATCTGAGCTGAGATCAAGAGTTGGATGCCTAACCAACTGAGCCACCCAGGCACCCCTAGATTAACAATTTCTAAAAGAATTTTCAGTATCTTTACATAGCCTTTTTGTTCATAATCCTCCTAGCACATACTACTTGTAAACTAGATGTCAAGCGGTCTTCTTGCCCCTTGAGATCTTGGTTCAGACTTTATATGTTTGCCTTGTGAAAGTTCAAAAACCTTAGAAAAGGTCCTGTAAGTTATTAGGGAATTTAATTACATTTCTCTCCATTTTAGCTTGTGTGTGTGTGTGTGTGTGTGTGTTCATGTGTGCATACATGCGTACATGCTTGTTATTCTGCACTAAAGCCACTTCTCTAGTTTCACAAAATAATTCATTCACACAACACATTCATGCATAAGTAAGAAGCTTTTACAAGAAGTACTGGTGTGGAGAGGGAATAGAGTTGGGGTTATTGCCCAACCATAAATAACTATAAATAGAATATTAGGCATTGTTGTTTGTGTAATATCCTTTGGTTACCTTGTTATTAAGGAATTGTCACTGGCCTGACGCTGTCACCTTCCCAGTTTTTTTTATTTGTGAATTTCTCTCTTCTTTCTCTTACCTGCGGTTTTGGAGATGGTTCTATTTGTTGCCAAACCCAACATTTACTTCCCTATTTTTCCTACAAACAGAATCCTATTCTGATTAAGTATCCACACCTCCCTCAGCAAACATGTTTTAAGAAAGAAAGACCACATCCAGCAGAGACATTCCCCTAAATCAGACTGTGGGTCCATTGTAAGTCATTTGGCCTAGGAAGATCCAATCAAGTAGAAGGGAAGGATGCTTGAAGGAGAGGTGTTCTTTCTCCTGCTAGTCAGAAACAAGTTCTGAGGATCACTGGCAGCTAGCCTGCCATCAAAAGAAGAAGCTGTGAGTGGCAGAGCAAAGAGACAGAAAAAAAAAAGAAAAAAAAAAAAGCTGATTTAATCCCTAGCACCTGCACCACCTCTGTATTTCTTGCAGTATAAGAAATTGCTATTTAAGTTTATTTGAATCAGATTCTTGTTACTAAGGGGAGGAAGTATCCTCATTGATTACAGTTCTCTTTTCAATTGTCCTTTTTCTCAGGGACAAAACAACCTACTTTTTCTTTCTTTTTAAAAATTCTTATAAAACACTTTAGTGACCATCCCTTGTTTAGACCCGTGTGAATTTTCATAAGTGTGGAGTCTCACCCTATTCCAAGTGGATTATCAAGATAGTTTTCCAAAGATAGTTTCTGTTCTAAGCATTCTGATAATATTTGTTAAGACCATTACCATTTCCTTATTATGCAACCATCAACTATTACTTCTTCTCAGGTCCACCACAGAGCTGAAGCAGTTCTCATCTTTCTACCCCCAGTGAAAATACCACTATGCACCCTCCCCACAGACTGCTACATGATCTTGCTATCAGAGAGCAGAGGAGAGGGCCTGTGTTTACTCTTAGCGTCTAAGAAAGAAATCTCCTGAAAATACCTCACTCTCTTCTTGACTGTCTTACCACCTGCAGCTGCAGAGAGAGCAGATAACCAGTCACCCCATTTAATTCAGCCAGAGGAGGTTACCCACTGTAATGGATGTTGTGCTCTGCTACCCAGATTTCCCTCTGGATTGAAGGACCTATTATCCACCTGCAGGAAGTACAGGTCCACATTCAGCCCTCTGCTTTCTGCTCTTTCCAGGAATTGCCCTCCACTGAAGAGAGCTTGACCCAAAGTTTTACCTTTTCCAGGGGGCAGCCTAGATCCGATGATGGGTTAAAGCAGGACAAAAAAGGACCTGTCCCTTTACCTCAACCTGGTCAAACCTGCAAGACCATCTTGGCTACAGAGCTCCCCAGGAATTGCCTGAGCCCACTGTTGTCACTGTGTCCACACTATAGCTCAACTTCTCTTGCACCTCTGCTGCCTTTCTTTCTCCCACAGGTGTTCAATCCATGGGCACTCTCTAAGAAACCTTCTGTAGACAAATCCCCATCTGGGGGTCTGCATTCCCTTCCTTGGGAAACTGACTGCTGACAGTTGATACCAGGAGTCAGAAAAAGCAGATGCTGACATGGGATTCTGGAGCTGGCTCACCTGCCCGCCAGTGGACATGAGTTCCCTATCACTGGTGGAAGGTGGAGCATGCATAACCTGGCACAAAGCAGCAGTGAAGTTAAAACTTCCAACTGAGGTGAATTGTAATGGTACACTGGTGGAAGGAAATATGCTAGTGGTTGTAATGTATTAGGTGTTTGAGAAATACAGAGATAATAATAACTACAGCAACAATGAAATTGAGTAGGTTTGCTGGGGATATTTGAATCTTCAGAAAACAAATAATGGGAGGCTTGGAGTGATTAATCAGAAATTAAAGGCTAGAGATGAAAGCCAGAAGATCCCCTTGGCAATATATAAAGTTAGATCTATCTCACACAGTTGAAAAGCAGAACAACCTAAGGACCAAACCAAGATTTAATCATGAAAATGGCAGAACTCCAGAGAATCTGAGCTGCTCTTCTATGCCAAGATCAGGGACCTGGGTAGGAAGAATAGCACCCTGAGATAAGTGACGAGATATCAAGCATTACGTGTTGAAAACCACAAACTCCCAAAGTTCCCCTAAACCAGGATTTCTCAACCTCTGCACTAATGGCACATGGGGCCAAATAGTTCTTTGTTGTTGGGAGGGGTCAGGGAGGCTGTCCTGTGCCTTGTAAGGTATTTAGCAGCATCCCTGCTCTCTACCCACTAGAGGCCAGCAGCCAGTAGCTTTTCCCCTGCATTTGTGACAATCATTACCAAAAGTCTCCTGGGGGTGGGGGGAAACTCCCCAGATTGGGAACTGGTACTGCAAATTCTCAGTGCTGGCAGGAGTGGCTTAAACCTCCCTGTTAGAGACTAGGGCACATCTTTGCTTCAAGATAGTGCAGAGACTTCTATTTCTCAAATCAAGTAGTTCCCCACTCAGGATATACTCTCAGCTTTCCTCATAGCCCTTAAGCCAATGGTTAGGTTTAAGTCACATACTAACCCAACTGGGGAATGTTGTGCCTGCCAAGGGGAGTAAAGGACTATACCAAAAAGATGCTCCAGGACCTAGCCATCATACACCAGCAGGACCCTGGAGAGCTCACATAGAACTGGAACCTGAGAATGTTGGATTAAAGCTGGGAGAATATGATGATGGATAAGGGAGAGCAATCTCCCACAACACAGGATTTAATGTCCTGGCAAGGACCCCAGGAAATGGTGCCAACGTGCTGCTAGAATGGCTTACAGAAGCTTCGTACAAGGTGAAGTGTAAACGCCGTAATTTCCGTGTCTGATGGTGGAAGAAGGAATCAAAAAGCTCAGACAAGTAAGTATGCTGGTGTGGATGTGCTATGTATGGCTGCAAAATTTACTAGAAGATTATGATCCTACAGGAGTGTCCAGTAGATGCTTCATTTGCTAAAATAATGGAAAATGTGCTGATGAGATGGGCACCAGAATCACTGAGGGCCTTACAGTAGGAGATGGGAGCTGTTACTCTAGAACTGGGCTCAGAGGTAGTGATGGGGATGACTGGGTCCAGCATTAACAGAGGCATTATCACAATGGGAACTGGATGGCCTGGATATCCCACAGAACATCACACTGGTCCACTTCATTGATGGCGTCCTGCTAATTGGACTGTAGGAGCATGCAGTAGTACACATGTATTCCAGAGGGTGAGACATAAAGTCTGGGTACTCAGGGGTCCCCTGCAACAGTGAAATATTCAGGGAGATGATGGTTTGGAACATGCAGGGACATCTCATCTAAAGTGAAGCACAGTTACTATATTCACAACGCCCACCATGAAAATTAAAGCAGAATGCTTGGTAGGCCTCATCAAGTTTCGGAGGCAGCATATTCTATACCTGGGAATACTTCCGAGCTGATACACTGATGGCATGGTTTGAGGTGAACACTGAACAGGAATGGCTCCGCACATGACCATGCTCCTTGGGTCACATGATCCAGTAGGCCCTATGAGCTTGGAAATGTATATGGTGGGAAGGATAGCATGTTAAGTTCACAGGAAGCCTTAATGGAATCACAATATAGGCCCCTAGGTTTCTGAAACAAGGCAATGCTACATGCACTGGAAAATTATGCACCTTTCAAAAATCAACTCCTAGTGTGCTACTAGAGCCTGCTTAAAAGGAGCACACAAGCCATGGACTCCCAGTGACCATGCAGGTAGCATCGCCCATCATGAGCTGGGGTCTGTTAGAACCACTAAGTCATATGGTTGTCCAGGCTCAGCAGCAGTCCTGAATAATGAGAGTGGTTCATGTAGGATAACACATAAGCAGGACCAGAGGATACAAGTGAGCCCAGACTCTCCTATTATCTATCACTGTTGCATCACACCTCTCCTTCAGCTCATACCTGTGGCCACATGGGGTGTATTCCCTTACAACCAGCTGACAGAAGAGAGAAAAGGCCAAGCTTGGTTCATGAATGATTTGGCTTGGTATGAGGATGTAACCTAAAAGCGGACTGTCCTACATTATAGCCTCAGGGGTGGCCTGAACACACAGCGGTGAGGGGGAATCCTCCTAATGAATGGTCCTCCTGGCCATCTACTTTTTGTGGACTCTAATGGGAGCAAGGACCTTGTCTGTTTCCTCCAACTCTGTATTTTGTGTACCTAGAAGTTTACTTGGAGAGAAAGAGGTACCAAGTGTAAATTTGTTGAGTCAAGTCAATATTCATTGAGCACAGACTCTGATCCAGGAACTTAATAACGATTGGGGGCTTATGAATTAAGACTCTTGTTGATGTTGTGCCTGGCACAGCAGATTGCCCATACAGAAAGTAGGAAATGGGCAGAATCAATTTTTAAAAAGCATGGTTAGCTGCTGAGTCTTTACTGAAGAGAGAGTTCATGAGTGAATAGGCAAGACTGGGGAGGAAGCACAAGTAAGGTATCCAGAGACAGAAACATGGAGAAAGGAGACAGGAACTATCTGACACTATTTTTCACACACATTTCCATAATTCTAAAAGTTAAAAAGTGTTTCACTTATTTTGAGGTAGATGCACACACTGCTCTTGAATTTCTTTTGGAAGGAAAATTACAGTTCCCAGTCATTGTTCCATCTTCTATGATAACCCTAACATTTATAGATTTCTGCTGAAATGGATTAAATTTAGTTTGGTGAATGTGCAGAAAAGACAATGAAACACGTAACTTAAATCAAGGAATAGTCTCAAGAGTGGTAAAATGTAATCGATTAGATTGATTTATATGTGACAAATGTGTGCAGTAGTTCACACCTGCCTGTAGATTGTAATATGAATAATGTGCACACATACACATATTGCCCTGGTCCTTGCAAAACTTCTGTTCAAAATCCCATATGTAGAAATAAGACTATGATCCAGCAATCATGCTGCCTGGTATCTCCCCAAATGAACCCATGAAATTTGTAATGTCCTTCACAATATTAAATCCCCAGTCACTCAGTCATATTTTGTTCTTGTAATCAGTAAATATTTATTGAGTGCTTAATAAATTCTAGGCACAGTACTAGGCCCTCTGAATCTTGTAGGGAATAAGGCAAATGATGCTCCCTCCCTTTACGGGATTTACAGATTAATGGGGAAGACTGGTTTTTCCCTAAATGAACCATGAAGGAAGAAGAGAGCCCAATGATGTGAACTGTTATTACTTTATTTAAAAAGGCACGGTGAATTCAACCACAGCATCTGACTCTCCTAATCACGTCTAGTACACATGCACAAATATAACCATGCCCGGTGACTTATGTTCTCCCGAGCAGGGAACATTTCTGGATGAATATAACTTTTTTGGAAATTGAGTTGAGATTAAATATGCATATAGTAGGGTCCTTGATTTAGCATCCATTTTTCAGAATTTTGGGGTTCATGTATATGTATTTTAATTTATAGATGAGTGGGAGCTGAATTAAGTCAGGATACTGTCTATACTACCTACCCTTCAGATATGTACCACCGATATGCCAAGATTTCAAGATACCAGCCATATGGGACATGGTGTCTGCTTTTTGGTACTTCTCATTTACCCAGGGAGGCAGGCTGAAGACATGAAAGTAATTAATAATGCGAAGTTCCAGTTCCTCTGCCCCAAATATGTGATTTAGAGCATAGTAGTTATAAGATGTCAGAGGAACAAGAGAATATGGATCCTTACCATGAAAATGTGTTTGAAAAATGACGAAGTTCTATCTCAAGCTTAAGCACATATTATCATTAGACAAAAACGAAATGTGAATTTTCTCCATTTAGCTATCTAGTGAGTGCTTGACAGGACACATCGAAATACCTGCAAACATAAAAAGGAGTAACTCACAAAAATCTTCTTTTTTAAAAAAATTATTTATTTGACAAAGAAAGAGAGAGACAGAGAGCAGCAGAGGGAGAGGGAGAACCAGACCCCTGCTGAGCTAGGAGCCCCATGTGGGACTCGATCGCAGGACTCTGGGATCATGACCTGAGCCAAAGGCAGATGCTTAACTGACTGAGCCACCCAGGCATTCTCACCAAAATCTTCTGCAGCATAGAGTGAAATGGCACCTGGTATTCTGCAACTTTTTGATACCATTATGATACAGAAGCATAGACTTGACAACCTAAACTGCTTGACTATTTATGACTATGTTAAAACAAGTCACATGTCAGATGTACTTCCCAACATTAGGGTCTCTTGGAATTATTGTGATGTCTATTTTCTATTTTTGGTGTTAAATGTTACAGTGGTGGCTTCTTGACACCTAATTTTAATATATTTTAAAGATACATCATCTTTCTTTAGTCAAAATTTTGATAAATAACTCTGTAAGAATCACTGTCTAAAATTTATAATATCCTTCACAGTATTAAATCCCCAGTCAGTCAGTCATATTTTGTTCTTGTAATTAGTAAATATTTACTGAGTGCTTAATAAATACTAGGCACAGTACTAGGCCCTCTGAATCTTGTAGGGAATAAGACAAATGATGCTCCCTCCCTTTATGGGATTTACAGATTAATGGGGAAGACTGGCATTAACTAAATAATTCCAAATGTGAAAAATGCTATGAAAGTGAATATGTATAGACTCTGCAAGAGTGACCTAAAGCTAGTCTTGTGGGAAGGCATGTACTGAACGTTTATATCTTTTCTCCATAATCCAAATGTGAAGTGCTAGATTATCAACCTTTGAAACTCCTTCTGCTCAGGATAAGATCAGAAAATGCTAAGTTCCAAAAGCATTCCATTGGGGGACTGGTAACTTGGGCCTTTGCCAACATCACACCAAAAATAAATAAGCAACGAGACCCATCTATATGCAGCTGTATTGAAAATTGTATTCCATATGTGACAACATATTATTAAAACAGCAAAATCATAGCTTCCATCTGCCTGTTGAGATGCACAGCGTCACTCTTTTCCCTGTAATGTTAGACTTTATTGCGTTTGTTGGCAGCATATTCCATTTTAATATTTGATAAATAGATATAGGAGGAATTGTTTCAAGCCACGATCCTGTACGGCTTCAGCTGTTCACCTCCTTTCTCAAGCAAACTCTCTATCCTCAAACTAATACCCCCCCAAAAGAAAAATCAATTTAAAACGACTGTGAAAATGTGTTTATTTTTCTACCCTCAGGATTAAAAAGCTGAGAAATGATTAATAATAATTTGTCTAGAAAGATAATGCAGGCATTTGGGGGGGTAGTGATTTTGCATCTTTAATTTTCATCAGTTCTCACATTTTATCATTAAAACTGCATGAATATATATATAGAGAGAGATAAAAGCAAATGAGAGAGGTAGTAATACCTCATATCTCTCAGGCGGTATTTCTTACGTTTCAGATTTCTACGTTGTCTGACCCCATTTCAGTCAATTTTCCATAGCCTGCCTGTCTCATATCCGCTGAGGGAACACACTAGTGCTGTGTTTATGCTAATTTTATGCTCTCTGAGTTGTGTCTGTTATTCAAAGCAGTTGAAGCAGTTATTGCCAGTAATCTTATTTCTGTGGGCGCCCCAGGGCAGACGAGGCCTCAAAATCAGGCGTGCAGACCGAGGCAAAACCATCACAGCCTGCTGCTAAATGGCAGTTCTTTCCCTCCGAATCTGATATCAGTTACTTCGCAAACACAGTAATAAAATGAAACAAATCAGATTTTCAAGTAAATAAACCAGACTTCAGTGGGAAGCAACAATGGTCAGGGCAACAGGACTTTAATAAGTGACACATAGGGGGAAATACAAAAGCACTATGGCCTGTTCCTCTACCCTCTTTATTTTAAAGCAACTTCCCAACCTTCTTGACACTGAAAAAAAGGAGGTTATTTGAAGCCAAAAGCAAGAAAAGGGAAGGAGAGTCAAGTAAAACAAGCAGTAAAATCGATATGGACTTCCTCTTATCTAAAATCAAGCAAAAATACTGGAAATTGTATTATTTACTATTGAAGAGTGGCTAGGGATGTATCAACAGAAGACTTGCAAAGACAAATGGATTTGTCTGTTCTCCTCACCCACAGCAACTAACAGCCTTTTAGGAATCTCAACAAAATGGAAACAGAGTTAACCAGTACAGTCTCCTGATGAAGGGACATTTGTCCTCCAGGAACACAAAGCAATGTGGGAGCTATGATGCAACAAGAACAGTCACCAAGGTCTCTTTACCACATCAAAGAATCGTGGACTCTGGAGATCATTTATTTAGGGCAACTTTTTGTTTTCCAATACATTCTTAATTCTATTCATTCTAAGCTACTTCCCCACTCAAGCCCCAGCTATCTTTATCATTAGTTTGTTACAAACAATTAAAATGTTTTCCCAATACAAAAGAATAACATGAGGAGTATCAAAATCTGACTAAGTTAATAGAGTGATAGAATTTTCCAGAAAGCAGTGGTGAATATCTTTGATGAATTTAGATGAAGTGTTATCTTAATAAACTTACATTTGTATATTTTTTTTCTTTAATCTCCAGCAACGTACCCCAGTCCTGCCCAATAGCCAACTCATTCATTCATTCAGCCAACATTTACTATCTGCCTACTTTATGCCAGGCACTGTAATAGGAACAAGGAATATAGACTCAGATTCCAGTGAAGAAGGAATTACAAAGTATTGTAACCCTGTTCATTCACCTAACTGCTATGAGTGAGCCACGTAAAAGACACTGTGGGGATACATAGAAGTACTCATGGTTGGAGATGGACTTCTTGAGAAGGTGACTTCTAAGTTGTATTTTGTTAGAAGAATGGACATTTACAAGTCAGGGAGAAAGAGGATGGTATATTCTAAGTAGAGAACTGAATAATTTCACTTGGAGAATATCAAGGAGATCAATATGAATGGGGCAATTCCAAGGAAGTGATCAAGAAAAAGTCTAGGAAACTAGATTCATTAAAGACCTAGTATGTTAATTATAAATTTCCTACCTCTAGGGCACTTAAGGGTTTTACACAAGGTAGTGACATTTTCAGAATTTGTTTTTATAAAGATCACTTTTCTAAGCAGTATGTAAGATAGAAAAGAGAGACTTTAGCTGGAAACAAAAAAGGTGGCAAACAAAAAAGGAAAGATAAAACATAATGGAATTAGAGGATAGAGGTAAAGGAGGGGATGGATTGAGATATTGGTGGTGAAGATGTCTTGTTCAACATGGCATATCTATCGAGCACATGACTTTGTCTCTGCATCTCCCAGAAAGAACACTAAAATGACAGTAAAAGAGGAAAATACTTAAGCCCCCACATAAACAAAGATAACAGAAAAGGAGATGATAAGAGATGAAAAGTGTCAAGAAAAGGTTGAAATGGAAAGTGGATTATGTGTGTGACTGAATTAGCAGAGCAAAGAAGCTAAAACCAAAGTTCTGTGGGGAAGCCGGCTGATTTAATACCTGCTTCAGAAACCCCAAAAGGTCTAGGAGTTGTGGGGAGCTAGTATCTCTGAAAGATGAACAATGGTTTAAAATGAGGAGGATTGGTTGATAGTATGTAAAGGAATAGTTGAGCCCTTAGAATCTTTTTCCAACTCCAACAGAATACAGGGGGTTCGCTTTCCAGAGAGACTGAGTTAGAGAAAGTTTGAATTCAGGCATGCAAGTGGATGGAGAGTAGAGCTGCATCCTAGACGCTGAGAATTTCTTAGCATTTTTTCCCTGGTCAGCTCTCAGAATAATAGTATCTTTGCTCATAAATCTCAAGTAAAGATCAATAGAATTTCTTTTTAGAGGAACTGACCCCATTCAAAATGAAAAAAAAAAATGCTACAGATGTTAGTAAGTTATGAATCCAATGCAATAGTCAAATCACAGATTGATCAACCTATAGTGAGCCTTATAAGCTCACTTGTGCATACAGAGCTTTTAAAGTCACCTTTTTACTGCCTCATCTTAAATATAAATGTACAGCCAAAGATTTCCAGAATTTTAAGGTAGACTTGTAACACACCAAAACAAACTAAAAATAAAAATTTGAACTTAGGGCGCCTGGGTGGCTCAGTTGGTTAAGCGACTGCCTTCGGCTCAGGTCATGATCCTGGAGTCCCGGGATCGAGTCCTGCATCGGGCTCCCTGCTCAGCAGGGAGTCTGCTTCTCCCTCTGACCCTCCTCCCTCTCATGCTCTCTGTCTCTCATTCTCTCTGTCTCAAATAAATAAATAAAATCTTTTTTAAAAAATTGAACTTAAAGGATAGAGAACTTTCAAAGAAAAATGTGTGTGTGTGTGTGTGTGTGAGAGAGAGAGAGAGAGAGAGGGAGTACGTGTGTAGGGGTGTGTGTCTCCTATCCTAGGAGAATGAAGAAAAGAAGATATTATTTTCAGGCCTTCATGAAATAAGAACAGGATACTATAAGTCAGGAATATTCTAAGAATAAGAAAGAGATCTTGGAAATAAAAATATGAAAGAAGAATTTATTTTAAAAATAGAAAAATTGAATGGTATAATAGAGGAATGTTCTCAAAAACTAGAAAAAAGACAAAAAGATGAATTTTTAAAAAGGCAATAAAACTACAGGGATGCCTGGGTGGCTCAGTAGGTTAAGTGGCTGCCTTTAGCTCAGGTCATGATCTTAAGGTCCTGGGA
Source organism: Mirounga leonina (assembly GCF_011800145.1). NCBI lineage: Eukaryota > Metazoa > Chordata > Mammalia > Carnivora > Phocidae > Mirounga > Mirounga leonina. Next base: position 17,502,855 of record NW_023270807.1, read on the forward strand.
TCAAGCCCCATGTTGGGCTCCCTGCTCAGTGGGGAATCTGCTTCTCCCTCTGCCCCTCACCCTGCTCTTGGTCTCTCTCTCTTTCTCTCAAATATATAAATAAAATCTTTTTTAAAAAGGCAATAAAATTAGAGAATTTATATTGGACATTCAATATCTAACAAATAGAAGTACCTAAAAGAGAAAATAGATAAAATAGAAAGAAGTCATCAAAGAAGTAATTCAAGAAAACTTGTCAGACCTGAAATTCATGAGCTTCCAGATTAAAAAGGTCTATTGAATGTTGAACATAGTAAATAGGAAAAGAAGATACACATTAATAAATTTCAAGGTAACGCTGATAAAGATATTATTTTAAAAACCTCTGAAAAGAGAAAAAAGTGAGAATTAGAACAGCATCAAACTGTAACAAGAAGTAGAAGGCAATAGTTTAACAACTTCAAAATCCTGGGAAAAATGTTTTCCATCTTGAATTCTATATGCATTAAAATTATATATTAAACATGAATATAGAATAAACATATTTTCAGATATATGAGATCTCAAAAATGTGATCTCTTCATACATCCTCAGAAAGTGATTAGAGAATGTGCTCTGCCAAAACAAAGGATTAAACTAAGAACAGGAAAGAGGCAAGGTCCAGGAAACTGGAGGTCAAACACAAAAGAAGAAATATGTATCAACATTCTAGGAGAATAGTGTAGATAGTCTCATGCACTGTAGTTGTGCAGGTCTATAGAATAACTAATCCTAATTGGAAGAAGAGCTTCACAAAGTATGGTATCAAAATAATGTGGAAATAAAATATACCTGATTGTTTGACCATAGTGAAAGTATTTTACAGTTTTACTGGAAAGTTTAGGGCTGGGTTAGTGAAAAGAATATAAAAACTAAGAAAATAAAAAAGACAATTATTAACTCTTAAGTCTTAATAGTACAACACATATTTACTATAAATTAGAATAATAATCATCATGTCAGAGTATTAGTTTGAAGACAGGAAGTAATATAACAATGCTAATAATTAAGTTCCATTTAAGTGATTACTATGTGCCAAATACTCTGCTAAATGCTTAATTTGGATTGGTTCACATTTAATCCTTAAAGTAATTCTATGAAATGGGTTCCATTTCTGGTCTCATTTTACAGATAAGACAACTGAGGTAAAATGCCTTATCCAGATGCCATTACCAATGAGGATTTGTCAGAAATGGACCAGATAAAGCAAGAGAAAATTATTTTTTGCAAAAATTACATGCTTTGTCATCATGCCACAAAATTCAAATGTGGAGGATGTTAAATCATACTACTACATAATTTTATTAGAAGAATTACACCAGCAAGGGACACTTCACTAGCTCAGTCAGTAGAGCATACAACTCTTAATCTTAAGGTTGTGAGTTCAAGCCACATGTTGGGCATAGAGATTACTTAAAAACAAACAAAACAAACAAACCTCTTCCTCCCTTCTTCCTCCTCCTACTACAAAAGCCCCCTCCCCCTCAAAAAAAGCTCTCAAATTATACACACCTACTGTGCCTATGAGTATAAAATATATCTCTGAAGAGCTATTATAAAAATTCTCATTTCATGTTCATTGACTCAGAAAAATTGCACCAAAATATAATCATTTACTATTTTAAGAACTCGTGTATTATAGCAATTATACTATAGTTCATGATTTATAAGATAAACATATTGTCATAAAATAATAACTCAATTGTTAACTTAGTCCTAAATCAAATTTACCTCTGTACTCAGGATTATTCTGCCAAATTGGGTAGATTCCATAATGTTTTTTAAAAAACATATATGTATGTCAGAGTCTGGTGATATTAGTCTTTTCAAATGAATAGGGTCTTAGAAGTATATATGGGCTAGGCTTGAAGACATACCATACTAAAGACTCAACTCTGGCTTCCATACCCAAGCAAAATGAAATGAAAAATATAGTTAATATTTACTGAGTGTTCAATAATGCTCAGTTCTATACCAAGTATGTTACATTTATTACCTTAGTAAATGGTGGGCTTGAAGCTAGTAGATAAAAGCTTCTGAAATTATGAGTTATTTGTTTGAAGGTGAGTACTGTTGACTTCTTATAAAACAACTTATGTGAATGGTAAACTTTTACCAGAAGTTGCTAACCATCATAAAATCTTCCTTTTTGAAGCAGGAGTAACAAATTATCTTAATTTAACTCTGAAAATAAACACAGGTTCATGTGCTAATGGTCTAAAAGATCTAAAAAGAGGTATTTTTAGAAATTTAATTTTTTTTTTCTTAAGTAGGCTCCACACTGGGTGGGGGCCAAACAACATGGGGCCTGAACTCATGAGCCTGAGATCAAGACTCTGAGATCAAGATCCTGAAATCAAGACCCAAGCTGAGATCAAGAGTTGGATTCTTAACCAACTGAGCCACCCAAGAGCCCCAATTTAATACTGTTTTTAAATGAAATCCACTCTATTGCCTTTTAAGTTTTATTTTTAAAATGATCATATCATAAAATTAACCTTTTTGTACAGTTCTGTAAATTTTATCACATGTATGGATTCATGTAACCATCATCACAATCAGGATCAATTCCATCACTCCAAAGCTTCCTCTTGTTCCATCTTTATAGTCACATCCTTTCCCATCCCAGTCTCTGACAACTACTGATCTGTTCTCCATCACTATTTTTCTGTCTTTTTGAGAATGTTATGTAAATGAAATCATACAGCATGTGACCTTTTGAGACTGGCTTCTTTCATTCAGCACAATGGTTTTGAAATCCTTCCATATTGCATACATTAATAGTTAGTCCCTTTTTATTCCCAAGCACTATTCTGTTATATGGATGTACCATAGTTTGTTGATTCATTCATTGAAGGACATTTAGAGTTCCCTCCTCCCCCAGTTTGGGGCAATTATTAACATAGTTGCTATAAACATTCATGTACAGATTTTTGTGTGAACATAAGTTTCCATTTCTTTAGGGTAAATATCCAGGAGGGGAATTTTTGGATTGTATGTAAATATATGTTTATTTTTTATAGGAAACTGCCAAACCATCTCTATAATAGATGAATGATTTTTTTATTCCCTCCAGTAATGTATGAGATTTTCCATTTCCTCCATATATTACCAGCACTTGGTATTGTGCTAGCATTTTTTATTTTAGCTACCTGAATGGACATAGCGGTTTTAATTAGCATTTTACTAATGACTTATGATGTTGAACATCTTCTCATGTGCTTATTTACCATCTTTGATCATTTTCTCAAGTGTCTAATAAAGCCATGTGCCCATTTTTTAAATTAGGTTGTTTGTTTTACTATTGTGGAGAGCTCTCTATTGTATTATTAATACAAGTCCTTTGTTGGGTATGTAACTTGTAAATTTTTTTGTCAATCTGTAGCTTGTATTTTAATTATGTCAGCAGGGTCTTTCACAGAAGAATTTTTTTTTTCCACAGAAGAATTTTTATAATTTTTTATGAAGTCCAATTTATCAATCTTTTTTTATGAATTGTGCTCTTAATGTCATGTTTAAGAAATTTTTCCTCTAATCTAGGCATGAAGATTTTTTTAGTTTTTTTCTAAAAATATTATACTTTTACATTTCATTTTTAAGTCTATGATCCATTTTGAGTTACATTTTGTATAAGGTATAAAAAAAGTTTACTTTTTTTTAACCTATGGACACCCAGTGATGCCAACATAATTTATTGAAAACTCTGTTATTTCTTGATTGTCTTATCTTTTCATGTTTCACAAAAGTAAATGGCTCTATTTTTATGGATCTATTTCTGGATTCTCTAAAATTTGCCATTGATTTATGTATCTATGCTTTTGACATTACCACACTGTCTTGATTTGTAATTTGTCTAGAACTTTGTAATATAGTAGTGTAGTTTAACTTTATTCTTCTTTTTTGAAACTGTTTTATTCTGTTTCTTTTGCCCTTCCATGTACATTTTAGACTCATCTTGCCTATATCTATACAAAATCCTCCTGAAATTTTTTTACTGATATTGTGATATATCTATAAATTAATTTGGGGAGAGTTGATACTTTATTATGATGACTCTTCCAAACCAAGTAAGTCTGATGTCCCTCTACTTAATAAGGGATTTTTATGACTTTCATCAGCATTTTGTAATTTTCAGCATATAGCTTCTGTACTTGCTATGTTAGAATTATACCTAAATATTTAATTTTCTGGAAATTTTTGTAAATGTTCATTGAAGGAGGTCATTGAGAGGATGAGTGCTGGTTGACTCGAGAGCTGGACCCAGGCAGTTGGAGGCTCCTCACCAGCGCCCCCATTCTTGGGATAGATGTTCCACCCTCTCCCCCTCCCATTAAATAGCTGGAGCTGTTTCAAAGATGTAGCCTTGAGAGAGTAAAGTGTTGAGACCACCTGTACGGTGTAAGTGACTGAGTCCAGTTAATGCCTCTGTATAAACTTTTAAGATTCCAGAGAGTGGGTATGGAGATCTACTCATCTTGCAGCTGCTCAAGACAAGCCTTGGTATGTAAATTCCTTGCTTATTAAAACTGCCTCTTACCAATCTGGAGCATTCTGCTTCTTTTTTCAGCCTCTCCTTGCCCTTGTTCACAGGGGTCAGTCTCAGATTTCACCTGGGGAACTCCCAAGGTTTCAAATCAATAATGTTATTGTTCTGTCAATTTTTTTTCAGACTGTATGTTACTAGTATGTAGAAATACAATTGATTTTTGTGTACTGATCTTATATCTTATGACTTTGTTAAACTCAGTTTTTTAAACTATCTTGGGTTTTACAACATAAGAAATCACATTTGCGTGTATAAAGACAGTTATATTTCTTCCTTTCTACTCTGTATGTCTTTTACTTCTTTTGCTTGCCTTATTTCATGACTAAGATAGAGTAGTGTAGAAGATTCTTGCCTTGTTCCTGATATTAGGGGATAAATCACTCAATATTTCCCCAATTAAGTACAATATTCGTTTCAAGTGTGCAATATGATGATTCAACAATTCTATAAATTATGTGCTCATCATGATAAGCGTATTCTTGATTTACTCTATTTCACCCATTCCCCCACCCAACTCCCCTCTGGAAACCACCAGTTTTTCTCTGTATTTAAGAGTCTGTCTGTTTGTTCATTGGATTTGTTTCTTAAATTCCACATATGAGTGAAATCTAATGGTAGTTGTCTTTCCCTGACTTAATTTACTTCGACTTATGCCCTCTAGGTCCATCCAGATTATTGCAAATAGCAAAATATTATTCTTTTTATGGCTGAGTAATATTCCATTGTAGATGTATACCACATCTTCTTTATCCATTCATCTTGATGAACATTTGGGTTGCTTCCATATCTTGGCTATTATAGATAATGCTGTAATAAACATAAGAATGCATATATCTTTTCAAATTTGTGTTTTCATTTTTCTTTGGGTAAATACCCATAGCAATCTATACACTTAATACAATCCTTACAAAAATACTGACAGCATTTTTCACAAAACAAGAACAAATAATCCTAAAATTTGTAGGTAACCACAAAAGACCCTGAATAGCCAAAGCAACCTTGAAAAAAGAACAACAAAACTGGAAGTGTCACAATCCCAGATTTAAGATATAATATAAAACAATATGGTACTGTCACAAAAACACTCGAATAGATAAATAGAATGGAATAGAGAGCCAGAAATAAACCCATACTGACATGGTCAATTCATCTACAGCAAAGGAGGCAAGAATATTCAATTGGGAAAAGGCAAGTCTCATCAATAAATGGTGCTGGGAAAGCTGGACAGCTACATGCAAAATGAAACCGATCACATTCTTATATCATATACACAGAAAATTCTCAAAATGGGTTAAAGACTTAAATGTGAGACCTGAAACCATAAAACTAGAAGAGAAATTTTCTTATTCTAATATAGGCATCTAACTCTATAAATTTCCCTCTAAGCATTATTTTAGCTGTATCTTCGAAATTTCAGTAAGTTTCATATTCAATTTCAGTCAGTTCAAAATGTTTCATAATTTTCTTTGAAACTTCCCTCTGGCCCCTGGATTATTTAGAAGTATGCCATTTAATATCCAAGTGTTTGGAGATTTTCCTGTTATTTTTGTATTGTTTATTTCTAAGTTAATTCTCTTGTGACCAGAGATCATACTTTGTTTGACTTCAGTCCTTCTAAGTTTGTTCAGATATGTTTTATGGCCTCTCCCCATGAATATGTATACTTGGAAAAGTACTGCTGCTGTCGGATCCAATGTTCTAGAAATGTCAGTTCATTGATGGCATTATGCAGTTCTAGATTCTATCCAATTTTTAAGGTCTGTTGTTTGATACACAAACAGCATTGTTATATCTTCTTGATGAATTAACCCTTTTTCAGTATATAATGTCTCTTTTCTCCCTGAATAATTTTCTTTGCTTTGAAATCCAGTTTGTCTGGTGTTAAGATAGCCATTCCAGCTTTCTTTTGATTAGTGTTTGCACTATATATCTTGTCACATCCTTTTTCTTTACAATATGCATATCATTATAAAGTAAGTTTGCTCTAGACAGCATATAGTTTTGTCAGACTTTGTTCACTTTTTTCAATGTCTGTCTTTTGTTGAGATTAGATCATTTCTATTGATCTGTCTTCAATTTCAGTAACTCCTCTGCTCTCTCTTCTGCTATAGAGCCCTTTGAATGATATTTGTCCTAGTTATTGGATTTTTCAGTTCTAAAATTTTAATTTGGTTTTTTATCTCTATTTTTTTGCTGACATTTATAGTTATAATATTTAATTCATGTGTTTGCAATTGATCATTACATTTGTATATTTTATGAGTTGTTTTAAAGACTCTGTCAGATAATGCCAACATTTGTATCACTTCTTTGTTGGTGCCTATTGATTATGTTTTCCCAAGCATATTGTGGTTGGTTCTTTGTAGGCTGAGTAATATTTTTTATTGTAGCCTGGACATTTTGAATATTATGTGATGAGACTCTGAGTATTGTATTAACCTAATGGAGAATGTTAATGTTTTAATTTTAGCAGCAGCTGACCTGGTTGGCTTTAGACTATAGGTTCCAATCTGAGTGCAGAGGCTGTGGTTCTAAGGTCAGTTATGTTATCAAAGCTTTTGAAGTGCTGTTCAGATTAGTCCCATGTATGAGACAGGCTTGGACTTGGGCAAAGGTCTATTCATTAGCTCAATTCTCAAAGTCTTTGTTATGTTAATTGGGATCAGATCCAGCATGTACAGGTTGGGGAAGAGCCTTTGAGTTCATGAAGAAATTTATGGGGTTACTTTTCTAAGATCTTCCCTATTTTCCATATCCCAATACTTTCCAGTTTTCTGGGTCTCCCTTTTATTTTTGGTCCTCTGGCCAGAAACAGCCCACTTCCATGATTGCACCATGTCTGCTGCCAATCTTCAGGAGGACACACAGAGAGAGAACTCACAAGATGACCATCATTTGTTGAATGATTGAATAATTATAGCAGTAAGAATCATGTTAGAGGGCTTATTAAATGTAGCCCTCTTGCCTCCATTTCTCCCAAGGCATTAATAGGATAGATATAAAGATCCTAAATTGAATGTGAGGCATCTACCCACATTCAGAATTTACAAATGAAATGTATCATAATCAGTTTCATGACTCTGGGACTCCTTTAATAGAAACCCTTTGCTCCCAAGAAAATGAAAGTGTAAGGATAGATGTGTGAGTAGTTTTCTTTAGAGAAAGGTATTGCCATTTCATGAGGCCAAATTTAGGAAGTGATGGGACTGCAAACTATGAAAGTGGATCTTGTCAAACCACTTGGAGAACTTGAAATACCTGCCCTTCAGTATAACAGGGAGGATTGGTGCCTGACTCATGCCTAGGAGAGCTAACGTGGCATATGTCAACACTAGAATTGGCTTGCATTTGCAAAGTTTGAGCATGTATGCCTTAGTACTTCCTATGTACCAGATGTTGGCCACATGGGAGAAAGAGCCTTCTTAGAGATTTTTAGGTCTATTCTTTTAAGAGTGAATACATTTTAATAGGCAGAGTCTGTGTAGTGTGAACTGATGGAAAACCAGGCACTGAAAAGGGAGCAGGGAGTCACAGGGAATGCATTACCTATGAGAATGGAACTGTAGTATAGAGGTTTTCCAAAGCAGTTGATGCTGAGGATCCAAAGAATATCTCCTTTTTAAGAATTGTGAAAGATTTGAGATTTTACCCCTTTTTAAGCTAACTTCATGAATGATGGTAGAACAAGACTACTAGGTCATAAAACGGGGATTTATTACTCACATCAGTAGCAATACTCAGAGTATCAGCATTTTCTTGCACTAGTTTCTCAAGCTCTGGTTTCTACAGGGATTTGCAAAAAGGGTCAGATGACAACTCCATGGGCAGTAGGTTGCATTACAGAAGAGGAACTCTAAGCTCAGGAAATCTAAATCTTTTCTATTGGACAATAAACATGCCTATCAGTTTCTTTGGAGGGAAACACTGTTCGTGTTTTTTTAAGGATGTTAATGATGTAAACACCCTTGAAAAGATAGTCTGGAACAAAGGCAGTCAGTGCCTCTCTCATGAGATGCTCAGAAACCAAAGAGACCCACGAAGGATTATCTTCCAACACCACAAAATAATCTTTAAAATTCTGCCCAATGAGAGTGGCCCAGGAAGTGTAAAAGTCAACTTCCAGTTTGTTCTCTAGAGGGGAGGTGGCGGGGAGGGGAAAAATAGATAAAGGGGATTAAGAGAGGATTATCTTAATGAGCATTGAAAAATGTATAGAATTGTTGAATCATTATATCTTACACCTGAAACTAATATAACACTGTATGTTAAATATACTTCAATTTAAAAAAGGTAAAATTCTTAAACAAGGATGAAAAAAGTCAACTTCCAATGGTATCTGTTGCCTGGCCAACAGGTAATTTCCTCTCCTTACTTTAAGTGTCACTTTGGCCCCAGCAGCTCTTAAGAGGAGGAAGGGATGAGCAGAGTTAAGGAAGCAGAAGCCATCCATACCGATTTTCTCCAAGGCAAACTGTCCATCAGTGCAAGCTGGTTGGAGTAGTCTTGTTCTACCATCATTCATGAAGCTAGCTTATAAAGGGGTAAATTGGGAAAGAGTTACTTTTCAATGAAGTTGAAGTGTTGATTGGTACCTTGCATGGGACACTTTCTTTTTCTGTGTTTCTATATCATAAAGTGAACACAGAACTATTTAATACTTGTGGAAGAACAGAAAAATCATGTGGTCTGCTGATTTTTCACCTAGTGGCAGGGGAAAGGTATTCTCCACCCATAAAGTTTAAAAGGGTGGTAAAAGATAAACACGAGTTGCCTTTTGATTATTACATATTCCATGCTATTTCATTTATTGGTTACAGTAATTGTAATGACTATCATATTTCGAATGTTACCAACCTTCAGCCACATTCATGTTCCTTTTACATAGATTAACTGATTTCGCCTTGTAACAATCCAAATGGTAGTTGCTACAATTATGCCCACTGAACAGAAAAGTAAGGCATAGAGAAGTTAAGCAACTTGCCCAAGGTTGAGGAGCTGGTAAGTGATGAAGATTCAAACCCCAATAGCTGATTCCAGAGCCTCCCTCTCTAACCACTAAGCTGACTTATGGCACCTTCCTCTGTTAATGTAAGCACAGGTGTAAAGGACCAATTGGAGAAGATAGGGAGGAAGAGAAGTTCCTTTATGGTTAAAATCTATTTAAATTTTAAGAGCATTCTAATGATTTCCGAAAGCCACCCCTAAAACTGTGTGAGTGGATATATAGAAGGCTTACTAATCAGAGACTTTCAAATTGTCTTTGTTTCTTTGAATTTAATGATTTAATCTATGAAATCTAATTCCCTATCTGTAATACAGGAGTAATAGATGGGAAGAATTCTTAAGTTCTTTACAATTCTCTAACTCTATCATGGCAAATCAAGACACCTATGAATTCAAACAATAGACAAAAGGAGAGAAATGTACTTAGAATGTATTTACAATAGAAACAGACAAATAGATAAATCTAGAAATAGAGAGAGTATATAGCCACATAAATAGATGGTATATATGTTTTGTGTTGTGGAGTGAAGAAGTTGGCACAGTTTCAAGAAAGTGTAAAACATACTTTAGTTGAGATATGATCTTGTCCCAAATCGATATTTAGATAATACAATTTTATTCCTGAAGTAAATTTTGGATCATGTCGTGTAAAAATGGAACCCACAGATCAAAGGGATGACTCAGAGTTTTGCACCTTGAGTAAGACACAACACCTGTGATCTGACTTTCTGGGTGGGATAGCATGGATCATCATCATGCAACCACTTAGAAGAGCTAGCCTTGAGAATGACTTGACTTCCCTTTAACCAAAACACTGGTGTCTTGGGAGGTTCCCGGTTTTAAAGTCAGGAGAGCCAAATTTATTCAAAACTCAACTAGTTCTAATATGTCTTATGTTAGAGAAATCACTCTACATTCCTGAGCTTCAATATTCTTAAGAGCAAACAATAATTATAGCAATACAATCCTCACATTGTATAACTTAGGATTAATAACAGGCACTCTCCTTATTAAATGGGTTTGATGTTCAGAGTGGATCAGTTTAGATTTGTGATTTACAAAACTCGAAAAGTCATTATTATGATAAAAGTCATTTTATAATTATTTCTCTCTATAGAATATAAAACGGTACCATACTTTTTAAGAATGTATTTATCTAGGGCTATTTATATGACACATTATATTTAATCAAAATGCTTGACTTCAAAAGAAAGTATAAGCTATCTGGTGTCCTGAAAAGGCAGCAAAGTGAATCTCAGGTGACATAATTTTGTTTCTAAGATGTATACGACCTTTGCTTAAATCTACTACTTTGCTCATCTGAAAAATAGGACTCAAACTATTTTATTACTATATTTTCCTCATTGGAAAATATTTGTATCACTATAAGCTATAATTATTGTTTCTATAATTATCAATATAAAGGTTTTTTTCCCAAGAAAACTATATACTTGTCAATTCTCCTTTAACTTGCTTATTCCATTTCAAGAAATGTAATAAGTTTATGGTATTCATATAAACATTTAGAAAGAGTAACAAGAAAAAAAATTCATAGGGGCAATCTAATTATCACCAGCAGCTGTAACCTGTTGCATTCAATGCTGGAACTACAAGATAGCTGCTTTAACCAAATGTTCAAGCATTTAAAAGACTTCTTTTATATTTTCTTGAGATTCAAAAGCAAATTACAGAGGAAAAGCCTGATGTAGGATACAAATGTGTTTTCTACCACACAGAAAAAGTCTTAACCCATCTCCAATTAGCTTTGACACTTTGGAATTATGAGTCCCCTCACCTCTCAAAAAACTAATACCATCTCCTAGAGATAGAGATGTCAAGTATTTCACATCACAGCCTTTCCTTTTCTCTATTATATATCTCTTTTAAGAAGATATCACTATAGGTTGTCTTAGTGTACAATGACTGGAATAAACTGGTCTGGTTTTTCATAAGAGAGTGATCATATTTTAACCCAACACAATCAACAAAAAATTCAGATTCAGCCTGATTATGTTTGGGTTGAAAATCATAATTTATTTGATTGAAAATCATCATTTAAAATAGTCACGATTCATTTAGATGATTTGATTGATACACACATACACAATTCGCTTTGTGCTTAACAGCTACTAGTTTGTGAAGGGAAGGATTCCTCTGATAAGGCAGGATCATTTCTCGAGTTGCAAGAGGTTTGTCTATTCCCTTAAGTATATCATCTTAAATAAGCTTACTTATAGCACATGAGTGGTAAACTAGCAAAACTTTTTACCAAAGATTCTGCCTAGTATGAATGATGCTCTACTCTCTTTAATAAGAGAATTTTCCTCATTCATATGGGAAAAGGGTAAAAGCAGAAAGAAGCTTGAAAATGAAGTGTAAGAAGAGAAACGTGTAAGAGACAAAAATAATTAAGACTTCTACAGACTATTCTCTTATAGATAACGCAAACAACATGTGCGAAACTGTAAGAAATCTTGTCTTCCTTTGTTTTCATTGAAACAAATTGTGATTTCTTTTTCTGGCAGTCATTGGGTACGGAAACCTTACTGATTTGTTTTACAGATTTTGAAAATTGGTATTTTTCCTTTCTAGTTCCCTGTCATTTTTGCTGAGGATGTGGCAATGAAAGAATTTTGGTGACTTTTTCCCTCCCTCCTTCCTTAAAATAAAGTTTATTGCCTTTCCTATCCCTAGTAAAGGAAAAAACATATATTATTGAATTTATTTTTTAAAAAAGAAACCTCAAATGTTGTGTGTTCAAACATTTCTCCCCTCACATAGAGGCTTGGGAAGAATTTAGTGCTAAATAAATGCTGCCTCTAACCAGGCAAGATAAAACATAAATCATTGCATTAAAACCTCTAACAAGTCTATCTGCTTTTTGAAATGACTGGAAGATGAAAGCGAGGAGTCTCATTTAGGAAGGCCCAGCGGATCGGTTCTGCATTTATATAGCTGTTATCAAAAGCAATTCATTTGGAGATCAAATAGACTGACAGATAGGACAAGCAGGGGATCACCACTGCCTTCAGGCAGCCCCAAGCCAGGACGGCTCCCAAGCACCATCACTAATATTGAGTCTAGTCAATGCTCCTGTATATTACCCTTCCATCCTGGGCCAGATGCACAGTACTGCACCCTTCTTCCACCCCTTCTTAGTCAGGTGGCTGTAGGGAAAAGAGCAGTAAGAATAATGTTTCCCCACTGGGTCTGGTGGAAAAACCTCTGTGATGAACAGACTGGGTTCACCCTCATTTTGGACAAGGGTGAGGACAGTGAAGAGGAATAATAGCAAAAAATAAGAGGGGCTTGCAAAGGGACCTTGGGTTCCATGACCCCTTCCTGGCTGCAGATTATGCTCTGTCCTCTCCAGCCGATCCTCCAACAGTGGGGCAAGAGGGAAGCATGTCAGTGTAAAGTGACTTTGTACAGGTAGGCATTTTCAAGGCTAGCATGGGAGGGATCTGTTTATCACCTAGGAAGTTGGGGTCTCTAGTCTTAAAGAAAACTTACTGTTTTTTTTTTTAATCTCATTAAAAGGTAACATGTTAATTGTTGAAAGTCTGAATAAAACAAAAAGAAAAAAGAAAAAGAAAACAAGCTGTGAGAGATAACGCCTGTTATCACATATACATATAGAGGGGCATAAATGTACATGCATAAATTTATGTGAGATTATACCCTGTTTGCATGCTGTATATTCGAATTTAATATTAAAAATAAGGATTTTATGCAATTATTTGAAAACATAGTTTTTATGAATCTGTGAAGGGGGATAAGCCAATCTTGATTTAATTAAATTCACATAATTTTGTCAATAGTTCAGGGAATTTGTTGTTGTTTTGGCATATGAGTATAGTATATATTTTGTCTGCATATTTTTCAATAAATTATTTAGTTAAATTTTTATATTTTAATCACTTATACAAAATATATGTGCATTTTAAAGTCTTTTGATAATGATCAAATTGCCCTCTATAAAGTTTCTACCAACTGATAGCCACACCAAGAATGCATGGGTATGGTTATTGGACTGTATTTTTGCTAGCATTAAAGAGTCCTCCCACATACTGAGTATTATCATTTCTTTAAATATTTGCCAAATGCATGGGTGAAATGTGGCATCACTTTGTTGTTATTTGCATTATTATTGAAATGAATGTTTTCACACGATTACTTGCATGTATTTGTTCTATTGTAAGTATGTTTGCTAGTTTTGAGGGGAGTTGGCCATGGTTATTTTTTCCTAAAGAATTTTAAAAGGCTTTTAATTATTAAAATTTGTTTTCTATGTTACCAATAATTTTATCCAGTGACCAGAGCTTTGAAGAAGCATTAAATTAAAAATCTAAAATGGATGTAGTAATGACTACTTTAAGCCATTGTATCTCTACCAATGGATCTAAAGTATCATGTGATTATATAAAACTTAGGTTTTATTTATTTTTTAAAGATTTATTTATTTACTTGAGAGAGAGTGAGGTGCTTGTGAAGGAATGAGGTGGGTGGGGGGAGGGGCAAAGGGAGAGGGAGAGAGAATCTTAAGAGTTTCTCAGATTCCATGCTGGGAGTGTGGAGAAAGAGGCAGGCTTGATCTCATGACCCTGAGATCATGACCTGAGCTGAGACCAAGAGTCGGAGGCTTAACCAACTGCACCACCCAGGCGCCCCTAAAGCTTAGGCTTTAAAACAGTATTTACACATAGTTTATATGTAAAATACTTATATTTTTTTTCCTGTAAAGTACTTGTTTTTAACTTGCAGTATTTAAGAAGAGAATAAAAGCTCCATCCTAAATTTGTTTTACACTTAAAACTCCAACCATTTGGATATAGAATATTCAAGAAAAAAATATTAAGCCAACTAATGCCATTAAAGTGAACCCAGAAAAATTTTCTTTCTATAGGACTTAAGTTATCAATCAATCAACAAATATTTACTGAGCACCTATTCTAATTCTGATTGCCTAGGAGAATCATAAATATTTAGAATATTTATTTATAAATATGTTAAAAGCACAGATCTTGCCTTAAGTCTGATTTAAGAAAACAAATTTTTCCTATTCTCATCCATTCAACATTTTCATCCACTCTGTTACTGAGGCACGGTATTAAGACAGTGACTCCTACTGAATTAGGAATGGTGGCGAATTCAGTGATACAGGAGACATGGTCCTTGCTGTCACTATGTTTACAGCCTAGTTGGGGAAACAGACATTCTATAAAACGCCAGCAGTCCCTCATCACCTAGGCATGGCCTTGTATTGTAATGAGGGCAGCATAGACAATCTCAGGCGAGGAAGAGCTCACTGGGGCATGAGAGACCAGAATTAGACCCTGTCTGGGCTCTGAAGAATATATAGGACATGAACTGTGGAAGGAAAGAAAGAGAAAATTATACTTATGAAGAAAAAGACAAATATTTTTTCTTGTAATTTTTTGAGCTTCAAAATATAATCCTTTTGCTCCAAGATCCAATAGGCTCAATGACTTTCATCTTTGTGTCTGTGGTGCCTTTCTTTAAGCTTCTGTACCTCCACCCCCGTAGCACTGAGAGGGGATCTTGGAGACAAGTGGACAGAGGGGCTTCATGCTATGACCTCCCCATTCTCCCTACCACATGGACTACAAAGGTGTATAGAGAGGTAGTTACCATAATGAGGGACTCCATCCTCAATTCCCAAATTATACCCTCCGCTGAATGCAGGATTGTCATTACTATTGCTTTTCCTTCCTACAAATGCATCTAAGTTGTGTTCTATATTAAAAGTAGAAACTTTTTTTAATGTAATATCAGTTATTCTTCTGGCACACTCCTAAGTATCTGAAAAGAAAACTCAAATTCCTTTATGTTGACTATAGCTGTATCAGAAGAATGTTTTTTAAGCTTAACCAAAGTCAGGGAAAGTAGAGGCTAAGAATGCCATTTTTTTAAGATATTGATAGTAATGCTCTCACCCATAGACATATACAACTAGCAAGGATATTATTTGTGGTAGGCTGAATGGTGGCCACTCCAGAGCTATCCCCATCCTAATCCCGGGGACTTGTGACTGTTACCTTACATAGCAAGGGGGACCTGCATCAGTGATTAGGTTAAGGATCTTGAAATTACCCAGGACTACCCAGGTGGGCCCTAAATGTGATCACAAGGGTTCGTGGAGAGGCAGGAGATCAGAAAAACTATAGAAGATGTGAATCAAGAAGTTGGAGTGAAGTAGACCTTAGAGATATGCTTTAAAGTTATAGAAGGGACCATGAGCCAAGCAATACAAAGAGCCACCAGGAGCTGAAAAACGTAAGGAAAACAGATTCTCCCCCAGAAATTCCAGAAGGCTTGATTATGTTTTGATTTTAGCCCAGTGAATCAGCCCAGAGAATTCCCTCTTTGGGGAAGTGAATGCATTGTTTAGCCCAACACTTGATTTACATTTTTGGATCTTAAGTACATTAATGCATCTAAGTTGTGTTCTATATTAAAAGTAGAAACTTTTTTTAATGTAATATCAGTTGTTCTTCTGGCACATTCCTAAGCATCTGAAAAGAAACCTCAAATTCCTTTATGTTGACTACAGCTGTATCAGAAGAATGTTTTTTAAGCTTAACCAAAGTCAGGGAAAGTAGAGGCTAAGAATGTCATTTTTTCAGATATCGATAGTAATGCTTGAGCTGCAACCTCACATATTTTGGAAGTCTGAATTTAATCTACCAAGTTTGAGCAAATCAAATTCACTTCCAGATACATCTATAAGTTTATTTAGCTCAAGACCATTTTACAAAAATATAGTTGATGATACTAATAACTCATTACAGTAGAAGAAATTACTATTTTACATTAATTATAATGATAATATATTAGGGTGACCATCTCATCCTATTTTGCCTGGGACTTTATGGGGTGTCCTGATTTCAGGACTGAGAGTCCCATATCCTGGAAAACCCCCTCAGACTTGGGAAATCAGGACAAGAGGTTACACAGGCGGCAAATACCTGAAAAAATGTCATTTCAACAATGGTTTACATTAAATAATCTTCTTTTCTTCTAACATAGAGCAGTAGTTATAATTTTCATTTAAATGTATTCAGTGGAATATACCTAAATAGAATATTTTAAGTAGTGGTGGTGTTTTCAAGGTTCATTATTGGCTCAAATTTTACTTTGTCTTATTTTTATTTCAATGAGCAATCAATGTTCTTTTTTCGTTTTGAAGTTAATCACACTCCTCAGGTTCCAAATCAAGATTTTCTCTGTACACAGACACCCACCTGTCAAAACCCCAGACGAGCTGGTAATTGTCCACATATTCACACCCAGAATGAAACATCTATATTTCTAATGCTGTGTATCAGATTTAAGATCTTTATTATCTCTGAGACAGGACAGCATGTAGATAAATGTCCTGATAGTCCAAGCTTTCAAAGAATGTCACCATTTATTCTGCGGATATGCATCCTTGCGTGGCCACCAGACAAGACACCACTAAACGCAAATCCGTTTGCCCAGTTCCCTTCTCCTTCCCCTTTGCTCCCCCATCTTCTCTTTTCTCTTTTCTGCTCCCTCTTTCAAATGTTCATTTGAAGATACACTTTTTACTGGGATTAAAACAGGGTTTGCATTTAAAATTTTCATTCACCAAACAGAAAAATATTTTACCGGAAGGGAATGGTATTAAGGAGAAATGATTTTCCGTGTGCCCCGAGGCCTGGCATAGACAGGATTTGATTTGCTATGTTCAGCTGGAATCTGGATTGATACGCAGAGATGAGAGGGGGTGTTTAATAAAATTTACATTTCATTTTCTCACTTGACACCAGTCTCCTGTCACTCAGGGAACTGATGGGAATGCTGCAAATAACTTTTGTCAGAATCGAGTTGGGGAAACAGACTGGGAAATGAGAAGACAGAGGGAGAGAGAGAGAAAAGAACAATCTGGCTTGTTTTCACTTTGTGGTTCCAGTGATGGGAGCAAATCCACTGTGACTTGAGGTCCTGACAGCTGGAGGCTTTTCCACAGAGAGCCAGCAGTCGACCTGGGAAAGGCACCTGGGAACTGATGGGATCCAGGTGCCTGCAGCAGGCGGCCATGCTGTTGGACGGGAATCTCTGGACAGAAGGAAGGAGGAGTTTAAGTTCTGGAGGACTGGAAGTGATTGATGTCAGCTGAAAAAGAGATCAGGAGATACCAGAGCAAAGACAAGAGTGGAGGACTAAGCTCCCCTTTTATTCAGTGAAACCCTAGTGTCTCTATCAGTTTTCTGTTGCCATGTAACAAATTACCACATGTGTAGTTGCTTAAAACAATAACCATAATAAATATTATTCAGTCTTAAAAAAGAAGCAAATCATGCCATGTGTGAAATGTGAATGGACCTGGGGAATATTATCTCAGTGAAAATAAGCCAGACCTGGAAAGATGACTAATGTATGGTCTCACTTATATGTGGAATCTAAAATAGTCATACTCACAGAAGCAAAGCAGAGAATGGTGATGGCCAGAAGCTGGGGGAAAGGGAAATGGGGAGATGATGATCAAAGTGTACAAAGTTTCAGTTCTGGAAGACAAATTCTGAAGATCTATCTATTCAGTGTAGTGCCTATAGCTAAAAGTACTGTACTGTATACCTAAACTTTTCTAAGAGGATAGGTCTTACATTACGTGATCTTACCACAGATAATAAAATAATAATAATAATGATAATGATAATAATAAGGTGGGAAGAAACCTTGGGAGGCGATGGATATTTCTATGGCCTCAATACTGGTGATAGTTTCACAGGCGAATACTTATTCCCAGACTTATGGAGTTGTATCCATGAAATATGCATACAGCTTTTTCCATGTCAATTGCACATCAATAAAATGGTTAAAAAACAAAATACAACACCCGTTTATCAGCTCTCAGTTCTGTAGGTCAACAGACGGGACACTCAACTGAATTTTCTTCTTAGGATCTCACAAGGCCAAAACCAAGATGTTAGCCAGGCTGAGCTTTTATCTAGGGGCTTTGGGAAAGAACCAGAAGCTCAGAAGCTCATTTGGGCCGTCAGCAGAGTTCATTTCCTCGTGGTCATAGGACTAGGTCCCTGTTTCTATACTAGTTGTTATCTATGGGCCACTCGTAGCTCTCAGAGACTACTTGGATCCCTTGTCAAGTGGTCTGCTCCATTTTCAAAGCAGCAATGACACACAGACTCCTCATGTTTGGAATATCTCTGACTTCCTCTTCTACCACCAGCCAGAGAAAACGGTCTTTTTTTTAAAGAGTGCATGTGATTAGGTTAGGTCCACCCAAATAAATTTCCCTATTTTATTATTTATTATATTTTATTATTTTATTTTTTTTAAAGATTTTATTTATTTATTTGAGAGAGAGAGAGAAAGTGATCACGGAGGGAGAGGGGTCACTGAGGCAGAGGGAGAAGCAGACTTGCTGCTGAGCGGAGAGCCAGATGCAGGGCTGGATCCCAGGACCCTAAGACCATGACCTGAGCTGAAGACAGACTCTTAACTGACTGAGTCACCCAGGTACCCCTATTTTTTAAGATTTTATTTATTATTTGTCAGAGAGAGAGCACAAGCAGGGGTAGGCAGGCAGAGGGAGAAGCTTGGCAAGGAGCCTGATGGGGGACTCAATCCCAGGACCCTGGGATCATGACCTGAGCCGAAGGGAGACGTTTAACCAACTGAGCCACCCAGGTGTCCCTTTTTTTTTTTTTTAAGATTTTATTTATTTATTTGACACAGAGAGAGACAGCGAGAGAGGGAACACAAGCAGGGGGAGTGGGAGAGGGAGAAGCAGGCTTCCCGCTGAGCAGAGAGCCCAACACAGGGCTCGATCCCAGGACCCTGGGATCATGACCTGAGCTGAAGGCAGACGCTTAACGACTGAGCCACCCAGGCGCCCCCCCGGCATCCCTTTTTAAGGCCAAGTTATTAGTAAGCCTAATTAAAACTGCAGTATCGCTTTTGCCACTTAATTTAATCATGGGTGTGACACCAGGTGACTGAGAAAATGGAGGCCATCTTAAAACTCTGCCTACAGTATTGTTGTATGTGTGATCCATGGTGCCAGCTCAGGGTAGACACAATGGTTGCTGAGGTTAGCTGGTGGTTTCTGAGAAGTCTGGAGATCCAGAAGGGTAGCAAGCAAGGCATCAAGCCAAAGGATATCTATAAATGTATTAATCTGTGTCCTTCTTAAGAAAAAATAAGACATAGAAGTTACAATTACTTGGTATTGATCAGAAAGATAATATCAATGCTAGTTTGGCACATTTCTCAGCATTAAGTCAAAGTGGTTCTTCTTTCACTAGATTTGATGTGACAAGCAAAGGAGGAATCTAAACAGCCTTTGGAAGCACTGGTGGAGGGCTCAGGTGTTTGGACAGAAAATTCAGTCTTGAGCAGTCAATTAATGGTCTAGAAAAGGTGGGCATGGTGTGTGGTAGGCACATCATCTTGGCCACATGGACTCTCTAACTATGTGGAGGAAGGCATCGGGGGATGAGGGGAGGTCAAAATGGAGCTCTCTAGAGCCCAGAGCCTGGGGAAACTGTTCTTTACTGAGTCTAAAGGCAGTATTGCCTGGGATGCCATATTTCTTTGATCCAAACTTTGATAGATGAAGAAATAAGAATATCTAGAGGTCATTTACTCCATGATATCCCATTATATTTATATATTTGACTAGGAAAGTGGCATTTAACCATGCCTTAAAAATCTCAACAGAGTAGGATGTTGAAATAATTGTAATATTTATTGATATTTTTTCTAGGCAATAATTTTTTTCCCCTAATGCCTAATCTCTTCCATCTAGCCCAATCACAGTCACTTCTACCCTTTTTTAAATATAATTTCACATGTTTAAAATGGTTATTAATTGAACAATCCAGATCTGGGATAAGTAACTCTTGCAGTCCAATTTATATATTGCCTCCCACCCAAAATGCATCTTTTTAAAAATTTATTTAAATTCTATCTATTTCCTGAAGTCTCACTTAAGTTTTTCTTCCCTTTAAAGCCTTTATTCCCTTATTTCAAAAATTATTATCCTCTCTTTTCAGTGATTATTCCTAGCATACAAAAAGACTTATCTATGGAGTGAATTTTCAAAGTGTTTAAAATAATGTAGAAAAAAGATCTTATGGTTTTCCAATCATTCCTAAATAGGAACAAAACTCAGACTGGTTTCTGACATCTCTTCTAAAACACTAAAGTCAGAAAATATTGGAATGTTGTTTCCCCAGTTTTGCAGAGTAAAAGTTGTGATTCAAATACTTTATACACAACCAAGTTGTCTTATGTGTCTGAAAACCATTTTCTAAGACAAATAGGCTCAGAAAGATACATCCCACTTACCCATATATCAGTTCTCAGTCCTGTAAGTCAAAGGACTGGGAAGACTAGGGGATCACAAGATTTGGGATCAGAAACCCAGCTTTCAGCCTTCACTCTATTGCTTACTGAAAAGGTGTCTTCAGTGACATAAGAGGGAATCAAGGAGAGGAACCATTACAAAAGCCAAGAGAAGAAAGTGGTTCAAGAAAGAGGAAGAGAAAGGTTGGGTTAGATACTCCTGAGATGTCATGTAAGATGAAGATAAAGAATTATTCTTTAAAACTGGCAACATGGAAGTCACTGGGTTTGCCCCAGGAACAATCCCTGTTCTGTAGACGGGTCAGAAAGCATCCTGGAGTGCCTGGTAGAGTGAACGAAGACTAAAACTAAGGAAGTAATGGAATGTGTGAACAAAACCCTTTTAAACAATGTTGCTGGACTAGGAGTAGAAAAATGAGAAAGAGAACTGAAGGGGACTATAGAATCAAAGAATGGTTTTCTTTTCTTTTCTTTTCCTTTCCTTTTTTTTTTTTTTTTTTAAGTGGGAGTTACTTAACCATGTTGGATAGCCGTGGGAATAACCCAGTAGAGGGGGAGAGATTGATGATGTTGGAAGAGAGCTGATAATGGAGGCAGTGACATCCTTGGAAACAGAATGATGACATGTGGAAAAGAATACTGGGTGCCTGGGTGGCTCAGTCGTTAAGCGTCTGCCTTCTGCTCAGGTCATGATCCCAGGGTCCTGGGATCGAGGCCCACATCAGGCTCCCTGCTCAGCAGGAAGCCTGCTTCTCCCTCTCCCCCTGCTTGTGTTCCCTCTCTCGCTGTGTCTCTCTCTGTCAAATAAATAAATAAAATCTTTAAATAAATAAATAAAAATCTTTAAAAAAAGAAAGAAAAGAATACTAAAGAGAAAATTCAGTATTACTAGACTTATAGCCGAAGTTTATAGCACTTCTAGAGTTGTCTAAACTATAGATAAGCATATAGGATTATTTATTCATCCCCAATTTTAAGAAAATTTTGGAGTATCTTATTTCTCAGGCCACATCCATGATTTGCAAATTAAAGCCCACAGTCTTTTTTTTTCCCTTTATTTATTTATTTATTTATTTTTTCTGATGTAGTGTTCCATGATTCATTGTTTGCGTATAACACCCAGCGCTCCATTCAATACGTGCCCTCTTTAATACCCATCACCAGGCTAACCCATCCCCCCACTCCCCTCCCCCTCTAGAACCCTCAGTTTGTTTCTCAGAGTCCATAGTCTCTCATGGTTCTCCACCTCTGATTCCCCCCCTTCATTTTCCCTTCCTACTTTTTTTTTAAACATATAATGTATTATTTGTTTCAGAGGTACAGATCTATGATTCATCAGTTTTACACAATTCACAGCGTTCACCAGAGCACAGACCCTCTCCAACGCCTATCACCCAGCCACCCCATCCCTCCCACCCCCCATCACTCCAGCAAACCTCAGTTTGTTTCCTGAGATTAAGAATTCCTCATATCACTGAGATCATATGATACATGTCTTTCTCTGACTGACTTATTTCACCTAGCATAATACCCTCTATTTCTATCCACGTCGTTGCAAATGGCAAAATACCGGTTTTTTTAATGGCTGCATAATATTCCATTGTGTATATATATATGTACCACATCTTCTTTATCCATTCATCTATTGATGTACATCTTGGCTCTTTCCATAGTTTGGCTATTGTGGACATTGCTGCTATAAACTTTGGGGTGCATGTACCCCTTTGGATCACATTTGTATCTTTGGGGTAAATACTCAGTAGTGGAATTGCTGGATCATACGGTAAGCCCACAGTCTGTTTTTTTTTTTTTTATTCTTATGTTAATCCCCATACACTACATCATTAGTTTTAGATGTAGTGTTCCATGATTCATTGTTTGTGCATAACACCCAGTGCTCCATGCAGAATGTGCCCTCCTCAATACCCATCACCAGGCTAACCCATCCTCCCACCCCCCTCCCCTCTAGAACCCTCAGTTTGTTTTTCAGAGTCCATCATCTCTCATGGTTCATCTACCCCTCTGATTTCCCCCCCTTCATTCTTCCCCTCCTGCTACCTTCTTCTTTTTTTTTTTTCTTAACATATATTGCATTATTTGTTTCAGAGGTACAGATCTGAGATTCAACAGTCTTGCACAATTCACAGCGCTTACCAGAGCACATACCCTCCCCAGTGTCTATTACTCCGTCACCCCCTCCCTCCCACACCACCCCCCACTCCAGCAACCCTCAGTTTGTTTCCTGCGATTAAGAAATCCTCATATCAGTGAGGTCATATGATACATGTCTTTCTCTGTTTGACTTATTTCACTCAACATAATACCATCCAGTTCCATCCACGTCATTGCAAATGGCAAGATCTCATTCCTTTTGATGGCTGCATAATATTCCATTGTATATATATATACCACTTCTTCTTTATCCATTCATCTGTCGATGGACATCTTGGCTCTTTCCACAGTTTGGCTATTGTGGACATTGCTGCTATACACATCGGGGTGCACGTACCCTTTCAGATCCCTACTTTTGTATCTTTGGGGTAAATACCCAGTAGTGCAATTGCTGGATCACATGGTAGCTCTATTTTCAACTTTTTGAGGAACCTCCATACTGTTTTCCAGAGTGGCTGCACCAGCTTGCATTCCCACCAACAGTGTAGGAGGGTTCCCCTTTCTCCACATCCCCGCCAACATCTGTCATTTCCTGACTTGTTAATTTTAGCCATTCTGACTGGTGTGAGGTGGTATCTCATTGAGGTTTTGATTTGGATTTTCCTGATGCCGAGCGATATTGAGCACTTTTTCATGTGTCTGTTGGCCATTTGGATGTCTTCTTTGGAAAAATGTCTGTTCATGTCTTCTGCCCATTTCTTGATTGGATTCTTTGTTCTTTGGGTGTTGAGTTTGATGAGTTCTTTATAGATTTTGGATACTAGCCCTTTATCTGATATGTCATTTGCAAATATCTGCTCCCATTCTGTCGGTTGTCTTTTGGTTTTGTTGACTGTTTCCTTTGCTTTGCAAAAGCTTTTTATCTTGATGAAGTCCCAATAGTTCATTTTTGCCCTTCCTTCCCTTGCCTTTGGCAATGTTTCTAGGAAGAATTTGCTTCAGTTGAGGTCGAAGAGGTTGGTGCCTGTGTTCTCCTTTAGGATTTTGATGGACTCCTGTCTCACACTGAGGTCTTTCAACCATTTGGAGTCTATTTTTGTGTGTGGTGTAAGGAAATGGCCCAGTTTCATTCTTCTGCATGTGGCTATCCAATTTTCCCAACACCATTTGTTGAAGAGACTTTTTTCCATTGGACATTCTTTCCTGCTTTGTCAAAGATTAGTTGACCATAGAGTTGAGGGTCCATTACTGGGCTCTCTATTCTGTTCCATTGATCTATGGGCCTGTTTTTGTGCCAGTACCATACTGTCTTGATGATGACAGCTTTGTAATAGAGCTGGAAGTCCGGAATTGTGATGCCGCCAGCTTTGCTTGTCTTTTTCAACATTCCTCTGGCTATGTGGGGTCTTTTCTGATTCCATACGAATTTTAGGATTATTTGTTCCATTTCTTTGAAAAAAGTGGATGGTATTTTGATGGGGATTGCATTGAATGTGTAGATTGCTCTAGGTAGTATTGACATCTTCACAATATTTGTTCTTCCAATCCATGAGCATGGAACGTTTTTCCATTTCTTTGTGTCTTCCTCAATTTCTTTCATGAGTATTTTATAGTTTTCTGAGTACAGATTCTTTGCCTCTTTGGTTAGATTTATTCCTAGGTATCTTATGCTTTTGGGTGCAATTGTAAATGGGATTGACTCCTTAATTTCTCTTTCTTCTGTCTTGTTGTTGGTGTATAGGAATGCCACTGACTTCTGTGCACTGATTTTATATTCTGCCACTTTACTGAATTCCTGTATGAGTTCTCACAGTTTTGGGGTGGAGTCTTTTGGGTTTTCCACATAAAGTATCATATCATCTGCAAATAGGGAGAGTTTGACTTCTTCTTTGCCAATTTGGATGCCTTTGATTTCTTTTTGTTGTCTGATTGCTGTGGCTAGGACTTCCAATACTATGTTGAATAGCAGTGGTGATAGTGGACATCCCTGCTGTGTTCCTGACCTTAGGGGAAAAGCTCTCAGGTTTTCCCCATTGAGAATGATATTCGCTGTAGGTTTTTCATAGATGGCTTTTATGATATTGAGGTATGTACCCTCTATGCCTATACTCTGAAGAGTTTTGATCAAGAAAGGATGATGTACTTTGTCAAATGCTTTTTCTGCATCTATTTAGAGGATCATATGATTCCTGTTCTTTCTTTTGTTAATGTATTGTATCACGTTGATTGATTTGCGAATGTTGAACCAACCTTGCAGCCCAGGGATAAATCCCACTTGGTCATGGTGAATAATCCTTTGAATGTACTGTTGGATCCTATTGGCTAGTATTTTGGTGAGAATTTTTGCATCCATGTTCATCAGGGATATTGGTCTGTAATTCTCCTTTTTGATGGGGTCTTTGTCTGGTTTTGGGATCAAGGTAATGCTGGCCTCATAAAATGAGTTTGGAAGTTTTCCTTCCATTTCTATTTTTTAGAACAGTTTCAGAAGAATAGGTATTAATTCTTCTTGAAATGTTTGGTAGAATTCCCCTGGGAAGCCATCTGGCCCTGGGCTTTTGTTTGTTGGGAGATTTTTGATGACTGCTTCAATTTCCTTAGTGGTTATAGGTCTGTTCAGGTTTTCTATTTCTTCCTGGTTCAGTTTTGGTAGTTGATACGTCTCTAGGAATGCTTCCATTTCTTCCAGGTTATCTAATTTGCTGGCATAGAGTTGCTCATGATATGTTCTTATAATTGTTTGTATTTCTTTGGTGTTGGTTGTGATCTCTCCTCTTTCATTCATGATTTTGTTGATTTGGGTCATTTCTCTTTTCTTCTTGATAAGTCTGGCCAGGGGTTTATCAATCTTGTTAATTCTTTCAAAGAACCAGCTCCTAGTTTCGTTGATCTGTTCTACTGTTCTTTTAGTATCTATTTCATTGATTTCTGCTCTGATCTTTATTATTTCTCTTCTCCTGCTGGGTTTAGGCTTTATTTGCTGTTCTTTCTGCAGCTCCTTTAGGTGTAGGGTTAGGTTGTGTACTTGAGACCTTTCTTGTTTCTTGAGAAAGGCTTGTATTGCTATATACTTTCCTCTTAGGACTGCCTTTGCTGCATCCCAAAGATTTTGAATAGTTGTGTTTTCATTTTCATTGGTTTCCATGAATTCTTTTAATTCTTCTTTAATTTCCTGGTTGACCCATTCATTCTTCAGTAGGATGCTCTTTAGCCTCCATGTATTTGAGTTCTTTCCGACTTTCCTCTTGTGATTGAGTTCTAGTTTCAAAGCATTGTGGTCTGAAAATAGGCAGGGAATGATCCCAATCTTTTGGTACCAGTTGAGACCTGATTTATGACCTAGGATGTGATCGATTCTGGAGAATGTTCCATGGGCACTAGAGAAGAATGTGTATTCCATTGCTTCGGGGTGGAATGTTCTGAATATGTCTGTGGAGTCCATTTGGTCCAGTGTGTCATTTAAAGTCTTTATTTCCTTGTTGATCTTTTGCTTAGAGGATCTGTCCATTTCAGTGAGGGGGGTGTTAAAGTCCCCCACTATTATTGTATTGTTTTCGATGTGTTTCTTTGCTTTTGTTATTAATTGCCTTATATAATTGGCTGTTCCCATGTTAGGGGCATAGATATTTACAATTGTTAGATCTTCTTGTTGGATAGACCCTTTAAGTAGGATACAGTGTCCTTCCTCATCTCTTATTACAGTCTTTGGTTTAAAATCTAATTTGTCTGATATAAGGATTGCCACCCCAGCTTTCTTTTGGTGTCCATTAGCATGGTAAATGGTTTTCCACCCCCTCACTTTCAATCTGGGGGTGTCTTTGGGTCTAAAATGAGTCTCTTGCAGACAGCATATCGATGGGTCTTGTTTTTTAATCCAGTCTGATAGCCTGTGTCTTTTGATTGGGGCATTTAGCCCATTGACATTCAGGGTAACTATTGAAAGATAGGAATTTAGTGCCATTGTATTGCCTGTAAGGTGACTGTTACTGTATATTGTCTGTGTTCCTTTCTGGTCTATGTTGCTTTTAGGCTCTCTCTTTGCTTAGAGGACCCCTTTCAAGATTTCCTGTCGGGCTGGTTTTGTGTTTGCGAATTCCTTTAGTTTTTGTTTGTCCTGGAAGCTTTTTATCTCTCCTTCAATTCTCAGTGACAGCCTAGCTGGATATAGTATTTTTGGCTGTATATTTTTCTCATTTAGTGCTCTGAATATATCCTGCCATCCTTTCTGGCCTGCCAGGTCTCTGTGGATAGGTCTGTTGCCAATCTAATGTTTCTACCATTGTAGGTTACATATCTCTTCTCCCGAGCTGCTTTCAGGATTTTCTCTTTGTCTATGAGACTCATAAGTTTCACTATTAGATGTCGGGGTGTTGACCTATTTTTATTGATTTTGAGAGGGGTTCTCTGTGCTTCCTGGATTTTCATGCCTGTTTCCTTCCCCAAAATAGGGAAGTTCTCTGCTATAATTTGCTCCATTATACCTTCTGCCCCTCTCTCTCTTTCTTCTTCTTCTGGGATCCCAATTATTCTAATGTTGTTTCGTCTTATGGTATCACTTATCTCTCGAATTCTGCCCTCGTGATCCAGTAGTTGTTTATCTCTCTTTTTCTCAGCTTCTTTATTTTCCATCATTTGGTCTTCTATATCACTGATTCTCTCTTCTGCCTCATTTATCCTAGCAGTTAGTGCCCCCATATTTGATTGCACCTCATTAATAGCCTTTTTGATTTCAACTTGGTTAGATTTTAGTTCTTTTACTTCTCCAGAAAGTGTTTCTCTAATAACTTCCATTCTTTTCTCAAGCCCAGCTAGTATCTTTAAAGTGATGATTCTGAACTCTAGATCTGACATTGTACTAATGTCCATATTGAGTAGGTCCCTGGCAGTCAGTACTACCTCTTGTTCTTTTTGTTGAGGTGATTTTTTTCCATATTGTCATTTTGTGCAGAGAATAGATTAATGAGAGAACAAAATGCTAGCAGAGTAACAACGTCCCCAGAAAATATACTCTAAACAAATCAGAAAAGACCTGAAACAGTGGGAAAAAAAAGGGAAAGAGAGAAGAAAGAAAAAGAAAAAAAAGAAAAAGAAAAAAGATAAAAACAAACAAAAACAGAACAAAACAAAACAACAACAACAAAAAACCAGAATGTGATCAAATATGATCAGGCTGGTATATAGATCAGTGCCACACACTAGATTTTGGGTGTATTTTGGTCTGTTAGAAGAAAGTGTCTCCCAAAATTTTAAAGAAAGAAAAACTTATATATGTACAAAAATAAGGGTTGATATGATGAAGGGATGGAATATGAGTGTAAAGATGGAAATTATAAAAAATTTTATAAAAGGAATTGATAAGAAGTTGTTTGAAAAAAGAAAGAAGAGGATTTAAAAAAAGAAAAAAGAAAAAAAAAGGGAGAGAATGTGATCAGGCAGGGGAGTAGAAAAAAAACATATACTAGAGATTTAGGGTATATTTTGATCTGTTAGAAGAATCTATCTCAAAATTTTAAAGAGAGAACAACTTATATATATATGCCAAAAATACGGGTAACTACTATAAAGGGATAGGATATGACTCTAAAAATGAAAAATAAAAATGTTTTTTTAAAAAAAGGGATTGATAAGATGTTGGTTGAAAAAGGGAAAAAGAAAAATTCAAAAAAAAAAAAGAAAAAAGACAGTTAAAAAAAAATTAACTTTGCAAGACTAAAGAATCATGGTAAAAAAGCCATGAATTCTATGTGCAGTATTCCCCTAGCACTGGAGTTCTGCCATTCTCATTGATCGGTAAACTTGGTCTTGGCTGGCTGTTCTCGCTGATCTTCTGGGGAGGGGCCTGTTGCCGTGGTTTCCAAATGTCTTTGCCGGAGGCGGAATTGCCCCGCCCTTGCCTGATCCAGGCTAAGTAATCTGCTCGGGTTGCTCTCCAGAGCTTTTGTTCCCTGTGAGCTTTCCGTGCAGGTTTGGAGGCAGAGAGTGAAAATGGCAGCCTCCCAATCTCCACCCCGGAGGAGCCAAGAACTCGGGGCCTCACTCCTCAGTGAGCCCCCAGAGAAAAGCAGTCAGTCACTCCCATCTCCCGGTCTCCAGCCGCACTCCATGCTCACCTGGCCTGTGACCGCGCGTTTCTATCTCTGGCACCCGATCCCGGGTGGAGTCTCCAAACCCAGCAGATCCCTGCGGTGCACTCCTGTGTGGCTCCTCCCGGGGGAAGAAGGTGAGTCTCCCCGGATCTGCTGCTTGTTGGGTCCCTGCTGGAGGAGCAGGGGCCCAACTATGCCGCGGATCACGGTTTATGAAAACCCCGAGCTGAGAGCCTGCGCCTGGGCTCCGCCTCTGCAGCCGGCTTCCCTGCTCTGTTACCTGGGAGCTCTGCCACACTCAGGCACCCCCGGTCTTTCTGTGACCCTGAGGGTCCTGAGACCACACTGTCCCACGAGGGTTCCACCCCCCGCTTAGCCACCGGAGTGACGTCCCTCAGCGGAGCTGACTTTTAAAAGTTCCGATTTTGTGCTCCATGGTTCTATCACTTGCCAGAAGCGGCTGATGGAGGCCCCTCCCCCGCCGTCTATCCCCCCGAATATCACCTCGGATTCACTTCTCCGCATGTCCTACCTTCCAGAAAGTGGTCGCTTTTCTGTTCAGAGAGTTGTTGCTCTTCTTTTCTTCGATCTCCTGTTGAGTTTGTAGGTGTTCAGAATGGTTTGATCCCTATCCAGCTGAATTCCTGAGAGGAGACGAAATCCAGGTCTCCTACTCCTCCGCCATCTTGCTCCGCCTCACATCCAAGCCCACAGTCTTTTTACTTAAGGTTCTATCACAAAACTCTGAGTCTCTGAAATCTGCCTAATAAGTGTGCTGTGATAGCTGCTATCAAGAGTCAGCCCTTTGTGTTCAGGTCTTAATAACACGTGGTGTGGATTTAGAATAAATTCTTATGGAGCTGGGCTGGAAGAAGTACACGGTATGGCACTGATCTGAGAGAGAGAGGCATACCAACTAGTGGGCACTTCTCAGTGCTATGGGCATTATGTTGGGTCTACTCATGACTTAGGGTGAGCATCTGCTTCCACAGTGTTTCCTCCATAAGAGTGATGGGAAGGTGGCTCTTTTATATTTGAATCTTACTAAGAAATGCTGAGTCCATAGCCTTACAGAGGTTTTCCTTCTAGGCCACTTACACAGTTGGAACCTTAGGTGGCATGCCCTGTATGACATCCCAGGGATACTGTGGTGAGAATACAGATTTGTTAGCACTCTAACCATTGTCCACCAAGGAGCATTTCTTTCTTCAGTTGGAGACTTTCCTTCCTTTCCCTTTCATTCCTCTCTGGCCTCTCTTTCTGACCCATTTATCATCCAATCTCTACCATCTTTTCCTTCTCCTATATATATAAGTCTTCCATCAAGAACTAAATGCATTTTCTATAAGCAAGTCCTACTCTTGGATGAGAACTAAAGAGATTGCTAACCTCCGGTCAACCATAATTTGCAGAAAATATTTTTTAAAATTTATATTAATAGTAAAATGTCTTATAAAAACACTGAAATACAAAAAAAGATAAAAAATTTGAAGTGCAAACCTGCTCCATTCCCTAAAGATAACTATTATTTTAAAAAAATTATTGGCCATCTCTCCATAATTTTTCTATATGTAAGTAAACTAGAGGTAAAAGCATAATATACACATTGCTTTGCAGTTTGCTTTTTTTTTTTTTTAGCCTAATAGTATATCTTGAATAATTTTCTACATCAGTCACTCTACTGGATGGATGTACCATTACATTGAGGACATTTTAGAAAGAATCAGATACAGTCCAGACAAATTTCCAGTTTTGCCTTGGACCATTGCAGGAGTTTGGCAATGGACTGTTTCTTCATCTATAAAATACAGAGAGAAGTGGCCATTTCCCACATTTTTCAAAAGGAAATTGACTCTCTTTCCCCTTATTAAAGCTACTAATTTTGAAATAAAATACATGGTGATAATAATAAATGAATCATCATTTTGAGACTGAAATAAGAAAAGAGAGAAACAATTCTTCAAAACCCAGTAAATTCTAGGGGAGCCTGGGTGGCTCAGTCGTTAAGCATCTGCCTTCAGCTCAGGTCATGATCCCAGGGTCCTGGGATCGAGCCCCACATCGGGCTCCCTGCTCCATGGGAAGCCTGCTTCTCTCTCTCCCACTCCCCCTGCTTGTGTTCCCTCTCTTGCTGTGTCTCTCTCTGTCAAATAAATAAATAAAATCTTAAAAAAAAAAAACCCAGTAAATTCTAGGAAGTCCTCCAAATGCATTAAGTGAATATTCTATCTCAGAAGATACCAGATTCATGGGCAGAAAATACTCTCTTCTTGAGTTGTTCCAAGCACAGAGAACCCTGGTCTTTTTTCATATATAAAAATAACAAATGTTAGAAGAATATTTGTAAACACACAAATCTCCATATTCTACCATTTAAGTGTCATTTAACTTTATAAAAATGGTTTATCCCTTTTAAAAGATTACATTCAGGAAATGTGATCTCTCAAATATATCTGCAATTAGTCACCGTGCTATCACATAGGTTGAAATCAACTCTTCTACACTCAGTACAGTAATTCCTTCCACTTATAGCTCTTTCAAAATTGACACTGAATACATTATAAATTCCGGAAACAAAATATGGAATAAATGTATGAATTTTAAATGATAGAATTAATTAAAATCCTTTACTGTTATTGACATGTACAATTTTATAGAAGCTTGGTTGAATAATATTTGCATGTGATTTACATTCAATTTCCCCATACAAATTTTTGCATAGAGTTTGCATACATTTCAATGTATAGTAATTTCATACATTTGGATTTTATACTGCTAGATGGAAGAGAGCCATTCACTAAGTAATTCTTGAAAGGTCTGGGCCTCTTGGTTCTCAGTAGCCTCAGTGGGCAACAATATGGGCAAATCTGCTGCAGGACACAACCCTGGTCAGACTGGGTCAGTCTGTCACTCTGAGGGATACACAAAGTTCTGTCAAAGTCTGGTACTTTCTCTGAACACAACCCCTCAAACTTGAGAGATGGTGGAAACTATCCTAGCTCTCTTCATCCTTCCTTCTTGATTTTAACATCCAGAAATATTTACAAATGTTTTTTGAACTCTTAAGAATTTTAGTTTGTTCAGTATCTTGGGGGAAAAGAATCCACCATATATAGAAAATCAGAAACGGGAAGCAAAAATAATTTCTTTGAAATAACAGAAGAACATGACACTTTTCAATTATTTATTTCAACAAAGAGTAAAGCCAGTCACTGCTGGGAAATATTTTCTGGGCCACCTGTGTTAATGGTCTGAATAAGTTTATGGTTGGCTGATAGTGGTGCTTTATCTAACAAGCTCATCTCCAGACATAAATGAACCAAGAGCTACTGTCTTGGCTTCCAGTATTTACCCAGTTCTCTCATTTTCTGAGGAGAAAAAGAGGACTGGCTTAATTATAGGTTAGAGGATTCTGACTAGACTCTGAAATTCCGTGCCACATGCTAGAGCCCTGTAAGTTACTCTGGATACTTCTGGCTTCTGTTAAGGCCCAAAGAGTCCGTTTTGGCTTCCGGGATCCAAGCATTGTGAAGGGAGAATTAATCAATTAATTATGGTTGTTCCTAAACAGAGGAATAAGATCAAACTTGCCTTCCAGAAAGATCCATCTTTTGGTACATGGAAGATTGGTAAGAAGCTAGTAAAAGTTGGAAGAAGGGTAAAGAAGGAGTAGATATAACAGATGTTAAATGACTGGGAAGAGTAAGATAGAACATGGAGTCCAGGTTGACCTCGAGATGTCCAGTCAGAGTGCAGTGATGTCGTGTGTTGTGTTAGGGCAAGCATGAGGAGGAGCAGGTTTTAAGGCCCCATTAACTTCTTAGTGGCTGTGGGATAACCCTGTGGAAGTTCTCAGCAGGCAGCTAACTATATGGTGTAGAGCTCAGGAAAGAAATCTGGGCTGGAATTTGTGGTGGTAAAAGAAGTCACTGGAGTAAAAGGGAGAATGTGTACACAAGCCCACAGAAGTAGTGCTAAGACTGCTATCATTTCATAATTCTCAAAAGCCTTAATTTCTGAAATGCCTTTGTACAAAAAGATTACATATCTCTGATGGCTCAACGTATGGATTACAGATTGTAAATACAAATAACCTCACAGAAACTACAAAAAAGAGATAAAGGACAGGTTGGGGGGGCGTTAATTAAACTAGAGAAGACATAATCTGCCCAAACCAAGTTATTATTTTTTCTTTATTATATTTTTAAATACTGTTAGTGCCCAAACAAAACACAAAAAGGACTGCAGGAAGCCAGTTTGTACCTCCAGAGTAATTTCTATAGGCCAGATTGCTCATCAATGCCTTTCTTAAACACAGCCTGGATTGAAATTTCTTGGACAACATCAATCTTGATACCTAATTGTTATCTCCCTCAGAATCCAATACCATGTCACAGAGAAAGCTGCCTCCCTCCTTTCAAGGCAGGTTTAAGGTTTGAGATGTCTATAATACATCTAAAGAATGGATAAAGGGCTGAGAATGTTCCTGAAAACTCATAGTAGAGTAAGACACACTTTACCATTGATGCCTTGCAGATGATGACTTCCTGCTAGCCCCTACCCACTATGGGACTAGTTCCAGAGCATCATTATTTAAAATTCTGCAACAGAAGCATTTGTTTCCTTTCTCTGTTCTAATTCAAACATAGGAGAGCCTCTGAATCTTTCAGATTGGAAAATCCTGATTTATATTTTGGGAAAAGCTGAGAGCAAGTTGTTGCTGGAAATTCTCCTCACCTCTGCCATCTTTGTTTTACTCCCTTGGAGCGTAAGGCCTTTTGGATCCAGAGCCAAGGGCACAACCAGGCTGCTTAAGGTGTCTAGTTTGAACACTGATGAGCATTCTGCAGATGTTTGAATTAGGTGAAACTGCCTTTAGCATCCTTACCTAACTTGATACCAGTTGACCCTGCACTCTGGTCTTCATTAGAACCCCTAGCACACAGCCTGGAGAGGTTGCACATGATATAACCTCTTCCCTCCTTCATTGGGCAGCTATACACATTATCTTCTCCAAAAATCAGTGCTCTGAAAAATGAGTGCACTCATAATCTGCTTGGGCACTTGGTTATCTCTGGTCTCCCCAAATAGTTTTCTTCTAATTGTAAATTTGACCCAGCTATTAACAGGAAGAACTATTAAAAAAAAATGTGACTTTGGTCCATGGACAACTGCCTTCTCCAAACTTACTGTTTTTATATCTTTGACCTTAATGAAAGTCTCAGCAAAGCCCATGAGCATATCAATTTTTGTGCGTCCATCACAGCTGTTCCTGAATAGTTTCCGGGTGTAGGGAATGAGGATAGAATGCCTGGGTAGCACCACAAGAGGCTTTCTTCTCTTGAGCAAGCCCCACATGGCCTCTTTCCTGGCCCAACTGGCTCTGCCCCTGCATCTGCTGCCTCTCTTGTCTGAGGTCTGGGCAAAACAGCAACCTCTGATCTTGGCCTGCCAGCTGGTATCTGACCCACTGCTCTTGGGCCTCCTTCCAGTTCCCAGTCTCTTGCAGGTACACGTGCTGAGCAGGAGAGCCCGGAGCAGAGGCATGCCCCCGGGATGTGACACTGGTAATACTGGGAGCAGGTGCAGCAGCCTCTTCTCGGCAGCCACCCTCCTCTCGGGCAGTGCGCCGGCCCACCTTCCTTCGGGACACTCCATTCAGAGACTGGTGGGGGAGCTGGTTCGGCTTGTCCACAATGACCTTCATTTTCATATCTGTGGGACAAAAGGAGTTGGGGAAGAAATGGATTTAGTTAGGATACAACAGTACATTAAAAGGATTATTCACCACGACCAAATGAGATTTATTCCTGGGCTGCAAGGTTGGTTCAACATCTACAAATCAATCAATGTGATACAACACATTAATAAAAGAAAGAACAAGAATGATATGATCCTCTAGATAGATGCAGAAAAAGCATTTGACAAAGTACAGCATCCTTTCTTGATTAAAACTCTTCATAGTGTAGGGATAGAGGGTACATACCTCAATATCATAAAAGCCATCTATGAAAAACCCACAGTGAATATCATTCTCAATGGGGAAAAACTGAGAGCTCTCCCCCTAAGGTCAGGAACACGGCAGGGATGTCCAATATCACCACTGCTATTCAACATTGTACTAGAAGTCCTAGCCTCAGCAATCAGACAATAAAAAGAAATAAAAGGCATCCAAATCAGCAAAGAAGAAGTCAAACTCTCACGGTTTGCAGATGATATGATACTTTATGTGGAAAACCCAAAAGACTCCACCCCAAAACTGTGAGAACTCATACAGGAATTCAGTAAAGTGGCAGAATATAAAATCAGTGCACAGAAGTCAGTGGCATTCCTATACACCAACAACAAGACAGAAGAAAGAGAAATTAAGGAGTCGATCCCATTCACAATTGCACCCAAAAGCTTAAGATACCTAGGAATAAATCTAACCAAAGAGGCAAAGAATCTGTACTCAGAAAACTATAAAATACTCATGAAAGAAATTGAGGAAGACACAAAGAAATGGAAAAACGTTCCAAGCTCATGGATTGGAAGAACAAATATTGTGAAAATGTTCATGCTACCTAGAGCAATCTGCACATTTAATGCAATCCCTATCAAAATACCATCCACTTTTTTCAAAGAAATGGAACAAATAATCCTAAAATTTGTATGGAACCAGAAAAGACCCTGAATAGCCACAGGAATGTTGAAAAAGACAAGCAAAGCTGGTGGTATCACAATTCCAGACTTCAAGCTCTATTACAAAGCTGTAATCATCAAGACAGTATGGTACTGGAACAAAAACAGACACATAGATCAATGGAACAGAATAGAGAGCCCAGAAATGGACCCTCAACTAATCTTCAACAAAGCAGGGAAGAATATCCAATGGAAAAAAGACAGTCTCTTCAACAAATGATGTCAGGAAAATTGGACAGCCACATGCAGAAGAATGAAACTGGACCATTTCCTTACACCACACACAAAAATAGACTCAAATGGATGAAAGACCTAAATGTGAGACAGGACTCCATAAAAATCCTTGAGGAGAACACAGGCAGCAACCTCTTCGACCTCAGCTGCAGCAACTTCTTCCTAGAAACATCGCCAAAGGCAAGGGAAGCAAGAGGCAAAAATGAACTATTGGGACTTCATCAAGATAAAAAGCTTTTGCACAGCAAAGGAAACAGTCAACAAAACCAAAAGACAACTGACAGAATGGGAGAAGATAATTACAAATGACATATCAGATAAAGGGCTATTAAGAACTTATCAAACTCAACACCCAAAGAACAAATAATCCAATGAAGAAATGGGCAGAAGACATGAACAGACATTTCTGCAAAGAAGACATACAAATGGCCAACAGACACATGAAAAACTGTTCAACATCACTCGGCATCAGGAAAATCCAAATCAAAACCTCAATGAGATACCACCTCACACCAGTCAGAATGGCTAAAATTAACAAGTCAGGAAATGACAGATGTTGGCAAGGATGCGGAGAAAGGGGAACCCTCCTACACTGTTGGTGGGAATGCAAGCTGGTGCAGCCACTCTGGAAAACAGTATGGAGGTTCTCCAAAAAGTTGAAAATAGAGCTACCTTATGACCCAGCAATTTCACTACTGGGTATTTACCCCAAATATCCAAATGTAGTGATCTGAAAGGGTACATGCACCCCAATGTTTAGAGCAGCAATGTCCACAATAGCCAAACTATGGAAAGAGCCAAGATGTCCATCAACAGATGAATGGATAAAAAAGATATAAGGTGTGTGTGTGTGTGTGTGTGTACACACACAATGGAATATTATGCAGCCATAAAGAAACCCGAAATCTTGCCATTTGCAACAATGTGGATGGAACTAGAAGGTATTATGCTAAGCAAAATAAGTCAATCAGAGAAAGACAAGTATCATATGATCTCACTGATATGTGGAATTTGAGAAACAAGGCAGAGGATCATAGGGGAAAGGAGGGGAAAAATGAAAGAAGACGAAACCAGAGAGGGAAACAAACCATAAGAGACTCTTAATATCAGGAAACAAACTGAAGGTTGCTGGAGTGGAGGGGAGTGGG
Organism: Mirounga leonina; assembly: GCF_011800145.1. Classification (NCBI taxonomy): domain Eukaryota; kingdom Metazoa; phylum Chordata; class Mammalia; order Carnivora; family Phocidae; genus Mirounga; species Mirounga leonina. The sequence goes on from NW_023270807.1 coordinate 17,540,060, forward strand.
AGGATGGGGTGGCTGGATGATGGACATTGGGGAGGGTATGTGCTATGGTGAGCGCTGTGAATTGTGTAAGACTGATGAATCACAGACCTGTACCTCTGAAACAAGTAATACATTATATGTTAAAAAAAAAAAAAGAAGAAGATAGTAGGAAGGGAAAAATGAAGAGGGGAAATTGGAGGGGGAGATGAACCATGAGAGACTATGGACTCTGAGAAACAAACTGAGGGTTTTAGAGGGGAGGGGAGTAGGGAGATGGGTATTAAGGAAGGTACATATTGCATGGAGCACTGGGTTTTATATGCAAACAATGAATCATGGAACACTACATCAAAAACTAATGATGTAATGTATGGGGACTAACATCACCTAATAAAATAAAATTAAAAAAAAACAACAACAGGGAGACAGGGAGACACACACACAAAAAAGAAATGGATTTAGTTCTCAAATCAGTTAAGGTTAAGAACCCTCACTTCACATACTTCGCATTCCAGAAACAAGACTGTCAATTAAAGATTGAGTTGTATCAGCTTATTGATTTCCAAATGGCTTTAGGAATATATTTTTCCTAAAAAGGCCACTGTATCCCATGCTAAATTTATAATGAATATTAATTATCTAATAAAGATTTGATAGGGGCACCTGAGTGGCTAAGTCAGTTGAGCATCCAACTCTTTTTTTTTTTACGATTTTTATTTATTTATTTGACAGAGAGAGAGACAGCGAGAGAGGGAACACAAGCAAGGGGAGTGGGAGAGGGAGAACCAGGCTTCCCGCCAAGCAGGGAGCCTGATGCGGGGCTCGATCCCAGGACCCTGGGATCATGACCTGAGTTGAAGGCAGAGGCTTAATGACTGAGCCACCCAGGCACCCCTTGAGCATCCAACTCTTGACCTCAGCTCAGGCCTTGATCTCAGGGCCCTGCATTGGGCTCCACTTAATAAACAAACAAACAAACAAACAAACAAATATAAAAATTTGATAATATCACTTCCCCAAAAATACTTTTTATGATGTGGCTAAGTCAACAAGGTTTTCTCCTTATAAGCATAATGGCTTAAATACAAAAACCAGACCATAGTCTGGTCAACTCACATTTGTATTAAGAAATTTGAGCTCTAGGGGTGCCTATGTGGCTCAGTCGGTTAAGCATTTGCCTTCGTCTCAAGTCATGATCTCAGGGTCCTGGGTTCAAGCCCATCTCAGGGTCCTGGGATTGAGCCCCACTCTGGGCTCCCTGCTCAGTGGGGTCTGCTTCTCCCCCACCCCCTACTCTCTCTCTCTCAAATAAATAAATAAAATCTTTAAAAAAAGAAATTCGAATCCAAAAACTAGTCTTAACACTGTGGTTTTTATGAAAAATTCACAATTTGATTATCTTTGATTCTATAAAATATGAATTTAAACATCTGTAGAGATAACATAAACATATCAATAAACATGTACCCATATAAGTGTATACATATATGGTTGTATAATAGTGGAAGGAGAGAAGGACCACTAGACTGGAGTCACAAAACCAGGGTTCAATCCCCTTCCCTGCTAGCTGGCTCTGTGACTTTCATCCTGTCTTTTAGCCTCTCTGGACATCAGTTGTATAATTTCATATTACTCTCAGGTACTACTTCACAATTTACTAAAATGTATTTCATTTTAGCAGTCTTGTTTTAATTACAGTTTTCTTCCCTTGACATTTCATTTGTATTTTATTTTCCTATTCAACAGAATGAATATTCAACTCAGAAGAATACAACATTGGTACTGCTACGGTAAACAAATGATCTGGGCACTTTTGCCCTAATCCGTCCCAATTCTTTGCAGGATATATTATATAAACCATAACACTTGTAGCCTTTAAAATGTGATCATGCCATATGTGAATGAGCTAACTAACCTCTCATATTATTGGGTAATAAATAAAGATGAACTAGAGCTATATAGAGTTCTACTGATGCAGTTAAGTAAAACCTACTAAAACAGATGTTTATGGTATTAAATATATGAGAGATGGTCCCTAGGAGCAACATAGCAAAGCAGCTAAAAGTACATACAGGCTTGGAATCAAACAAGTGTTGTTAGATTTCCTGCTTAGTCCCTTACTCTCTGAACACATGTGCGGATTGTACTTACTCTCCATGTACTTCAGTTTCCTCATCTGTAAAACAGTTATATTGATAGTACCCACCTCATAAGATTGTTTGAAGGTTAAATAAGATGAATCATGCTAAGCACCACCCAAAATCTATGATGTGATAGACTGGATAAATAATAATCACCATAATTCAAATCACTAATGCTCAGAGAGTACTCATCCCCGACAGGCACTGTTCTTTATGCTTTACATTCATTCACTCACTTAATCTTCATAGCCATCCCAGAAGGCTAGTCCCATTATTGTCCTCATTTTACAGATGGAGAACCAAAGGTACAGAGTGTGTAGTTACTTGCCCTAAGTCACAAAGCCTCCAAGTGTAGATATGAGATTGAAACTTAGCTAGCCTGGTCTTTACCATCTAACATAATTACCTAATAGGATTCCACATGCATATTTTTTTACTCTGTCAACAGTTTGTCTTAATAAAAAATGTACCCTAAATTAAAAGCCCTGTAGATATCTTTATCTCATACAGATAGAAACATTATACAAATTCACATTAAAATGAACAAGCAAGCACGCTCCATAAGAGAGACCCTAGAGGTCTAACTTGGAAGTATCTTTTTTCCCAAGATTGCTTATATTTTGTATATACATTCCATTCTCACCAATTTTCTTAAATGTCAGCTCTTAGATTTGCATTTGTTTGCCAAATATCTTGGTTGCTGAAGGTTTGAAACATTTTCATTCTGAAGTTTCAAAAGTGCCTCAGATTCAATATCTCAAAAGAATGAACTTGTCAAATTTTTCTCAAATTCTACTCTTTTCTTTCTTTATTTCATTCATGTAATCCCTTTTCAGGTGCTCAAACTAGGTTGCAGGAGGAATCATTCTGAGCCTCCAGAGATTCTTCATTGGAGAGCTCATCTATTTTTTCACTGGTTTATTAGTTAATCAATCAATTAATTAATTAATTAATTTCTGAGCACCTACTATGTGGTAGGCCTAGAAATACAGCAATGAACAAGAAGCAGTCCTAATATCATGGAGTTTATGCTCTAATAGTGGAGACAGACATAAATCACAAAATGCATGGAGGCTGTACTAGGTCTTATGATAACAAAGGTCCTGGGAGCATGTCCCCTGCTATCCAGGGGCTCCAGGAAACAGACCTCTAAGCTGATTAAGGTGAGAGCCCTATAGTGAGTGTGTATAGCGAGTATGTAAGTAAAATACTAGGGAAGACAAAAGAGGAATTACCTAACACTGCCTGAAAGCTTAGGAAGACTTCACAAAGGAGATGACTCAAGTTTTGAGGCATAATATGGTGGGAAGACATTCTAATATACAGTATGGCATATGCAAAAGCAAGGCGACAAAAACAAACAAGATGTACTGGGGACTCTGAAAATAGCTCCAGACACTGAGAACTGAGGTTGTGTATATAGATGTGTATATAGATGTGTATATACATGTGGATGTAGGGTGGGGAGTGGTAAAAGAAAAAAAGTTATCATACTTGATAGAGGCCATAAATAAATAAGGGGACTTGAAAACTCTACTAAGGAGTCTGGAATTTATATCACAGAAGACGAGGCGGTGGTTTTAGAATAGGGCAGTGATATATTATTTTCATCTTGGGAAGAAGAGCCTTTCTATAATGAAGACAGTGAACTGTGGGGGAGTGAAGGAGGTCAGTTGAAAGGCTACTGCAATAGTCTGAGCAAAACATAATAAAGAACAGTAGGCCAGAGTCAAAGATGTTGAAGAGTCAAGCAGACATATTCTGAGTACGAGATGTAACAGTGGTGGGGAAGAGAAGGCTAATATTTATTGAACATCTAGGTATGGGTCAAGGACTTAAGAACTATCCCCATTTATAGATGAGAGATTAGAAGACAGAAGAGACCTTGTAATCTAGAGAAAGTAAAACAGAATGTATTTCTATTGCATCAGGAAAAAAACATAAAACATTATTTGGTGCACATGAAAATAAACCAATTGAAAATAAAAATATTCCTCTCGGGCTGTATTACTGGTGGCTGTCCAAGTTCCTGGTGGCTGTAGGTGCTAATGAGTTTTTCTTGAATGAATGCTGTAAATATAAGGATGTGAATATATTTTACATTTCCTCCCAAGAAATTATAGCTTTCTTGAAAACATGGGCATGCTCTTACTCTGCTTTTATCTTCTGTTGAAATTATCTCACTGTTAACTGAACACTGATTTTAGTTTCCTCTTCTGCTAAGAAAGTGGGAAGCTTTTTCAGACGACGTATATGAAAAGGCACTTCACGGTAACAGAGACCCTAATTTCAAATTCTGGCTAGTGCTCACTCTGTGTGTGTGCATGCAAAAGCGTGCCCATGCATGTGTGAACTCGCACATGACCTCAGGGCAGGTGGTTAAGAGCACAAGTTTGGGAATGGGACAAACTATTGAACCTATGTCTGGGTTTACTAGAAAACGAACTGCCCCTTTGAATTGCAGTTTTCTTATTAGTGATATGGGATAATTTGGTCTGCTATCTCCTAAAACTGTCGTGAAAGCAGATGAGCTACGACATGTTTTGGCACCTTGTAAACTATGAAGGACCCTAGAAAGCTCAGCTGTTGTGTTGTGGTTGTGTTATTATTGTGATGATGATGGTAACTTGAGGAAGAAACAGAAGAACCATTCATTTGAGTATTTCATGAAAATTTAATGTACATACTGGCTTACACATTACAAGCATTGTTTTAAAAAAATATACCTTTTTCTAACTTTGACATCTAAAAGTATCTACGGCCGAGTGTTCAGGTCCAATTCCTTTCAAGTACTTCATAGATACGTAGTGCTTAGTCTCCAGCTGCATCCTCCTCTGAGCCCAAAAGTCTCAGCTCTTCCCCCTAATTACCCCATCTCTCACCTGTAAGAATTATCTTAAAATACCCTAGCCCTGAAATATTTTTTCATCCTATCTTTCAACACTCTCTGCCTTTTATTCATCTCCCCAAATGCCTTACTTCCTTCAGAAAATACTTCCTAACTCACGCATTTCTTATTGTCACAACACATTGTGTATTGAGGGATGTATCAATCTATTTTTATAAGCTTTAAGGTATCATGATTCAATTTAAGAAACAGTTTTATTGGGGCACCTGGGTGGCTCAGATGATTAAGCATCTTCCTTTGGCTCAGGTCATGATTCCCAGGTCCTGGGATAGAGCCCCATGTCCGGCTCCCAGCTCAGCAGGGAGTCTGCTTCTCCCTCTCCCTCTGTCTCTCCCCCTGTTTGTACTCTCTCTGTCTCTGTCTCTGTCTCAAATGAATAAATAAAGTCTTAAAAAAAACAGTTTTATTAAATTATAGGGTTTTTTTTAACAAATTAAAAGGAACTCAAGATTGTTCTGTTGAAGACGCCCTTATTCATTTGTATTCCAGTATGTGTCTTTTGAAGAGGAACAGGCTAATTATTGAAAATAACGCTTAAATAGCAATTATAGCAATTATCACATGTTGGGCACTAATTATACATATATGTAACTTAATACTTACAGCAACCGCCTGAAGTAAGTGCTATTATCATCTCCCTTTTAGAAGGGAGGCCACTGAGGTACAGAGAGGTTAAGTAACTTCCTAAGACCACATGCAAAGTAGTGGCAGATCTTACTTACTTGACAGAATTCAAAATTCTTGGCTCCAGAGTCTGTACTTTAAGCACCACATAATACTGTGTAGAGTTGAGGATAGCAGCAGGAAGTTAAGAAGAATGTTGGTTTGGACACGCATGGGAATATGGCACGCATGCAAAAGTCATCTTTCATGGGCCTTACAGTGAAAACAAATGTTGAGAACTATCTTGAACCCCTTTGGGCGGGGGCGGGGAAGGAGGCTGTGGCAATATTGTCATCAACATTGCCCATGTCTGCTTTTCTTACATCTCACTTCCAAATTCCTTAACCACTCTTTTATATGTAACGTAAATGCTAATTTATTAACCTGTATATTATCTCCTCTCTCAGTTTCCCAAGAGTTGTTTTGATGTGCATTAGCAGACAGTGATCATGTCTGTATCATACTCTAACAGACAGTATTGGGGCAAAGGGTACCAATTTCTTACCTCAATTTAATCTAATAATGAAGGGGAAGTGAGGTGAGAAAAGGGGGGTAATGACATAATATAAACAGATGTGATATACTTTTGATTTAGAGCAGTCAAATGAGATAAAATAATCATGTTGTTTACATTGTTTCTGTGATACATCAATTAATATTCTGCTAAACCCGTGTTATTCCTATCTTCTCTCTCCTTTTCCACAGTCCTTTTCCCTGGCATGTGTCTGCTGTGGGATACGACCTAACTATGGGACGATTCTCTTGCTTAGAGCTATGAGAACTTTCAGGTTATCCTAGGTTTCCCTATGGGATCTTCAGATCCTTACAGAACTATTTCTGGACAGCTTAAACTACATTGATTTATGCCTCAATACTTGTTGACTAAAATTTCTCATCTGACTTGGGCAACTGCTTCTATTATTGGTCACCTTTCCTTGTATGACAGTCTCGTCTTCCTCTTGAGATGTTGAGTTCCTTCCAGGAAGGAAATTTTTGTGCCATCCACCTTGTCTCCCTATTATGACCGGTCCTATGTCAACTACTGAACTTGGTGTCATCTCCATAATTACTGCTCCCACCAGGAGGAAAAGACATAGTTTACTGAGATCAGCAAATAACCAAAGAACAAGAATAATATATTGTCAGAGAGAAGCAAACTTAAAAAAGAGAAAAAAAGGATTTGAATTTTTATACCTTGGTAAAACCAACAGCACTTCATAGAAGATGAATCAAACACAACAAGTCACCTATTTTCAACCCATTGAAGATATTGTTATCTTGTTTTTGAGAGACCGTTATTGGAGATCTGTTCCCCCTTGTTCTTCAAGTCTGCATCTATTCATGAAGACTAACATAAACTTATCTTTCCTTTGGAGGCCCCAAAACATTTAAAAATCTTCCATGAATTATTTACACGGAAGCTCCAATCAGCAACATACCTGACAGACTCCCTAGTCAAAATGAAAGTGCACTGTATAAAGGTGTCCAGGGAGACTGGCCACCTCCCACTGTGAGGTTATAGACAGAACTAAGTCAGCACACATTATATGTCAGCACTGACATCAGAAGGAATCAGATCCTTTGATCTTGGACCTCCACAGGAAGCTTAGATCTCAGACAAATTAGATAAAAAATGAATTTATAGCAGATATGTGTCCTAAGGCATTTGGCTGAATGTTTGGGTTTTAGCGAAGGAAGAATAGTGAATATCAAAACATATGAATTGGCATGTGTCTCTTCTACCTCCATCTTGTTGGTGAGTCCCCATTAAAATGGAAAGATAAGATTTCAAATGGCCCCTCCATGACACTTAGTGTCCCGTTGGTGGGTTCGATCGAGTTTTAGGAAGAATGGGATAAAATACGGGAACATATATCCCTTTTCTATGAAAAGGAAGACTTGGTGGTGTTAGATCCTTTCAGCTAGTGGTTTTGGATCCAGTTCACCATAGACAGCTATAATTTTTCCAGCTATCCTTAACCTCCTTTGTTTTCTAAAACTTTCCTGGGCAACAAGTATATGGTGTGCCTGTGATTGTTTTAAATTTGTGTAGGTACTGCTCACTGGCTCCTTTTGCAAGGAAAACATTAGCAATGAATCTCTCCTCCCCCTCCCACCACCCTCACTGCTCATATTTTCCCAACTCAGTCTCCATGTCCGGCATTCTGTGTTGGATGATCTGGACTCAGCATAGAAGGCAAATAGGGTCTGAAGTAGACAGATGGATAGTTGATCAACCAACAGAAAGAACGTACTCCACCTTGGTTTCTCGTTTGTTAATAAGGGCAACAGTCCTGCCCACATATTGAAGAAGGCATATGCAATAATTAAGATTAATTAATCTAGATTATTTGTTCCTGTAAGTGAAAAATTATCATATATTTTTTAATAAGAAATGTATTGCAAATCAGAAGGGATGGGAATTTTAAAAAGTTGAAAGAAAAATGCATTTAATCCCATATTATAGCATGAGTGATTTCCATTTTATTGTTTTTATAATATTCCAGCAATGGATGTGTTTTAATAAACCTGATTTAACTCATTAATCCATATGGAGTCTACTTTGGTGTATTTGGGGGTTTTTTTGAGAGAGAGAGAGACAACAAGTGCAAGCAGGGGTGGGGAGGGGCAGAGGGAGAGGGAGAGAGAGAATCTCAAGCAGAGTCCCTGCTGAGTGAGGAGCCTGACCTGGGGCTCAATCTCACAACCCTGAGATCATGACCTGAGCTGAAAACAAGAGCCAGATGCTTTACCGACTGAGCCACCCAGGCGCCCCACTTTGCTGTATTTTTTGAAGTGTGAATCTAGATTGAGAAATGTTCTAAATAGTCAAATTTACTAACCCTATTTATAGACTCTTTTTTCCTTTATTTTTATTATTTCCTTTATCATATGTTCTATTTATATATCTGGTATTTATATCTAATTAAAGTTATTTGCACTAATATTTCCACATATTCTTGTGTCAGTATCACACTGCCTTAGTAATAGTAACCTAAATATTATTCCTTTGAGCTACCCATCCCTACTGCCATAAAATCAATTTCTTATAAAAAATTTGGCTTTGTATCATTGATCTGTATTTTCTGAAGAACTTTAGAATCATCTTATGCTGTTTTATTCAGTATAAAATGATTGTAGCTGCACTAAACTGAAATTGATTTAGGAATTACTGATGTCTTTGCAATATTAGTCAATCTAACTAGAAACGTTGCAATTCCTTATGTAATCAAGTCTCCCCTTTAAACAATTTAATAGAATATAGTTTATTTTTTATGTAAGTCCAATACTTCTCTTGTTAAGATTGTTTTCCAAGACAGTATATTTTTTAGTTGTTATTACACATTTCAGTATGTTCCATACTGTATACCATTGGCTTATACAATATTATTTTTGCATAAATTGACATAATATTTGAGTAAGCTACTCAAGTTACTTATAAATTATAGCAGTTAATGGTTGAAATCTTTTAAGTTACTATTAAACAATTATATCATCTGCAAACCATCAGGTATTTTCTCTAACATTGCCTTCTTTTGTTTTTATATCTGTGTTTCCTAGCACTCTAAAATATATGTTATAGAGTTGTGGTAATGAGTTGCTGTTTTGTGTTCATGTGAGTAGTACTTCTTCTAATATTCCATTGTTAAACCTGATATTGGATCTTGATTGCAAAGAGCATTGGAACTCTCCATCTAATTTAGCAGGAAGGATCTTATTCCTAGTATTTTTAAAAATATTCCTATTTTTAAAAGTTTTCTTAAGGAATTAAGTGCTAGATTTTATTCACATTTTTAAGTTAGGAGGTGTTCATATCTTTTTAATTATATGACATGGGTATGCTGTTTATTAGTGATTTCCAAATATAGTTTACTTTCCTGGGAACTTGGGATGATTTGTAGTCCTGAGCTATTTTGGTCTTCCCTGCTTCTGGACATCTTGAGGCCATCTCTCTCCTCCCCTCTCCCTGTCATTCTTATAGATTTGTACCTATAAAGGTAAACTGATAGTCCTTTTTATTTTATATTCACAAAATACACCATCTATAGTCAATAGGACTCTAAAATGGGAGACCTAAATCCCTGAAGTTGATGGTTATAGTCACACATCCATAACATCTTGCCATTTTTACATGTCAATTTTCAATTCCCAACATTGGGTACATGGATTTCATAAAAAGAAAAAAAAAAAGTGGCCAGTGGCCAAAGATCAGTGTTTGCTCAGGAGAAGGTAGCACCGAGTTCTGTAGCAGTAGCTGTCCCACAAAGACAAAGGCAGTAGCAAGGAAACTAAAGTGGCCCTAGAACGCATTTTGTCTGGAAGTAAGAAGTCACATTTTGCCTGTTGTTAGGACCCCAAGGATGTATAGTCATTATCCTGCTATTAATTTTGTGAACCTGAATAAACTTTCCACATCTCTTTTAGAAGAGATAAGGGGACTTCTATAGTCGTTGAAAAACTGCTGGAATCCAGGGTTCTCTAAAGAGGGGGAAGGGCAGGAAGGGGTCTCATTTCATCTCTATCTTAATCGTTCACTCAACAACCATAGTTATAAGTGGTCTAATATCTTAATGCCCTATGGTAACAGTGCTGCTAGAATTAGAAAAGATACAGAACTTTTACGAAAGGATCTGGACCACACAAACACCAAAATCATGTTGTATATAAAAGATGTTAAGAGAACAAGAGGGAAGTGTTATCAAAGTTGAGAGAAGGGATTATTCTTTCTAGCTAAAAAAAAAAAAAAGAAAGAAAGAAAATGAAAAGGAGGAAAAGAATTCGATCTGGGATAGGAAAGAGTGGAAACTTTAGCTGTGTGGATACATTGGAGGACATTTTGAAGCTGGGAGAACTAGTTGTATATGGGGAATACTGTCCTGGAGGGAAAGAAGGAGTCGGGGGTGGTGGACATCTATAAGGGGGGTGTTAACTGAAACTCAACAGAAGACATATCTGTGAAAGGGAGTGGGTGAAAGTGGAAACCAAATATTGCAAAAGAGGAATTGGTCAAAGTTGGTGAACAGGGCACAGGGTGCTAAGGGGAACACTACGAGGTAAAGGTAACTCTGAGGTGTCTCGCCTGGGAGATCTGCCCCCTGTCAACCCAAATTAGGGGAGCAAGGGAATGGCTGAGAAGGAATGATACAAAATTGAGCTTTGACAGAGCAAAGCTAGCCTCCCTCCCTGGCATTTCTAAACCTGAATGTGTGAAAACTGGACAACCAAGCCCTTAGCAAATGGGATTTGAAACTGTGATATGATTTAGGAGCTAGAGGGACTAAACATGTAACTTAAGATAATGATATTCTTTCTCTCTTGGAGCATTCTCTCCCATCCATAAATGCATTGAATACATATTGTTTGTTGTGATGGCTTTACACTTAATTGTTTGTTGCCTAGAATTGTTCTTTCATTTCCCCCCAAATATTATTCTTGTGTCTCAACCATACTGCAAACTCATAAAGGACAGGGGACCAGATATCACCTCTTTGCAACTATACAGAAAGGATCTCATAAGGTACTAAATAAATGTCAGGAAGTAAATAAATACTTATTCAATATTTATTGGGAGACATCATCTAACTGCATTTATTGAGTCATTCCAGCATCTCCCATCTACATGTTACAAAAACAAATAATAGCTTCTGCCAGGGTTTCTCAACCTCGACATTATTGACATCTTGAGCCAAATAATCTTATAATGCGCAGGGGGGGACCTGCGCATTATAAGATGTTTACAGTGCCCTTGATCTCTTCTCACCAGATGCCAGTAGTATCTCCCCATCCCTGTGACAACTGTGACAACAAAAATGTCTCCAGATAGGGGCACCTGGGTGGCTCAGTCAGTTGGGCATCCGACTCTTGATTTCAGCTCATGTCATGATCTTAGGGTCCTGGGATCGAGCCCTGTGTCCAGCTTTGTGCTGGGCATGTACCTTGTTTGAGATGCTCTCTCTGCCCCTCCTCACCTCTCCCCCACTCTCACTCACACACTCACTCTCTCTCTAAAAAAAAAAAAAAAAAAAAAAAAAAACCTCTAGGCATTGCAAATGTCCTCTGGATGTAGGATGACCAACTGTCCCAATTTGTCTGGGACTGAGGGAGTTCCCGAGAAATAAGGCTTTGATTTTTAAAACTGGGAAAATCCTGGGAAAACCAGGATGAGGTTTTCATCCCACCTGGGGGCCAAAATTACCCTGGTTAAGAACCGTGGGCCTGTGGGAACAGGGAACCACCTATGTATGATCAATTCGAAAAAACAGAAGTCCATGGAGGCACACATTTAATATTCTTGGCACATAAAGAGGAAAATACTAATTTTCAATGAAGTAGGAGGGATTGGGAAAGACTTTATAAAAAACAACAACAACACATTGAGCTGATGCTTAAAAGCTTCAGGAAGTTTTAACAGGTGAAGACAAGCAATCCAACTGGAAGAAATCATGCAAGCCAATGGGTGGGAAGGTGTTAGACAAGTCCCAGGACGAACGAGTTAGTGTGGGGAGTGTGAGCAGGGGGCAGGAAGGTAAATTGTAACCTAAGATTACAAAGATAGGATGGAGTCAGGCCTTGGAAGGCTTTGAGTCTTAAATAACAAGAAGAACCAGCAACAAATAACACATATATATTACACACAATATGCCAGGGATTGTTCTGCACACTTTAGTGATATTAACTCACTTAATCTGCACAACCATAAGTGTGGGCGGTATTATTATGGGAACTTTACCAGGGAGGGAGCTGATGGGCACAGAGAGGATAGTTGGCTTCCTTGAGGCCAAGTCAATGGGAAAGTCAGGATTAAACTCAGTCTATCTGACTCTTAGCTTTCATGCTGTTAACTGTCGCATTCTCCGGCTCTCTAGCTAACACTGGAAATTCATTAGATCTACTGACTGGCAGAGTGACAAATGCAGATATGAATTTTAAAAGCCAGCTCAGGTGGCTGGTAACAATAAAATATGAGGGATATAGGCAGCGCTCCTTTCTTCCTGCATTGTAACTCCACTCCCCCTATTGCATCCATGCAATTTTTAGTAAAAGCCATAACCTGATGAGTTTACAGTCTGAATCTATGGGAGTGGAAATGCTCAATTCCACCAGCTGAATAATTTTAGTGCCAGGTAGTACTTAGTGAATGCAATGTGCTCAGGAGAGGCACAGCCAATCCCCAAAGTTTAGAAAAAGAGGGAAAAGGGAAACTAAAGTGCCATGGAAATAATGAAATAAAACCAAACTTATTTGAAGTTAGCAGTAACTAGTTGTTTTGTAGCTGGTAATAATTTCTGAAGAAAAGTAGGAGATGCATCATTACTTGCCTTGGAATTGATGCTCTTCAAATTTGGACAAAGCTTAGAAAATAAGGAAAAAAATCTGCTATGATCCCTAGGGGTGGATTTGGATAACACATCTTTCTATTTTTATCCTGGATGTCCCAATAGCATGGCCTTTGATACTCCCATCCCTTCAATCTAAACTTTTCCACCGAAACCCTGTCCCTTATCTCATTCCTGATAATTTATTAATAAGCCACCAGATAAAAAATGTTTCTTAATAAAACACCCAGGCATTGTGGACTGCTTAATGTAGTTAATTTAAGTAGGGCAACTGAGATTCATGTAGATATCCATATTAGATTAGGGGGAGATTAGCATCACTCTTGCTGTTTGCTTAAGAATGCAGCTAAGTATGCTGTGCTTTGCAGTGCTGAGTTCAGATGAGCATTTTCAAACACTTGTTCTGAATTTCCATGCAGTAATATAGACAAGAGGTTTCTAGAAGCCAAAATTAATGTGGTCTTAGATGGAATCCAGAAAGAATTCCTGTGCATTTCTCTCTCTTCATTCTTCTCACACCTACTCACCCCAAAACTATCACCACCACCTACTGGTGTAGGGCCAGGCTGGAGTATGGCTGGCTAATTTGTTGGGACATTTCTAAAAAAATAACTTTATTTCCTGCAGTGGAAAAATTCAAACAGGCAAACAAACTGATATTTACACACACACACACGCCAGAGTTCATTGAAGTAGTTAGAGGAAGAACAACACGGAATTGCTACTTTTTAGTTAAACATGGTACTAGGACCATTAAGATTCATATTCCTTTCTCAAGCAGAAAATATCATGAATACTGACTATTGCTTAGAATAAATAGCAATATTATTCTCTTTAGAGTGTATGCTTCAAAGCGTTTCAGATCCATGGAAATTATATGAATATTTTTCATACACCATATCCACATTTGACAAATCCATCTTGTGTTCTGACCACTGTCTTCCTGTTTTCTGTGTCTTAGAAGGACAAGGGCAAATCTTTGGTCTGAAGTAAATGCTTACCTTTTCTTTGCTTGGCACCAATTCCAATGGCAATTAAAAAATATAACAAGCAAAATCATCTAGCATTAATGTACAATGTAAGCAAATAATACATTTTGCTAAAAGTATGGCTAAACGACAAAGCAGAGCTTAACAAAGCTGACTCATTTCTTAAGGGTTCCATATTCAATCTAATTTGTAAGGTTGGTATTTGGTAACTCCACTGTCTCATTTCCCAAATTCAATAATATTGCCAGATTGGCAGCTTTGCAATAGCTAAGGGAAAGATTATATGCCTATACTTTGGTTTTCCCTTTCTCTATGTAACAAATTCAAATGTTAAACCAATTATCATCTCCTAAGAAAAAAATATAAACGTCAACTTGAATAACTGGTTAATAGCTGAGTGAATCAGCTGGACTTGGGTACTCCTATCCTGGGGTGTAATTTCCTTCAGAGGAAGTGACAGTCTAAAGAAGGAGCTAACAACTCAATTGATCCAGAAACTGACAGCCATGGGGAGAGGGAGGCCATAGTTCATCCATGATGGGTGTCTCTTTTGGGAATCATCCCCACTGTCCAAGCTTACCTTCTCCCATCATGGCATCTTCCTTTTTAGTCTCTTGTGATCTTTTGCGCTTGGATGAGAGGTGGATATGATCATTTTGATTGTCAGTCTGGAATTCAGAAATATCTTCACTTTTTATTTCTAGATTAATGAGAAAAAGATGTGACTGTTTCTTGGTTTTTAGAGTAAGACAACATTTTTATTTGTAAACAGGTCCTAAGTGCTAAGGTGTTTCTCTTGTATGCCCCAACACAATGATTGTGATATACATGCACTAGAATGCATATAATGTATTCAGAGTTTAAGGAATAATGAAATACAATCCCATATACTGACCAGCAACTTTAAGGTATAAAACTATACTATACTATACTATAGCCACCATATATGGCTACAGAACACGTGAAATGTGACTAGTTCCAATTAAGATGTGCTGTAAGTGTAAAATATGCACCTGATTTTGAAAAACTGTAAAATATCTAATATTTTTATATTTATTGCATATTGAAATAAATGTTGATATATTAGGTTAAGAGGACACTAGAAAATTGCATCATGTGCCTCACATTTGTGGTTCATGTTATATTTTTACTGGACAGAGCTGGTATAGAATGTTACAATACTCTTTAACCTTTTATTTTGAAATAATGATAGATTCACAGAAAGTTGCAAAGAAATATACTGGAAGAATTCATGCACCCTCATCCAGTCTCCTCCACTGTTAACAACCTATATAACTATATAGTATGATATCGAAACCAGGAAATTGACATTGGTACAATCCACAGAGCTCGTGCAGATGTGTGCTTTTGATTGAAGACTTCTGTTCTTGGCTGATGAGATGTTTTATATTCTATTCATTTATTTATTAAATATCTTAATCAAAAATGTATTTCCATTGCTCATGCCAGGAACTGTTCTAGGCAATGGAAAGACAATGAGTAAGAAAGACCTGGTCCCTGATCTCATAGAGCTTTTATTCTAGTTTGAATGGCAGAGGATAAACAAAAAAATTCGTAATGTAATGTCAATTGATGCCAGGCCATGGCATATGATATTTTTTCTCAAGGAAAAGCACTTTAGGGATTGAGTTTAGCTAAAAATCTGATTTCTTCATGGAACATCATTTTTACATTGAAAGAACTTGGAAGAATGAAAGACAGATTCTGGTTATTCATACTTGGGTACTTGGTAGGTTTTTTTTTAAGTGAATGAAGCCAGCCTGTAACTTCTATGAAACAACTGACAGTATTTGGCACCAGTGATAAAATTCAAGCTTTCATGGGAAATTTAGAATTTTGGATAACTTATATCAACTATAAGTTTCGCAGATATCTAACTCTTAAAGATTAATGTTGATATTAACAAATGCAATTTTAAAAAAATTATAGAATGAAATATGTCAGAATTTGAAAGATCTTTATCACTTAGTGAAACAATATTTTCCAGATGGCTAAAGCATAATGTTTCAAAATCATGCATAGGTAAAAGCTCCACTCAAAGTATATGATAGATTAGTGGGTTTTTCATGTAACAGAGTATAGAAAGTACATTGAGATGTACCTTTAAGTAACTAACTCTTGGCCAGTTTGGGTGCAGTATCAAAGAAGATTATCCACAATTATTTGTGAAGGCTATTAAAATACTCTTCCCCTTCTACTTTGTACTTATGTGAGGCTGGATTTTCTTCATATACTTCAGCCAAAACAATACACTGCAGCAAATGTAATGCGGAAGCTGCTAAGAGAATCCAGCTTAAGGCAGACATTAAAGAGTTTTATAAAAATGCCATTCTTTTCATTATATGTATTTGAAAACATCATTTTTAAATAAAAAAATGTTAATTATGTTAACATATAATGCGTGTATTATTGTCATTTTAAAGTAAAGTAAATTTTACATTTGCTTTTTTAACTTCTAATTTGGAAATAGTAATAGATGGACACACATTGACAAAATCTCTTTGGGGTTTTCAATAATTACTAAAAGCAGAACAAGGTCTCGAGATCAAAATTTTGTAAACTGCTGACACAGACCGTACACCTGAACTGGAGAATCCTGTTCCATGAGGAAGATGGGGAATGATATTTTTTATTCTAAAGTAACAAATGCTAATCCTAGAAATTTGAAAAACACAGAAAAATATAAAGAAGAAAAAACAAATTACTCATACAGAAGTGATTACTGTACCTTTTTTTAAAAGATTTTATTTATTTATTTGTCAGAGAGAGAGAGCACAAAGCAGAGGGAGCAGCAGGTGGAGAGGGAGAAGCAGGCTTCCCACTGAGCAGGGAGCCGGATGCGGGACTCAATCCCAGGACCTTGGGATCATGAGCTGAGCCGAAGGCAGACGCTTAACCAACTGAGCCACCCAGGCGTCCCTGTACCTTTTTTTTTTTTTTTTTCATAAAGTGCTTCCATGATCTCTTTTCATTTTTGTAAAGAAAGTTAGGAGTCTGCATCCACTCAGGAAAATATGTGAATTTAATACAGGGAAATGTGTCCACAGATACTGAAAAGTTGAAAAAGCAAAAAAGAGGTTACTGAGGTAATGATATGCTAGTAACTGTAGGAAGAAGCTTCCTCTATCGCTGGGGAACAGAAGGGAAGAGATGGGGTGAGCAGAGCTTAGTGGGAGGTCCCTCCATTGCGGTAGGCTTAGCTGTAAAATGGAGGATGAGAATTAGATAGGATACGTCACAGAATTGCATGAAATTAAAAACATGAAAGGTCTTTGTTTTCAAACCAAAAAGCAACACACACACACAACTTTAGATTTAAAAACAAAGACCAAAACCTGCATTCCACAAATCACAGGCAACAACCCAGGATGAGATCCCATTTTTCTTGAGAAAGTCAAGGTACCCTTGAGTTTCCTTGCAGTTTGCCCAGCCCCAGCAGGACAGGGAGAGAGGGAGGGATATCACACTGATGCTTGGTTCAAAATAAAGAGTGCGTCTCCTGGAGCTTCCCTCCCCCAGCATCTCTCAGAAACCCAAGCACCATGAGTCTTCCAGGAGTGGCGCCATGCTTCTTCCTCTTTCCTTTCTTTATTTTGACCTTCTTTCTTTGCCTCACCTCTTTTGCACCCACACTTGCTTATCACTTTGGTTTCCTAGCATCTCCTAATCTCACAAGTGTTTTGTCTGCTCATTTGATGTGGTGGAGTCAGGGACTTGTCAGTACCTGGCCTGCCACTCTATCTCCCTCACTCTAAGAGCAGAGTAGAAAGAAAGAAAGAAGCCTCCTTTCCAGAACTTCTTTCCCTCAGTGATGCTCCATGTCTCCAGCCTAAAAGAAATGATCTGCTTTCGGGAAAATGTCTAAGAATACAGTTTCTGTGCTCCTAAGAAAGAAAAAAAAAAACAAAAAACACCAAAAATTCTCTTCCCTCTTCTGATTCTCTTGCCCCTCTTCCTTAAACTTACTTTTTGGAAGATTACCTGGGCAGTGGAACATAATGTTTCAGAGAGTAGGATCTGGAGCCAAACTGCCTGCCTTTTCCCTGATTGTGTGGCCTTGGGCAAGTTACTTAGCCTTTCTGTGCCTCATGCTCTACTTCCATAACACAGAGCCTACGTCATAGGGTTGTTATGAAGATTAAATAAATCCATGTATGTAAAGTACTTAGAACCCGGCCCATAGTAAATATTCAATAAATATGTGCTCTCATGATTATCACTATGATTATTTAAGGTTAGGCAATCTTCATCTCTACTGTATGAACTGAGTAATTTGGTTCCATGTGGTTTAATATGTTGCAGTTTCATAAAAATTTCTCCTTGGGGGAAGAAAAAGAAATGTTAGTATATTACACATGATGACATTTCCCCATCGATATTTTCATTCCCAAAACAAAAATCTACATACTTCTGCTTTTGCTTTTCTTTAGCCAACAGCAAACCAGATAGAACAGAGCCA
The DNA here is from genome assembly GCF_011800145.1 of Mirounga leonina. Classification (NCBI taxonomy): domain Eukaryota; kingdom Metazoa; phylum Chordata; class Mammalia; order Carnivora; family Phocidae; genus Mirounga; species Mirounga leonina. Next base: position 17,558,557 of record NW_023270807.1, read on the forward strand.
GCCATGAGGCCACTGAGCACAGGGAAGCAGCCAAGATGATGGTTGACTTCTCGGACCTAGCTGCGGGTAGGACAGTGAATGACCTTGACCGAGCTGTAAAATTGGCCCCTGTTAAAAAAAAAGCCCCCATAATAACATGTTAATAGGGTATAAAGATGCTGATATAACAAAAATATTGTGGAAGAGATATGTTTACAACAACACCTGCCACTTAGTAGGTTCAATAAATATTTATTAAATTAAGTGATTAAATGAACTAATAATAAAGCCAAGATTTGTGTTTCTGAAGAACTACAAGAATCCAGTTCCAACAATAACGTACAATTGTTCTTTCCAATTCTGTCCGTTACCAATGGGGCATTCTTCCAATTCTCCCCTTTCCTTCTCAGACTTATCTTTTCCACCAGTGCAAAATTTCAGTTTCACTCTCATGTCCTACTAATTAGAACAGAAATGCTCTCAGCCCCAGAATGTGTGAAACTACTTGTTCTGACATATGTCTCCTATTCAAAAAATGGCATGTAACATATCAAAACAGGGGAACAGGGACTATTACCACAGAGCCAAGAGAATTTTCTCATGTCCATGAGAATTCTGTTATCTGGAAAACTGGGAGTACAGCAGTGACGAAGAGATAGAGCCACTTTGGTCACGATGATGGGGCAAAATGGGCAAGTTCCTTTAGAGACTGCATCTTTCTAAGAATTCATCTCAAAGCCTTTAATAGACTGAAGAATTTCATTCTCACTTCCTCACTTCAATGTTATTTTTGGAATAAAGCACACAAAATCCAAAAAAAAAAAAGCTTTCTTATACTCATAAAAATTGGTACATAAATGTTTATAGCACCTCTGTCTGTAATCATCCAAACCAGCAAAGAACCCAAATGTTCTTCAACATGGGAATGAATAAACCAACAATGGTTTATCCAGACAATGGAATACTACTCAGCCAAAAAAGAGGTGAAGAAAAAGAGAAAGAAGAAGGAATAAAAAAAAGGGGGGGAGTGAGAGAGGAAGGAATAAAGGAAGGAAGGAAGGAAAGAAAAGAAAGAAAGAAAGAAAGAAAGAAAGAAAGAAAGAAAGAAAGAAA